>NC_089257.1:82045557-82352745 GCF_963930625.1 Muntiacus reevesi
CCTGACTCCAGGAAACACCAGAGATTGAGGAGCAAGATCAATAACACTTAGAGGAAGCACTCAGCGAAATCCAGAAACTGGGACATCCTACACAATGACTGAGTCAGTTTAGTCAAGAGTCAGTGGCTTGGGACAAGAAGGAAAAAGAAACAGGCAACTATTCTATATTAAAAGGGATTTGAGAAGTTTAAGAGATGTAAGTGAATGCAATGAGTAGATTTTGCCAGGATCCTTATTTGTAAGCAAGTAAGAAAACAAATCTTAGAGGTAATTGGAGAAATTTAAATGTGGAGTAGCTTTTGATGATATTAAAGAATCATTCATTTTGTTACAAATGAGAGTAGCCTTACGATCACGTAAGAGCACGCTCCGTCTCCCCATCCACATGGCACAAGTGAGACAAGTCCTTTAACTTCTCTCAGGGTCAGCTTCTGCGTCTGCGAAATGAAGATGATTATCATGGAGGCTTTCGTAGGGTTGATGTGAACATAGAATGAGGGTCCCAGCAGTCTGGTCCGGGATTCTTATATTTTGTTGCTGTTACTGCTTTCGTTATTATTGTCACTAAGTGAGTTTCAAGTGTCATTTTAATTCTGACGTGAGCTTGTTCTTTAAAATGTCTGTGCACTTCCCTGTTGGTGAACGTGTTTGTGTCCTCACCTTCAGCACCTGTTCCACAAGTCTTAGACATCTTGGCGCATCGTGGCTTCGTTCACTGTTTACCCTCATCACTAAGTTTTATATCAGGGCCAGTGACTTGCTTTGATTAGATGCTTAATATTTTGTTGAATAAATAAACTCTATTTTCTGTAAAACTTAAGACAAATTAATCTTTATTGAGACGCTTATTATTGGTACTAAATGATCCTGGACCTATATTGACCAACTTGCTGGGTGAGGATATAAAAGGGGCTTCCTGGATGGCTCAGCAGGTGGAGAATCCACTTGGAATGCAGGAGACTCCAGTTCGATCGCTGGGTCAGGAAGATCCCTGGAGGAGGGCATGGCAACCCGCTCCCGGATTCTTGCTGGGAAAATCCCATGGACAGAGGAGCCTGGAGGGCTGCAGTCCACGGGGTCACAAAGAGTCAGACATGACTCAAGCAACTGAGCACGCACGCATGCATACTCTAGCACTGTAGTGGACACTGGTGTCTGGACCCTCACATTAGTGTTTCATTCATTCACTTTTTGCCCATTCAGGTCCCTTCTTCCTCAGAAAGTGCTCCTGTGGCCATTCTAATTAGATTATAATTAGATTATAAACTAATTCTAATTAGATTATAAACTCTTTATAAGGTGGGGAAGAAATCATATTAGACTCCTTTCTGTAGTTTCTTGCACGGAGTAGGCAGATGCTAGATGTCAAAGAAGACTATGTTTTGTGCTGGAATTGTTCTTGGATATATTAATGGGGTGTTAGGAGAATATGTGCTATAAGAAGTGATTTTAAGTGCTTAGAGAAACTGTTTAGTTGTAGAGATATTGTTGTAGTCTGTAATTGACAGCTGTCAAATATTGATTTGGTTGTAATCGTAGCTCTTCAGAGGCAATTATTTTCCTATGTTTTCTCTCGGCACCTTGAATATTAATAATTGGGGGTGAGTGGGAAAGAGATTTCTTTAATGTAAACTGGCATTCACGTGTAGAAAGACTGAAAGCCACTGGAATAACAAGGATATATTAGATGCCTATAATTCAGAGATGCTGTATGTTCAGAACCTCACAGCACTGTTGGGATCCTGAAGTCTGAATTGAACAGCTAAGTGCTGCTGGCTTTGTTTCAGGTTTCAAATACTAACTAGCCATGTAAAGGATCTGACATTTTAGCTTAAAGATATAAAACAAGTGTAGTTCAATAATTGTAATGGATTTTCTTTTCTTCTCATTTTGCAGTTTGATCAGAACATTGCATGTGAGCATCTTCCCTTTTTAGTATGTAAGGAAAAAGTTTGATTTTCATCCGTGAGAGTAATATGTGTGAAGCTGGTAAACAATATATTCTTCTACATAAAATGATAAAGTATGTTATACAATTACTGCTGCTGCTACTACTACCAAAGAGTGGAAATGCTGTGTTACAAGTAAAGCAAACATGTGGAAATCTGTATTTTTACATTTCAAGTTTGGATATTTGTTTTCTTTTTAAGCAGAGGGGGAGATAAAACTATGACTGTTGCATTCCATGCCAAGGTCGGTTCTTCATATTTTGTCTGTTTAGTTTAATAACACTCAAGCATAACAGCAATCAGGAGCACACTCTCCTTGGTAAATCCATAGCTATAAAGAAAGCATGTACTTCGGAATTTAAGAAAAAAGTTGCTTGTTGTGCCTAGACCTAGTTAGACATATTTTTGAAAAGTGCTTATAATTCTCCAGATTTCCAGGATTAAAACCAGGAAACACAAATTAGAAATATATAGATTTGGCTGTGACTCCCCCACACCTTAGGTTGAATTGTCTTAGACCCTTCTTTTTAAAAAAGAGGTAGCTAGTCTCAGTTGAATAATCTGAGATTTGTTAACTGGCTATCCTTTGTCTATGAATTTTTGCAAGTTGATTAAAAAGTAAGGCACTGTTGACCCTTGGCAAATAAAATGCTCTTAATTTTATTCAACTTCTAAAACTACTAATTCAACTCCTAAAAATAATTCCAAATTACATTTTTTTCTTCAGAAATGTGAAATAGATATATCATGATTGTTTTCTTCCTGATTGAGTTTCATTTGTGTGATTGACAATAATAAAAATATTCTAACTTTGTTCAGTTTATTAAAGAGGTGAGGATAGTTTGCACAATGAAGCATGATATAGAAGACTTTTAAACTTTATGGAGTTTTAAAATAAAAATTTTAAAAGTGTACATAATTTATAATCTGTGTGCACGTATGCATTGATTCTCCCTGCACCCCTTCATCTAATAAGCCCCTCTTTTCCTGTTCCATCTTGTAAACATGAGTTGCTTATGGCTTGCGCACTGAAAATGCTGCCAGGAAGTAGGGTGAGCAAAGCTTCTTTTCCCATGACCCTCGCTCTAATGTTGTTCCAAGGGTTCCGTACTTAGAAATGCCTTGATAACCACATTCATTCCTGACATACCCCACCCCCAACACACACAAAGCTGCTGTGCCATCTGACCCAGAGTCCAGCTGCAGCTTCTTTACAGCACTAGTGGGGAAGGCTTTTACCTAGAGTAGTAAATATCTGAAGGCATTTTGTGTGCGTGTATATAGAAAATTAAAAAAAAAAAAAAGTTACTTGGTGTGATCCTGGAAACTACAGGTTGACTAGTGTGTATTTTTTCTAATTTTGGACTCACTGAAGCTAGTATGTATGTGTGTGCCTGTACATCCTTTTTGTATTATTTCTGGAAATTTTGCTGCTGACAGTGAAATCTAGTTGCTAAAACATACTTTAGATTCCCTTGTTCTGTGTCATTTATCATGAACATAAGAGTTTTCTAAATGACCCGGTTATGCTGGTCACAATCCATTCCGCCCTCCACCTCAGTTCTCATATGATGTACTACGTTTTTTCTTTTGTTGTAGAGGGGAGAGAAACATGTTTGTTTGAAAAACTGAGTATGTCTAAACTTCCCACTAACACTCTGAAGTAAGCAATAGCCTTGTTTTATTATATACAGAAAGTTGAGACTGCAAAGGAAAACTTAAGTATTTTGCCTAAGGTAACAAAAAGCTAGTCAATCGTGGAACTAGGTCCGGTCCTGTAGGAACTCGGTCCTGTGGTCCAGTGTCAGACTTTGCTGCCCCAGGAGAGAGTCCTCCAGCCCTGATCCTGACTTTGAGGCTAACCCTGACCCTAACCCTAATCCAGTTTTGGGAGTTTATTGTTTAAGAGACATACACATAAAGGGGCTACTCATGATGATACTTCATTTCATCTCTCCTAAGGAGACAGGAGATGTCAGGCTTCTGTATGAAGTGAGTTATTCCTAGAGCAAGGATGTGAGCCCCGGGTTCACCTCACTGGGCTCCGGTGGAAAAGCAGGCAGGTTTATTTGATGGACTACAGGCCACTTGGGGCTTCCCTGGGGTCTCCGCGGGTAAGGAATCCTCCTGCTAAGGCAGGAGAATCGGGTTCAGTCCGTGGGTTTGAATGGCAACCGACAGGGTGCTCGCCTGGGAAATCCCACGGACAGAAGAGCCTTCCGGGCCGCAGTGCATGGTGGGAGCTGCGGAAGAGTCGGCCATAACTGAGCAACTGAGCAGCAACAGCTCCAGGCCGCTGTTTGGAGTACAGGTTGTAAGAGAAGAAAGAGGGAGCCTTACTCTTGGACTTAGTGAGATGTGACGCTTCCTTAGAAGCTGCTGCAGAGTGTGAGGGTTGAGCATGTGTGAGGAAGGAGTGTGGGACCCAGGAAGCTCCGCAGTGGAGCGTTTCCTGTTCCAGCCTGTCAGCTGTGTCACTGACCTCCTACCAGCCGTGGCTGCTCTCTGCGGCCCTGGCGGAAACTGAGGAACCCCGGAAGTTGAGCTTCCTTGTTCTTTTACTGTGAGGCTGGAAGATGGCCACGTCGGTTAACTACTCTGCGTCTGAATGAAAGGGTTAGAGGACACTTGTCCCTGAAATGCTGCCTGGAAAGCAGGTTTCCGTTATAGAAGACTTTTTCCTCTGTGGTGTTCCATTGTGAAAGTAGAGATGATTTTTGGTAAAAATGACTTAGTATGAGAAGTACTTCTCTTAACCTGAAAATGTGGTTATTTTCCTTAACCAAGTTGAGAGTGTGAATTACTTTGTATTTGTGCTAGTGATGGGCCACGTGTAGTTCTGGCGTGTCTGGGCTTGAGAAGGAAATTCAGCAGGTGGTCTGCTCTATTCTGAGAGTTTTTGGTTTTTTGAGGGGGATTAAAAAAAAAAACTTTAGAGAAAATCTTAGTGATCTTCTCAGTAAACAGAAAGTGAACGGCAGCTCTTCTAAACAAATGATAGCTAGTCTCCTGACCCCCCACACCGCCCTTTTCCCCCCAAGCAAGCTCATACTCATGCATCAAACCCTCTCTTTGTGCTTCTGTCTCACCGTGAGTGAAATTCTGTCATCACACGGATCCTAGAAATGAAACCACTCTGTTTAGTCTTTACCACTCTGTTTACTCTGGATGAGAGAGAGGGTCTTATCTTTTGTATAATAGGTAGGCCTTTGTGTTTCTCATGTTAACCGATTATCATTATTGAACCAGAACCAGTGTCTTCCTTCATTTCTTTTGAAAGCTTGCCAGGAAGCTGGCCTCTGGACTGAAATGACCATGACATCTCTTGCAGTGACTGTAGTTTGCAGTTCACTATCCTATAGGAACGTGATTCAGGAGCCTGGATGGAGTTCAAGATAATAGGGGCTCAACTTTTCAGTGCTGTGACTAGCCGAGGTTTCAGGCATGTAACCTGTGGTTGGTGATGCTAATATATTTGAAGTGCTTTGAGATTCCTTTGGAAGAAAAGTGCTTAATAATTTGAAACAACAGATCCTAGCAATTAGAAAGCCTTCTTTGTTGAATTAGTGAGCACTTACTTCATGCCAAACTGAGGTTCTCCCTCAGGCCTGGAGAAATAACTGCATAGTAGCTTGTCATTCATGGCCACGTGGTAAATACCAGTGGAACTGGGACTGCAACCCTTGACTTCTGACACTCTGTCCAGTTATGTGTGAGTAATAACCCAAAGTCTACATATTTTTAAGTTTCATGAGGTACAAATGTTTATTATATTAGATGAGCATTTTAATTCTAAATCTTTAACGAGTTAATTCCCTTTAGAACTATGTATAACCACATGATAAAACGAATGTAAATGAAATTTAAGCTAGCTGATTTGGGGGATTAAAAAAAAATCATTTTCATCAAATTGGTAAGGCACTTACCATCAAATTGGTAAGGCACTTAAACATAGTAGTTTATTTAGATAAATACAGATACTTACCAGTCATTGTGAACAAGGGTACTAGTAGATTGTGGAATAGCATTAAAGAATTGGAATTAAAACTTTGAGCACTGACCTAGACATCAGACATGTTTAAAATCTTTACTGGGGGGGAGAAAGACTAAATAAAAGATTTTTCATGTAACAAGTGCTAAGTTTATGATGTAAAAAAAGGCACAATTGATTGAGGAGGACCTGTTTCATCTCAGAAACCACTTGGTAACTTAAGGAAATTTGAGTTCAGACCATGTCCATTTTTTTGTCAATTCCTCACTATCTCCTTTATTCATGGCTAAGTTCTATTCCATACTTGTAGGAAAGAAACTGAAAATTTTAGTCTTTAAATACTTGATTCACAGTAGCTTTAAAGATTCCTTAATAGTGGGATATGTAACTGGGAAACACTTATTTCTTTTCAAGTGTGTTAAAAAGTGTAATTGTTTCTATTGGCTAAGTTTTAGTTCCACAATGTTACTTCCCATATGTTCCTACAATATCACTTCTAAGAGGAAACAAACCATACTGAATACCTACTACTCTTCCCTACCTGACTGATCACTAAATAGCTCCATTCCGTCTATCACAAGCCACACCTTCTTTTGAGTGTTTTTTTTTTTTAATAGCTTTCTTTTATAATACTTTTTTTTCCCTAATGAAGTGTTACACTTATCCTGTATTACTCCACTACATGATACACATATCCTATTTTAAAATGGGCACTATTAGAAGTTTTTACTACATGCTTTTTTATTCTTTCAACTCTTTATGCAAAACTAGATATCTTTCATATATCAGGCCCAGATCTGTTTGTTGAACAGTGAACAAAAAAGGCAAACATTTGTACTTTCATAGAAATTATATTTTAACTAGGGGAGGGAAATTAATGAATAAAATGTATTGATCAGGTCAGCATCATGGCAATGTGGGATACTTTCACTGTCTCTTATCTTCGGTCTATAAACAATAAAACATCTATAAATCAAAAAAGGTTCCTCTGTCCAATGTACCACCCAAGTAAATGTGGGTATACTGGAAGACCAGAGGAGGTGGTACCTAAGAGCCCAGCCAGGCTGGCTGAGCCCAGAACTGCAGAGAACTTCACTGGCAGCAGCTGCGAGGTGGTGTGGACAGCTCTAGGTTGCTGGCTGCAGGGATACACATGATCACAGGGAACCAGGTGGCATGTTGATCTGTGATCCCACCCCTGTAGCAATCAGTTCAGTTCAGTCCCTCAGTTGTGTGACTCTTTGTGACCCCATGGACTGCAGCACACCAGACCTCCCTGTTCATCACCAACTCCTGGAGTTTACTCAAACTCATGTCCATTGAGTTGGTGATACCATACAACCATCTCATCCTCTGTCATCCCCTTCTCCTCCTGCCTTCAGTCTTTCCCAGTATCAGGGTCTTTTCTAATGAGTTGCCTCTTCACATCAGGTGGCCAAAGTATTGGACCTTAGCTTCAGCATCAGTCCTTACAATGAACACCCAGAACTGATCTCCTTCAGGATGGACTGGTTGGATCTCCTTGCAGTCCAAGAGACTCTCAAGAGTCTTCTCCAACACCACAGTTCAAAAGTATCAACTCTTTGGTGCCCAGCTTTCTTTATGGTCCAACTCTCACATCCACACATGCCTACTGGAAAAACCTTAGCTTTGACTAGACAGAGCTTTGTTGACAAAGTAATGTCTCTCCTTTTTAATATGCTGTCTAGGTTAGCCATAGCTTTTCTTTCAAGGAGCAAATGTGTTTTAATTTCATGGCTTCAGTCACCATCTGCAGTGATTTTGGAGCCCCCCCAAAATAAAGTCTGTCACTGTTTCCACTGTTTCCCTATCTATTGCCATGAAGTGATTGGACCGGATGACATGATCTTAGTTTTCTGAATGTTGAGTTTTAAGCCAGGTTTTTCACTCTCCTCTTTCACTTTTATCAAGAGACTCTTTAGTTCTTCTTCCCTTTCTGCCATAAGGGTGGTGTCATCTGCATATTGAGGTTACTGATATTTCTCCTGGCAGTCTTGATTCCAGCTTGTGCTTCATCTAGCCTGACATTTTGCATGATGTACTCTGCATTTAACTCTGAAGTTAAATAAGCAGGGTGACAATATGCAGCCTTGATGTACTCCTTTCCCGATTTGGAACCAGTCTGTAGTTCCATGTCTGATTCTAATTGTTGCTTCTTGACCTCCATACACATTTCTCAAGAGGCAGGTCAGGTGGTCTGGTATGCCCATCTCTTTAAGAAATTTCCACAATTTGTTGTGATCCACACAATCAAAGTCTTTGGTATAGTCAATAAAGCAGAAGTAGATGTTTTTCTGGAACTCTCTTGCTTTTTCGATTATCCAACAGATGTTGGCAATTTGATCTCTGGTTCTTCTGCATTTTCAAAATCCAGCTTGAACATCTGGAAGTTCATGGTTCATGTACTGTTGAAGACTGGCTTGGAGAATTTTGAGCATTCCTTTGCTAGCGTGTGGATAAGTACAATTGTACCATAGTTTGAACATTCTTTGTCATTGCCTTTCTTTGGGATTGGAATGAAAACTGACCTTTTCCAGCCATGGGGGTACCTACTAATTCAGTTCCTCTGCCTACAGCACCAGTTCCTTTGAATCCCCAAACCTTGTGTGCAGCAGAGACTGCCACAACACTGGCTGCCCTTCCCCATGGCAGCAGAACCTGTGACCCAGGCAACCCTGGACATGGTGGAGGTGCCGGTCCATTTTGTTGCCCCGGCATTAATGCTAGTGACACTGGCAACACTGGCAGCAGCAAAGGCTCCAGTGACTCTGGGGGTGCAAACAGTGGCACAGGGGCACTGGGTGACAACTCTGGCAGAGGCACCAGAGGGTGGAAAGTGACAATTCTCAAGAACAGCCAGATGCAGCTGGGTTGTTGTTGTTGTTCAGTCTCTCAGTAGTGTCTGACTCTTTTCGATCCCATGGACTGCAGCTCACCAGGCTTCCCTGTCCATCACCATCTCCCGGAGACTGCTCAAACTCATGTCCATCGAGTCAATGATGCCATCTGATAATCTCATCCTCTGTCGTCCCCTTCTTCTCCTGCCTTCAATCTTTCCCAGCATCAGGGTCTTCTCCAATGTGTTGGCTCTTTGCATCAGGTGGCCAAAGTATTGGAGCTTCAACTTCAGCATCAGTGCTTCCAATGAATATTCAAAACTGATTTCCTTTAGGATGGACTGGTTGGATCTCCTTGCAGTCCAAGGAACTCTCAAGAGTCTTCTGCAACACCACAGTTCAAAGGCATCAGTTCTTTGGCACACTGCCTTTTTTATTGTGGGTAAGATCCCCTGGAGAAGGAAATGGCAACCCACTCCATTATTTTGCCTGGGGGAATCCCATGGATGGAGGAGGCTGGTGGGCTACAATTCATGGGTTTGTGAAAAGTCAGAGATGACTTAGCAACTAAACAGCAACCACAACCAGAAGGAGCTGGAGGTGGGGGTGGGAGGTTGAAATGTGTAGAAGAGGTCAGTTGTATGGTGATGGATGGGAGCTAAGTTGTGCTTGGTGAGCACAGTGTAATGTATACAGAAGTTTAAATGTATACAGGAAGCCAGTGTTTTAAACCAATGCTATCTCAGTTAAAAAAATTGTAAAACCAAAGAAATATGTCACAGATCAGATGGTGAAAATGCTACTGGAAAAGTCAGTTGGCGAGGTTATTATAGGTGTGTGTATGTGTGCATGTGCACATGGTCCTGTTGGCATTCTGTTTGGGTATCTATAGGTATGGATCATTACAGGGGAAGGCCTTACTGAGAAGGTGATATTTGAAGATGGGGAGGGAGGGAGGGAGGCTTTGTTTAGACAATTCAAGAACCAATTATTCTTGACTTGAGAGAAAAACATTTAAGGTGAAGGTTCGGGTCAGCAGTGACCTGCCCCAGGGGCAGGGGCTCTGGGTGCAGCAGACCTGGGTCACATAGTCTGTGGCATAAGCCCTGTTGGAGGAGGTCGCTATTAACCCCACCATAGAGCCACCAAGCAAACTGCAGAACAATTATACCAAAGAAATTCTCACACTGTTAAGAAAGTTCTAGGACCCACAACAGATTTCCCAACCTGGGGATCTGACAAAGGAACTGAGAAGCCCCAGGGAATTTGACTTTAGAGGCCAGTGGGATTTGATTACAGAACTTACACAGGACTGGGGAAACAGACTCTGGGAGGGCACAAACAAAACCTTGTGCACACCTGGACCGAGGAGAAAGGAGCAGTGGCCCCACAAGAGACTGACCCAGAGTTGCCCGTGAGTGTCCAGGAGTCTTTGGCAGAGGCATGGGTCAGCGGTGGCCTGCTGCAGGGTCGGGGACACTTAGTGCAGCAGTGCATGAATGGGACCTTCTGAAGGAGGGCACCATCATCTTCATTACCTCCACCATGGTTTGGTCTCAGGTCAGACAACAGGGAGGGAACACAGCCCCGCCCATTAACAGAAAATTGGATTAAAGATTTACTGAGCATGGCCCACCCACTGGAGCAAGACCTGGCTTCCCCCACAGTCAGTCTCTCCCATCAGGAAGCTTTCATAACCCTCTTATCCTTGTCCATCAGAGGGCAGACAGAATGAAAAGCAAAATTACAGAAAACTAATCAAACTGGTCACATGGACCACAGCCTTGTCTAACTCAATCAAATTATGAGCATGCTCATATGACCCAATCCAAAACAGATGGGTCATGGTGGAGAGTTCTGACAAAACATGGTCCACTGGAGAAGGGAATGGCAAACCACTTCAGTATTTCTGCCTTGAGTACCCCATGAATATTATGAAAAGGCAAAAGATATGACACTGAAAGATCAACTTCCCAAGTCGGTAGGTCCCCAATATGCTACTGGAGAAGAGTGGAGAAATACCTTCAGAAAGGATGAAGAGATGGAGCCAAAGTGAAAACATTGCACAGTTGTAGATATATCTGGTGATGGAAGTCAAGTCTGATGCTGTAAAGAGCAATATTGCATAGGAACCTGGAATGTTAGCTCCACGAATCAAGGCAAGTTAGAAGTGGTCAAACAGGAGATGGCAAGAGTGAACATTGACAGTTTATGAATCAGTGATCTAAAATCAACTGGGATGGGCGAATTTAACTCAGATGACCATTTTATCTACCAGTGTGGCAAGAATCCCACAGTAATTGAAAGAGTGACAAATCTGGCTTAAAACTCAACGTTCAGAAAACTAAGATCATGGCATCCGATTCTATCACTTCATGGCAAATAGATGAGGAAACAATGGAAACAGTGACAGACTTTATTTTCTTGGGCTCCAAGAACACTGTAGATGGTGACTGCAGCCATAAAATTGAAGGACATTTACTCCTTGGAAGAAAAGCTATGACCAACCTAGACAGCATATTAAAAAGCAGAGACATTACTTTGTCGACAAATGCCTGTCTAGTCAAAGCTATGCTTTTTCCAGTGGTCATGTATGGATGTGAGAGTTGGACTATAAAGAAAGCTGAGCACTGAAGAATTGATGCTTTTGAACTGTGGTGTTGGAGAAGACTCTTGTGAGTCTCTTGGACTGCAAGGAGATCCAACCAGGCCATCCTAAAGGAAATCAGTCTTGATATTCACTGGAAAGACTGATGCTGAAGCTGAATGTCCAATACTTTTGCCACCTGGTGGGAAGAACTGACTCCTTGAAAAGACCCTGATGCTGGGAAAGATTGAGGGTATGAGGAGAAGGGGATGACAGAGGATGAGATGGTTGGATGGCATCACCAACTCAATGAACATGAGTTTGAGTAAACTCTGGGAGTTGGTGATGGACAGGGAGCCCTGGTGTACTGCATTCCATTGGGTCACAAAGAGTCGGACATGACTGAGTGACCAAATTGAAATGACTGAAATTCTCATTTGAGGCTTCCCTGGTGGCTCAGCTGGTAAAGAATCTGCCTGCAATGCAGGAGACCTGGGTTTGACACCTGGGTTGGGAAGATCCCGTGGAGAAGGGAAAGGCTATCCACTACAGTATTCTGGCCTGGATAATTCCATGGACCATAACAGTCCGTGGGGTCGCAAAGAGTCGGACACGACTGAGCGGCTCTCAGCGATTCTCATTTTAGTGATTTCTAGCTAGCTGGTATACAGTTATTATTCATCTCTCACTGCCTTTAGAATTTGAAGGTGATTCTCAATTTAGTTGACAAACTCCTCTCACAGCTAATTGTTTGGGGTTGATGAAAATAGTTTCTTCAATGTCTGTAATCCTGCCAAGCTTGTTGTCCACCTACCTCTAGTAGTCATGGAGCAGTTTTGACATTCCAGATCACTTCAGTTTTTTCTTACTAGTGGATCTGGGTGATAGGAAGTTAGATCTTTGTAGAACAAGTGCCTTAGAAGTTTCACAGATAAGGATGTTAATACATACCTTTGGATTGACTGAATGAGCTTATGTGGGAAAGTTTTGATGAAAAGAACCACTTTGATATTTTTTTCATCTATTGCATCATAACATTTTCAATAAGAAACTCATTAACTTGTTTTTAACTGAGGATTCATTGCCATTGCAACTAATGCAGGGTTAAATTTTACCTTTGCTTAAGCAGACAGTTTCTCTAAGGTGCACAAAGATTTGTTTGTGGGAAAACTGTGAAAGGATTTAGTTGGAAAATCTCTCAAGCCCTTTGGAAACTACCATTTAGGTTTAATTGATGTTTTTATGAATTAATGAAACCTGATTATTTATCAGGTTTCAAATTTAGTAAAGGTAAATTTCTGCTTGGTCAATACTTCTTTACTCTCTTGGTTTGAGTCGTTGTGATTGAAGAAATCCACCATTTAATTTCACTGAGATGAGCTAGTAAGTTAGATATGTAGTTAGTCTGATACTCAGTGTAACTTTGCAGTGTTACTATACTAGCAGATACTAGTCACTAAAAGGCATAATTTCTAGGGATTCTCAGAGAGAAGTTTAGGTTATACCTTTCACTGTTCTGATGTAGCTCAAGTTACTAAATTAGTCAGCTAAAGACCATACTTAGCTGTGCCCTAGCCTTAAAAAGACTAATGCACAAACTTGACTTCATGACTGTCAGAGACCCTGAATCACAATGTGTTGCCTCCTAAACTGCACTGCATTGGAACTGAATGTGAGTCTTAGAATATACAGAATTTTTTACACTGAAAAAGTTGAGTCAGGAGCATGTGGAGCAAACAGAAACAGTATACACAGTTTCATTTCTTGGTTTTTCTCTCTTTCATGAGTTTTCTTCCTGAAAATACAGAGGGAGCCTCCGGTGCATCACTGTCTTGTTCATTATCTGCATAGCCCATGTTGAAATAGTGCCCACAGTCCCACGGTTACAGTATTTCTGGTGGTCTCAGGTGGCTTCCACGAGCACACAGCTGCTGGAAGCTCCCTTCGGCTCTTATTTTAGGCGTGGAGCCCAGAAACAAGCCCAAGAGACAGGGTGGCTTCAAGGCTTCAGGCCTTTTATATGTCACAGAAATGAACAGCTAAACTAGAGAGAGCTGATTTCTTATTTCCCACTCTCATAATGGGGAGGGACAACTGAGATCCAATATTTCTGACACAGGCTTTTCCTGGTGGTAGGTTTTTGTAGCATTCAGAGTTAGAAAAAGGCCCTGGTGTCAGTGCAGTGCGTGCTGGCTGTTTCTGTAGAGGGTTAACTCCTTGAAGTTGGGGGTGATGCTTTTTTTGACAGTGTCAAATGCTGCAGAAGGTGTCTTGTTCAGGGTTACTGGGTGAACTATAAAATATAAAGATACACTGGGACTCAGGGAGCCAAAGTTGTAGTTTTTATTTATCTCTAAAATTGGGTAGGGAGCCTACAGTTTAGCATTTTAGAATGTATAAACTACAGTAAGTAAAAATTATAGCACTTTCAAATTTAGTAGCTGAGAAACTAATAAATTTTGAAGTAGATAAAACATACCAGGTTAGAAGACTTGAAAGCAACATACATGATTTTTTTTTCTTTATTTAAATTATTGGAACTCACTTTATTTATTTTTTTAATTCATTAATTTATTTTAATTGGAGGCTAATTACTTTACGGTATTGTAGTGGTTTTTGCCATACATTGACATGAATCAGCCATGGGGTCACACATACACGTTTTTAAGTTTTAAGTTGAATGATGGCCTCATCATGGGTTGACTGTGTGCTGTCTGATAAGAACTTGGCATAAATTATGTGTATCGTTTCTATAAAAAGTCTCTTTATTTGCAGCAATAAAATAATTAGAGACAAAGTGTCTCCCAGGGTGTGGGAAGCTCTGAAGCCAGACAGAGTTGCACAAGTTGACACAGTTGGAATTCCTCAGTTGTGATTGCTAAATAAAAGTCTTAGCTATTCAGAGTCACAGCAGGCAATTGCTGACTGTGTACCGATCGTTGTGCATGCATGTTGGAAACTCATATAGCATGATATTTAGGTGAATGAGTTTAAGTTTTTGGAATAAAAGATTGACATTTATTTTCAGGTTTTTTGATGAGTATAATCAGTCACCCTTAAAACAGTGTACATCATATATTTAAAGTATCTTCTTCAAAGCCACTTAAAGCATTTTTATAATGACCATGCCATGTAAATATATGATACACCAACAGTTAAAATTGCTACATAATGGAGATGCAGTAAGATCCATAAGAATAAGAAATTGTTTTTTCAAGTGAGAAAATGATAAGAAAACTGCAAATGATCTGGTTAGAAAAAAGGTTTTTTTTTTTTTTTTTCAACTTTAAGATAGTGAGATGACTATAATAAGCCAGTTAATCAAAAGCAGAATATTTGAAACTTAAAGTAGAACAAAAAAGTAATAAAACAATGTATCCCAAAAAATTTTCTCCATTGTGCTACCTTAAAGATGGGATGGGCTCAAAGGTGCAAAATGAAAGCTACACTGTTAAAACACAACTTTTCCTGAAATATTCTGAGACATTGCTTTAATATTTCAAAATGGGGTAGGACAGCAGAAAAATGAAGTCTGTAAACATGTGGGATAGCAAGTTTATTGAAAACAACTTACAAAAAACATTGTGTAAATGGAGAATGATGATCTTTGTGCCCTTACTTCCCTGGCAGCCCAGGCTCAACTGTGTTTTGCAGTGTTATTCTTTTCTGTTCTTTTTGGAAGAACAAGGCAAGATGCCAGCATACTTCCACATCTTATCCAAGACAGAGGCTTATGTATTCGGCTTTCAATTACTATTCATTATAAAATGTTTCCAGTCTTTAAGAGGATGTTAGCCTTGTTGCTATGTGAAAAAATTATTTTGCCATACTATACTGCTCATGTGTAGTCATGATATTACACACTATAATGCACTTTTGTTTGTCCAAAGAAAATAAGTAAATAAAAATAGAATAGTGAAAACCCAAATATGTGCTCACAATAAACACAGCCAGCCACATTAGAATGCTAGACCCACATTTTAAGCTCACCACTCCATTAAATTGAATTTAGAACGTTTTCGGAGGTTCACATATGTTAGATTGTTTCTTTGCTTGGTTAAGTAGATTTCAGTGGCTCAGTGGTAAAGTCTCTGCTGATGCAGGAGACACCGGAGACATGGGTTCGACCCCTGGGTCAGGAAGATCCCATGGAGAAAGAAGTTTAAACTGTTCCAGGGTTCTTGAGTGAAAAATCCAATGGACAGAGGAGACTGGCAGGCTCCATGGGTTCACAAAAGAGTCCCACAAGACCTAGTGACTAAATAGCAACAACAAAATGTTTTTTTAGGGGATGCTGGAATGTGAATAATCTGTTAACTACTGAGATGATACTTTGAAGTTTCATCAGCAGCAGTGTGAGTCTCACTAATGGTGCCTGATCTAGACTAATGATGGGAAATGTCGAGCAAATGATAAATTTACCTTTTGGAATAGAGACAGTTGACTGTTATGATGTTTGATGTCCCTTGACTGTTTCCTTGGTTGGAAGGTACTTTGGCTGCATTCAGTTTGGTGCCATCCTAAAATGGTAATTGTCTTTTTAGGTCCTTAGACGTAAGCATAACATATGAGTAGTAACCAGGAACCAACAGTAACCTATCTTTCTAGCCAATGATTTCTTCCTTAAAAATAATAGCGGTTATGATTATGATAGTTTGTCAGGCTCTTATTATGTATTGACATGCATGATTTCATCTGGTCATTGCAACAGTCTTACAAAGTAGGTATATTAATATTATACTCCTTTTATAAATAGATATATTGAAACTTGAAGAGCTTAAGTAACTTTCCTATATAGCAAAACTGGTAGTCTGTTTGACACCAAAACCATTGGTCTTATCATTTTTTAAAATGAAACTTCTTTGTATTAGAAAATGATACAAGGAAATAACCTGGATTAGCTTTCTCTATAGTGATTAAAGTTTGTGGAACTTTTAGTTGTTTTTTGTTTGTTATTGTTGTTTTTTTTAACTGGATGCTCTCTCCATCAAGCTTGATTAGATTATCAGAATCATTTTTAGAGGTGGATTTTTTTCTAAAGCAATACTGAAATTTTAGGTCACCACCTAAAATATCTGGTCTGCTTCTGTCAGCTTCCACTGCTTAGCCTTTTGTAAAGCTTGTCAACAGATCCTAAATGAAAGAAACTTATAGCCATTCCCTCTGGCCCTCTGATCTCATTTACTTGACTTGATTCTTAGGTCTGTTTGTTTGCTGGGGCTCCTCTGTTCCCATTACACCTTTTATAGCTAGAGATGGGGCTGAGTCTAACCACCTGGCTTCTTATCTCTAATTGCTTTTTGCCAGTCCTGGAAAGACCTTAGTTTTACCTTTTCTAAATAGTCTAAATTCTTGCAACCTCTTATTTTTTAAAGCCCTATGCCTGAGGCAGTAAAGACTGGAGAAGTTCTCTGTCAACCATGGGCTTAATGTTTGGTGAGGGTAGTGGGACTTAGACACAAATATTATTAAATATATAATATAATTATAGGGTATTTCAGTAGTCATGCAAAAAGGTGCTAGATTATGGTAGTACCATACTTCTCAGAGTATTCTATCAGAGTAGGGGAAAAACACACTCTCAGTAGTCTGGAAACATGACCCAAACTGGCTGCCTCAATGGAAGTGACAAGAGTCAAGTTAATTCATATAAATTCTGCGATACTGGTGATATGGTACATTTTTAAAAAATGTAAAACAGGATAAAACTGCTTTGCTTCCTTCTCTTTAGTTTACTAATAAAAGTTGTGGTACCAGGAAAATACTCTGCAGGTGTCCATGGCTTCCGTACTCCTGCTCCCAGCACACTACCCTGTGTGCCATACGGCATGCCAGTATCTGGTGTTTATAAGTATCAGCAGATGTGCGGGCCTGGTGGGATTATTTAGGGTGAAGTGAAGACACTCAGTTGTGTCCGACTCTTTGCAACCCCATGGACGGTAGCCTGCCAGGCTCTGCGGTCCATGGGATTTTCCAGGTAAGAATACTGGAATGGGCTGCCATTTCCTTCTCCAGGGAATCTTCCCAACCCAGGGATCGAACCTGGGTCTCCTGCATTGCAGACCAATGCTTTACCATCTGAGCCACTAGGGAAGCTCTTATGTAGGGTGCGACTTTCTAATTAATCTAGAAAGAAGCCGGTCTTAATAGGTGCTGAAAAAGGTTAAAGGAAGCTCCATGGACTGTCTGCAAAGATAGTCAGCTGCTCTTATAAAGTACAATCCAGCTTCACAGTGGAACTGTGAGTACTGATTTATTTGAAGGCATTCGAAGGTCACAATAGAGACAAATGGGTGCTTCCAACTTGAAGAATGGCTTTGTGGATGTTGAGACAGCAGAAGTTTAGATTCTTTGGTTTGGCTAAAACATTGAAGGTGCAAAGACCAGTTTGAGAAAGAAGATGGCCTTAGAAACATAAAGGATAGATGATATGCTGTAATTAGTTACTAGGTAACAATTTAGACTCTGATGCTGGGAGAGATTGAAGGCGAGAGGAGAAGGGGACGACAGAGGATGAGATAGTTGGATGGCATCACTGACTTGATGGACGTGAGTTTGAGTAAACTCCAGGTGATGGACAGGGAAGCCTGGCACGCTGCAGTCCATGGGGTCACAAAGAGTCGGAAGTGACTGAGCGACTGAACTGAAAAATTTAGTGTGGTACTTTAAAAAGGAGATTAAACTAGTTAGATCATGATTTTATTACAAATGTGTTTGTCATATGATATTAGGAAGGAGCTGATGGAAAAGGGAGCTGTTTGAAGAGTTGGAGACAGGCTGATGGGTGACATGAAAAAAAGGTAACACCAAGTGCTCTTCCAGAGTCATCATCTTGCATAGATACTTCAGGTAGATGAGAGAAAAGAGGGCTGGAACACTAAGGGCAAACGTTGTAGATGCCCAGCAAACAAGGATTAGCCTAAGGAAGAGGTCATGTGTAGGAAGGTAGACCAGGAAGTTCAGGAAAGCATGCCAGGCCATACCTAATTGTTGATATGCTTAGGAAAGCTGGTTTTCCATGCTGGGTAGCTCATTATTTTTTAGTTAAGTCAAAAAAAGGCAAGGGAGATAGTTCATACATTTTTGCTTGCAGTTCCAGTATCCAAACTTAAGTGGCCACTCAGGAGTTGCATGCATATAGACACAGAGGTAGTACTTTTTAAACAAAACATATATTGAGCTAAAACAAGGTAGCTAGAGACTGGTTTATCTGTCCTGAAGAGATACTCTTCCTCATAAGGAAGATTAATCTCAAAGGAGGCAGGAGAGGAAAGCTTAGAGTTGGGAAGAGAATCCAGAGAAACTGCAGTGTGTCGTTTCCGTGCACCCTGCCACCCCCCACCCCTGAGATTTATCCCCAGGGTAGGAAGATGGCTGGTTTATTTCTTCCTTTGAAATTTCTATTTTTAACTTGGGTTGTAGCAATAGTGAAGTCTTTGTGGTTTTTCATTTTTAATTTTTATGGAATTTGTAGCTTTATAGAAACTGGATAAAATCTGGCCAAGTGTTGGTTCCTGTTTATTGTTTTTCAACTGGAATCTTTTGGAACTGCTTCCCAGACACATATCATTTATAGGATTACAAACTGTTTGGTCTTCATTAGAGGCCAGCGCCACTGTTTATTTTCTCTGAAGCTCTTGTGAAGATAGTAATTTAATACACAGATTAAATGTTATGCCTACAATGAAAATATTTCATATTCTGCACTTGCCATCATAACAAACAGTGGTTTAATAGTTAACATTTGTTGAGGACTAGAACTTCAAGTTTCTATTCTGTACCAGACACTGTGTTAAGTTCATTTCATGTAATGGTCATGACATTCTTGTAAGGGATTAGTATCTTCCCTTTGTATAGGAGGAACCCGAGATTCAGGAAAGCTAAGTGCTTGTTCTAAGAATATTGCAGTAAGCGGTGGTCCCTGGATCAGTGTCCATGTCTGAGTCTTGTGCACACTTAGTCATACAAGAAAGAATGATTGCTTTGAAGGAAGGATTTTTTCTCATATCTGAGCACATCCCTCACATAACCATGATTGTACATTTGGTACCAAAGTGGGCATTTTCAAACTTAGTTCAAATAAGAGCCATGGGAATGATTCTTATTGACAAGAGGGTCTCATGATGTTTTTTCTTACACTTTTAGTCACATACCTGGTGTTGTCTTCCTCTTACTTTTCTCCATCTTACAATCTAACACTTGAAGTTCTGTGAAAGAATATTAAAAGCATGACTGCAGATATTGAAAGCCAAGTGTTGTTTGGTAATTCCTTGACATATTCTCCTGTGTAATACATGGTCTGTTTTTTATTAAGTGAAGGCCTCCTCATTCATGTTCCCAGTACCATAAGCTTTTCAGTAATTTATCTCAGGTGGATTCTTATGTCATGAAGGGTAGTTGGTGTACCCTTTTTCCCTTTGGGTCCCTCTGTTCTCTGTGTCTGTTTTGCTTTGGGCACTAATTGTGAAGAGAGAGGAACAATATATACCTACCTTTAAGCAGCTTAGAGAGAAAAGTAAGTGCAAGAAGGCAAAGTGGTTGTCTGAGCAGGCTTTATAAATAGCTTGAGAAAAGAGAAGCGAGAGGCAAAGGAGAAAGGTAAAGATGGACTCACCTGAATGCAGAGTTTCAGAGAACGGTAAGGAGAGCTCAGAAAGCCTTCTGCAGTGATCAATGCAAAGAAATAGAGGAAAACAATAGGATGGGAAAGACTAGAGATCTCTTCAAGAAAACTAGAGATCCCAAGGGAACATTACATGCAAGATGGGCATGATAAAGGACAGAAATGGTAGGGACCTAATAGAAGCAGAAGAGATCAAGAAGAGGTGGCAAGAATATACAAAAGAACTATACAAAAAAAGTCTTAATGACCCAGATAACCATGATGGTGTGGCCACTCACCTAGAGCCAGACTTCTTGAAGTGTGAAGTCAAGTGGGCCTTCCTTAAGAAGCATCACTGCAAACAAAGCTAGTGGAGGTGATGGAATTCCAGCTGAGCTATTTCAAATACCAAAAGATGATGCTGTTAAAGTGCTGCACTCAATATGCCAGCAAATTTGGAAAACTTGGCAGTGGCCACAGCACTTGAAAAGGTCAATTTTCATTCCAATCACAAAGAACATCAGTGCCAAATAATTTCAAGCTACCACACAATTGTACTCATCTCACATGCTGGCAAGGTTATGCTAAAAATTCTTCAAGCCAGGCTTCAGCAGTACAGGAACTGAGAAGTTCCAGATGTACGAGCTGAGTTTAGAAAAGGCAGATGAACTGGAGATCAAATTGCCAACATTCGTTGGATCATAGAGAAAGCAACAGAATTCCAGGAAAAACATCTGCTTCATTGACTACGCTCGCTAAAGCCTTTGACCATGTGAATCACAACAAACTGGAAAATTCCTCAAGAGATGGGAATACCAGACCACTTTACCTGCCTCCTGAGAAATGTATATGAAGCCAAGAAGTAATAGTTAGAACTGGACATGAGACAACAGACTGGTTCAAAATTGGGAAAGGAGTACAAGACTGTAACTGTCACCCTGTTTATTTAACTTATATGCAGAGTATGTCATTCAAAATGCCAGGTTGGGTGAATCACAAGCTGGAATCAAGATTGCCAGGAGAAATACCAACAACCTCAAATAGGCAGATGATACCACTCTAATGGCAGAAAGTGAAGATGAACTAAAGAGACTCTTGATGAGGGTAAAAAAAGGAGAGTGAAAAAGCGGACTTAAAGCTTATTATGAAAACTGAGATCATGGCACCTGGCCCCATCACTTCATGGAAAATAGATGAAGAAAAAGTGGAAACAGTGACAGATTTTCTTTGCTTGGGCTCCCAAATCACTGTGGATGGTGACTGCAGCCATGAAACTAAAAGATGCTTGCTCCTTGGAAGGAAAACTGTGACAAATCTAGACAGTGCATTAAAAAGCAGAGACATCCGTTAGCTGGCAAAGGTCCGTATAGTCAAAGCTATGGTTTATTATTGTTTTTTCACTAGTCATGTATGGATGTGAGAGTTGAACTGTTAAGAAGGCTGAGTGCTGAAGAATTCCTGGTTTCCGATTGTGGTGCTGGAGAAGAATCTTGAGAGTCCATTGGACTGCAAGGAGATCAAACCAATCAATCCTAAAAGAAATCATCCCTGAATATTTCTTGGAAGGACTGATGCTGAAGCTGAAGCTCCTAGAGCCGACTCATTGGAAAAGACCCTGATGCTGGGAAACATTGAAGGCAAAAGGAGAAGGGGGCGGCAGAAGATGAGATGGTTGGATAGCGTCACCAAATCAGTAGATATGAATTTGAGCACAGCTTTGCGTGCTGCAGTTCATGTGGTTACAAAGAATCAGATATGACTTACTAACTGAACAAGAAGAAGAAACTGAACACATCTAACACTATCCAGTTATTTTGTGGGTGCTGCTGCTCCTGCTAAGTCGCTTCAGTTGTGTGCGACTCTGTGCAACCCCATAGGCGGCAGCCCACCAGGCTCCTCCGTCCCTGGGATTCTCCAGGAGTGGGTTGCCATTTCCTACTTCTATCTTGTGGCACTAGAAAATAAAAGAAAGAATGTGCATTTCTTTTGACGTTTAGACTATCTAATTAATACATTTTGCTGATAGCTTATTCCAGGCTAATAAGTACGCCTAGGTCACTCTCATGTTCAATACACAAAGTCTTACTATTCTAGATTTTATATAGCAGGTAAGGGATTAACTAGATGTCATGTAAAGGTGGCACACTTCCTTGTTTTAATTTCTTTGGGAATTGGCTATGGCATATAGTAGAAAGAGCATCCAATTTTGGAAATAGACGATCTGTCCAGGTTGGAGTTGACATCTTAGACCCTGGGCAACATAAGTTATTACCTAGCTTTTCAGAACTTCAGCCCTCATGGCTTTGTGTGATAATTAAGGAAAATATGTGAGAACTTGGAGCGAGTAAAATGTCTTACTGACACTATTGTTATCATTATTGTAAACGTATGTGAAAGCTTCTTGTAAATGGTAAAACATCTTCTTCCTACCTTGGAAGATGGATAAGTAGATAACTTATATTTTACATGTGGAAGGTTGGAGCATTTATCCATCTTGCAAAGATTAAAGGTTTCAGCATGAGTTCTTGTATAGATGATACGATAATACATACTTGGAATATGTTCATTGATGGTAAAGTTTTCTGCCTTTAAAACACTTTAAAATAAGGTGAATAACCTAGGTTCATGGATAACTTGATAGAAGGTAAAATAGAGAAATTACAGCAAGAGTGTCACAGCATGTAGTGGGAGGTATAAAGGAGGAGATAACGCCAGGGTGGAAGGGATCAGGAAGAACTTTTTGGAGGCAATAGGGACTTGAGCGAGAGAGAGAGAAAGAGATAGAGATCTTGAATCAGAACTTGAGAGAAGACTGTCCTTACAAGGTGGAATGCTGCTATAAAAGTAAGTACAGGGACTGAGCAGTCTGTTTCTGGTGGTGACCGGTCCTCAGCTTGATGTGAGTCTTATTCACCGTTTTCGGATGTGTAGGTGCAAGCTGCCTTTTGAAAGCTTCTGGGCATCTTGTTAATTTGGCCTTGCCTGTTGTGTTGTCACACCTTTCAGGTCCCTGTTTTCACTGATTCTTCTGAGAAGCCTTGCACCCTGCACTCAAGCTGGATTGTGCCCTTATTTGCTACTTCTATATGCAGAGCAATTGTGGTTAAGTGGAGACTGGAGCCATTCTCCCTGAATCGAAATTCTTGCTGTGTTCTTTACTAGCTTGAGCAACCTTGGGGACATCACTTAACCTCTCTGTGCCTCAGTTCCTTCATCTGTAAAATGGGAGTGATGATACCTACTTCAAGAGGCTGTGGTGACAATTAATGGTTTAATTTACGTTAAGTTCTAGGATGAGTTTCAGGCACATAGTAAGTTCTGTCTTCAGTGATGTTGTTGTTATTAGCCTCTGTTGGAGGTTTTACCCATTGTCCTCTGATATGATTCATTTACATACCGCATGTCCCTACGGGGCTGTGTACTTTTGAGAAAAAGACATATCCTGTTTTTACCTTTGTATACTCTTCATAGTCTGCCTTCTGTACAGTAGTATGAAGATAATCATTCTATGACACATATGCCTGCTCCTGTGAGTCTTACTTAAATCTAATCCCAGAGCAACCAGATTTCAAGAAAAGCTGCCTTAGATCAGTGGACCGGCTGGTTGAACTTGTTCTAAGATAAATATAGCTAACATTGTGAAAGTCATTCCATTGATACTTCCAAAGTAACCAGTAACTGCAGCTCTTAAGTGTGTGTGTAAGGAAATGTAATTAAATATTTGCCAAGTGTTTTGTATTTCTCTAACGAGGTTGTATTTGTAATGAAATGAAGCTTTAATGTTTCATTAGCATCATCTAATCATGGGTGCTTCAGGTTAACTCCTTGATACAAAAACATTGCTGGCTAATTAGAGCCTACTGTAATTTCTTCAAAGTTATAAAGTGAATACATGTGAAGACACCCTATGCTTAACTGCAGGTTAGGTATGGAAAAGGCTGTGGTATGAGTGATGTTTATAGCATCTTTACTGTGTACAACTTTAACCCCTAGTAAATGGTATTCCTCCCCCTTCACCTTGAATGTAGCCAGGATGGCTCTGGCTGGGATTTTTCCTTGTTTGTCCTCAAGTTCTAACATTTGGGAAGAAATACGGAGAAAGAGACACTGTTGACTATACTAGAGTCTCTGCTTGTCATATTTTAGACACTCGATCTTTCTTTTTGTGTTTAAGAGAAACGTAACTCCTATCATTACACAATTTGAGACTTTGAAATTCAACAATAAGCTATAAGAACTGAATTAAGTTTTAAATTCAAGGTCCATGTAGGACTGGTACTTTTGTTTTGTGTATCTGACTTTGTTTAGAAACTTTAGACAGTTAGGGAAGAATGTGTTCTGTGGAGTGATGTCATGTGAAAGGTGTTGTTCTTTCTAGTTCAGAATTTCACTCAGTGGGGGAAGGAGTCAAGATTAAAAGTATGACCTGGATTCCTCATTTTTCAGATTGATCCATATGATTGCCAGAAAATATCATAAGATAATATCATCATATTTTTTACCTCATTATTACTTTGGTTTTTGGAAAGTGAGAACAAATAAAAGGAAAATGAAGATCCCAGGCACTTGAAGTTGAAAATAAGTCATTTTTTGAACTTCAGCTGTATTTTTGGAATTAATCTGAACTAGTTGAGAACCATCTTTTCCTGTACAGTCCTGTCTCATTACACTTCAAAAAGGATCATTCACGCATTCTTGATTCTATCCAGCATTGAAATAGATGCCCGCCCCTCATGCAGAAATACTGAATAATCAGGTAGTCTGTGTTACGGCTTGATTGCAGTGCATCAAGAGAGAATTTGAAACAGCAGTCAACAGACTACTTTATTGAGCACTTGCCAAGGTTATCTGAGGCCTACTAGCTGCCAGCTCCATTTCTGAAAATTAAACTTTTCCTTTTTTTTCTGAGACGCTCAGCATGGAAATGGCCAACACTTTTTAAATGCTTTCGCTATGTGTCAAACACTGTTCTGAGTGCTTCGTCTGTATTAACTCATTTAGTCCTCACAGTGACCCTGGGAGGTATGCTCTGTTCCACTTAACAGATGAGGTCCAGAGTGGCTATAAAGGCGGCCCACGGCCATGCCATACTGCCTGGCAGAGGTGGGAAGCCAGCCCACATCATCTGCTGCTGGAGCCCCTACTCTGGATTGATGTTGGGCTCCTGTGTTCTTCTTCCAGACGGGGTCTGTACAGTGTCCTCACTGAGATCTCAGTGAAAAGATGAAGCAGCTTGCCTTTCTCAGTAGAGAAGCAAGGCCACGGGAAGCAAAGAATGGTCTTGGAAGATGTGTTCTGTTGTGAGGATTTGTGTCAGGAGTTTCCTAGGACAGAGCTTCCAGGTAGCTCCTTGAGTTTGTGGAGAAACACACAGGAATTTGTGATGAGGGGAGAGAAGGAAGGCTATTTGTTCCAAGATTCCTAAGCTTCCTGATGCACCCGTATTACCCACTACCCCTTCTCTGCTATAGGAATTCCATCTGTGACTTCAAGTCCAGTTTAGCATAAGGCCTATTATACATTAGGGGTAGAAAAATAAATACGTACTACATGGAATACTCTCCCAAAGTCTCAGGGAGAGTGCCTGCACACAGTTTGGCTGAAAAATTGTCCTAGGAGTGTGATTTGTTATGTGTGTGTGTCTTCTGAGAACATTTGATATAGGTGTTCTGATTTCTTTACCCTTAGCCAGAGCTATGCAATGTCACGTAACTGCACACCTTTGCACACACGGGTCCCTTCTGTCAGGTGTGTGCATGCTCAGTTGCTTCAGTTGTGTCCCACTCTTTGCAACCCTGTGGCCTCCTTTGTCCATCCATGCCCTCTCCAGGGGATCTTCCCGACCCAGGGATTGAACCTAAGTCTCTTGTATCTCCTGCATTGTAAAGTGGATTCTTAACTGCTGAGCCACTAGGGAAGCCTCTTTCTGGCCGAAAAACCACTTGGCTCTCTCACCTTTTGAGCTGAGCTTGAATGATAACAATTGATGACATTTATTAAGTTGCCTAGTATGTAGCAAGCCCAGACCTCACTTCATGTTTATAACAACCCCTGATGCACACAGCACCTCTGTTGCACAGGTAAGAAAAACAGGCCTTAGGAAGGGTGAGTGATTGCCCAAGGTCCCACAGGCAGCCGGGGAGGTCTAGTTCTGATGAAGCCTTTGTTATCCTCATTGACTAACAATCCACAAGGGAGGCTCTTTCCAGTTTTCTTCCTGAGAACCCAAAGCAGGACCATTCTTAAGCTGGTAGACAGACCTTTCCGTTCCATTAAATTCAGAATAGAATTTATTCAGGTAGAATGTGCAGCTGACTCCAAAATCCTCTCCCTCTTTTGGGGACAAGTGTTAGTCTGTGAGTATAATACCCTCTTTCCAGAGCATGATTTATTTCTTCAAACAAGATTTTAAAAAAAATCTCAGTCTTTCTTGTGCATGCGTGTTTGTGTGTGTTAAAAGCCTCTCTGAGGCTCAAGGCCTATGGTCTTCAAAACTGTCATGGTGAGGGTGTTGGTAATTTCTGGGTTCACATGGGGTATTAAGTGACCTTCGTGTTTGGAGACCTAGTTTTCTGTGGGTCCTTTCTGTGATCGGTAAGTGGGCTTGAGGTTTCTGAGTCTAGGTTTTCACAGTAAGTCCTGGTGTGAGGCCTAGACACTAGGCCACAATTCTTTTAAAGAAAAAAAAAAAAGATTCCAACACTAGTTACAGTGGTAAGGAGGACTTTACTCAGGACTTGCTGTAGATGTCAAGAGTGTTAGAGTAAGGGAGAGGGTTCAGGTTCAACTCTGAATGCAACAAGAACAAATGAGGATTTATGCAGCCAAGGACCCACTGGGTGGTGGGCCCTGTCAGTGGATGGAAAATCACCAAGAGAAGACAAAGGCTTGGAGGGTTCTTGGTGGAGGCAGGTCGAGGACGTCAGCATCAGAGGTGGGGGGTGAGAAACTTGGTCAGATATCCAGTCGGAAATCTGTCTGCACTGACTTGGCAGAATTTGTGCTAAAACTAGGATAGGTAGGCACAGTGAGGACAGGGGGCCCGGTAGAGGCCTGGACAAGAAGGAGGCTCCGGGGAGCCTGACTGAAGATGGTCAAGGAGAGGATCTTCGTCAGGTGTGACTGCTTGAGTTCAGTGTTAAGCATTCAAGGTGGCAGATATGAACCCCTGGGAGATAACATTAAATGAAGTGTAGAGTGACGGCCGTTTCCACTGTGAAGTCTTCTTTTGAAATCAGAATAAAACTTCACAAATTACCTCAACACGTATGAGATGCCTTTGTATAGAAAATCGACTTTGTGACTAATATGGATATATGTTCCTCTTAAGTTTCTAATAGGCAAAAGTCACACATATGTGATGTGTTCCCATCTATTCACCTTTCTGTATCTCGTATCATTTGATGTATAATAGCTGTACTCAGTGGGCTTCCCCAGTGGCTCAGCTGTAAAGAATCTGCCTGCAATGCAGGAGACATGGGTTCCATCCCTGGGTCAAGAAGATCCCCTGGAGAAAGAAATGGCAACTCACTCCAGTATTCTTGCCTGGGAAATTCCATGGACAGAGGAGCCTGGCGGACTACAGTCCACGGGGTCAGAGAGTCAGACATGACTTAGCAACTAAACCACTACCACCAGAGTGACTTCTAGAAAAGTGAGTTTTCCTATTGGCACAGACTTCTGTGAAGGATTAGCATGGATGATCACAGTAGCCCTGAGAGGAGGGACCTTTAAAGCTGCCCTGATGCTGCACTGTCAGACTGTTTTAAATTTTATTTAACAAACATAAATAGTGCTTATTGTCAGACTCTGTTCTAAGTGCTTTGCAAGTGTTATGTTAATTAATCCTCAAAAGAACCCTATAAAGTGGTTATGCCACTGTTGTTCACTCTTTATAGATGAGGAAACAGAGGCCCAGAGTTTAAAAAATTAGCCCAAGGTCACATAATGAGTAAATGGCAGGACTTGGATTTCAACCCAGGCTGCCTGACTCCAGCGTCTGCATTCTTAGTCTCTGTTAGGTTGCATCCTAGGCTTTTGCCTCCCAGGGATTCACTTCTCATTATTCTGGGCTTTTCTTTACTCTCTCCATGAATAAAGAATTCTTCTTTTGGATTTAGTTATTCTCTGGACTTTGTTCAGACAAAAGTCAGGACTGAGGAGTGTGTTTAACATGAGGTCTCCTATAAATCACAAGGTTATTCGTAAACAACTTTTCAGGTGTACTTTCAACTTATAAGGAGAATGTGTTTACTGACAAAAGCACATTACCTATTTCCTCCACAGTCTGTGTAGAACAACATCAGTGACAGTTTCTAATCAAAGATTCGATGCTTCCCCCCACCCTGCAACTAGTAACCCCAGTAGAATTCTTTCCTTCTTTTTTTTTTTTTTTTTCACATAAATGGTCCATTTGTAGTGAATGGTAATTCTTTGATAAAGACTTTGGGAAATTGAGTTCCAGATAATGCACAGCTAGCACCAAAACTTTCTTAAAGGGGCAGATCTCCTTTGGAAGCAGAACAGATCTAATCCCTAAAACATTTCTTTTGTAGTCTCTTTAAATTTTAAGTTTTTCAAGTTGGTATTGAAAAAGGTTCTGGTTAATATAGCATTAGCAGCAAAGTTATATAAATGCATGTGGAAATCTTGAGTATTTCATGGTATGTTCACCTTAGGATTTTTTTAAAACTAAATTTTTTAAACTTTTAATTATAGATCTGTCTATGGCAGTACAGAAATTTTCGCAGTCGCTGCAGGATTTCCAGTTTGAATGTATCGGTGATGCTGAAACAGATGATGAAATTAGTATCGGTAAGTACTGCTGTTTTTCAATATCCTAAGTAATAATCTTAAAAGTCTTACTTCAGATAATAACTTCATTGAAATCAAACAGATAACACACACCCAAATACTAAGTATGTCAAATATTCCGACTTTGATAGAAGTGTAAGGATGATTTTTGGTTGCTGTGGAAGAATGTTATAAATTGTTTTAAAATTGAGGTCTGTGGTTTTTTCCATAAGGAAATTAATCATTCTATAATTCAGCTAAGCCCTTTGAGAAGATGTGGATAACACCCTTTTTTCTTTGCCTAAAAGTGAATCATTCAGGGAATTCCTGGGCGGTCTAGTGGTTAAGACTCCTCATTCTCATTGCCACGGGCCTGGGTTCAATATCTGGTCTAGGAACTAAGATCCCACGGCAGGGGGTTGTGGCAAAAAAAAAAAAAAGAAGAAAACGGAAAACAAAAGTGAATCATTCATTCAAACAAATACATATTGGTTATCCACTATTAAATATACAAGGTATTAGTTTAAGAATTATCTCACATTTTTTAAACTTACTACTGATTTTCCTTTTAACTTCAGTATTTCTTTATAAAGAAAAAAGTATCAGTCATGACGTATTAGCCAGTATTAGTGTAGGACAGAGAACATTACTGGGATCAGGAGACTTGAGCCTTAATCTGATTTTCCCTCATATTTAGCAATCGAACCCTGCTGAAAGCATGCCCCTTCCTGAATCGGGTGGTTTCAGTTCCCATTAGTGAAAAGGTTGGATTTCGTGATCTCAAGTTTTATCTGTAGCTGAGTTTTTACTGGTTGAAGGTCTGATTCATGTAGCATTCTTTCCCCCACATTTTAACAATCCCTACTTGTCAGTTTGCAGACATGGGGTCAGTCTGTGTGCTGGGTTAGTCAGGCAGTCAGCTGTGCCAAGTTGCTCAGTCATGTCCGACTCTTTGTGACCACACGGACTGCAGCCCACCAGGGTCCTCTGTCCATGAGATTCTCCAGGCAGTCAGGAGACTGTATAAAATATGTGTATACATTTTAGAGAATAATACATCAAGGGTGCTCACATTCCAGATAAAAAAAGAATATTATAAGGATTTACAATAGACTCCTGAACTGCAATGTGTATATGATACATCTGGCGATCTCATTAAATGCCGACTGTGATTCCGAAGGTCTCAGGTGGAGTGTGGTTTCTGCGTCTCTTACACACCTGAAGGCTGGTCCACGGACTTTTCTTTGAGTAGCAGGACTTTGAAATCCCTGACACTCTTCTCCACAATCTTATTTCTCTCCTTCCTCTGAATTTTCTTTTTCTTTTATAGTTTTGTCAGGTGTATACGTATTTCTCAATATTTTTATTGTTTTCGAAAACCTAAAGTATCAAGTCCAAACCCCGCTGTGAAAGGAAAGGGCTCTCAAGGAGAAGAAGAGGCGGAAGAGTTTCTGATTCCTCGGGCGGCTTTAGCTGTGACAGTCAGGAAGGTCCCTCCTGGAGAAGGCAGCTGCCCGGTCCCAGACTCGCTGCTCCTGCTGTGTGGTTCACCTCGAATGGACCCCGTGTGGCCAGGCCAGGCTCTCGCAGAGGCCCCTGCCAGGCAGTCCATGGTTTGCCCTCCCCTTTGGGAACATTTGGTACTCGGGGTGTACCAAATGGAGGTGGCTGGTGTTAGGATCGCCAGGGGCTCCCTCCGTCCTCAGGTTTGTGGAGGAGGGTGGCTGAGCCTGACTTGGCGGAGGTGTAGGTAGGGTGCCTCTCAGAAGGAGGAGAGGGCTGTCATGTGGATCCCCGGCCACCTGACTTCTTCCTATTTACAGGCCGACTGGGGCAGGGCATGCCAGGGGTCACGTGACACTCATAGCTGGAACGATGGCGTCGTCCTGTGTGTCGCTTCATGACGTCTATATCATAAGTGTCTAGCCCCCGATGTAGGTTTTGTAACACACGCCTCACCAGACAAAAGCCTAGATTGTATTACTGTTAATATAGTAGCATTATTATTTAGAAAAAAGAAAGAACACCCACATACTCATATAATGGCAGTTAATTCCACTTAGTAATGAGACTGTAAAAAGCAGAGACATTATTTTGCCAACAAAGGTCCATCTAGTCAAAGCTGTGGTTTTTCCAGTAGTCATGTATGGATGTGAGGGTCGGACCATAAAGAAAACTGAGCACCGAAGAATTGATGCATTTGAACTGTGATGTTGGAGAAGACTCTTGAGAGTCCCTTGGACTCTCAACCAGTCCAGAGATCCAACCAGTCCATCCTAAAGGCTATCAGTCCTGAATATTCTTTGGAAGGACTGATGCTGAAGCTGAAACTTCAATACTTTGGCCACCTGATGCGAAGAACTGACTCATTGGGAATGACCCTGATGCTGGGAAAGACTGAAGATGGAAGGAGAAGGGCACGGCAGAGGATGAGATGGTTGGATGGCATCACCTACTCGATGGACATGAGTTTGAGTAAGCTCTGAGAGTTGGTGATGGACAGGGAGGCCTGGCATGCTGCAGTCCGTGGGGCCGCAAAGATTCGGACACGACTGAGCGACTGAACTGAATGAGACTGTAAAGTGCAAGAGGACAGAGGCCAGATCTTTTTCTTTGTTTTTTTTTTTTTCTTTCAGTCATTTCACTTTAGCACCTGATCCAGGGTCTGACTCTTGGTAAATTCTTGGTTAAATTGTTGAATAAATGACATAATTTCACTTATAAGCTTTTTTTTTATTTATGTGTATTTTTTTCTAATATAATTATATATAGTTATACTGCATATAGCTATATATTATATACAATTTGTTTCTTCTTTATAAAGAGATTTATGGCAAATACTTCTGGATTTTTTATAGGTATTATACTTTTTCATTTTATGATTTTAAAATATTACATAGGTTTTTATACATGAATTTATGAAATACTCTCTTTGGTACACTCAGGTTGCTTCTAGTTGGTCTTTTACTTTTTAACAGTACAATAAATACATTTCTTCATAATTTCCATTAAGTTTCTTACTTAAAAAACTTTCTTGAAGTCACGTGGTGTAACAGCAGAGGTAGGGGACTTTAATCACTGTGTTCTTCAACCGTGCAGGCAGGTCGATGGTAGGCAGTTTTCCCCGGTTGTGGTGAACTTGATATCTCAACTGTTCTCTGTCTCTTTCCACTTTGACTGAATGGATATTATTATTTTGGCTCTTGCAGTTTAGATTGGAAAGGTGTAAATTGATCAGTATGCGAAGGCTTATGGTTGTTGTTCAGTCACTAAGTTGTGTTCGACTGTTTGTGACCCCATTGACTGTAGCCTGCCAGGCTCCTCTGTCCATGGAATTCTCCAGGAGAGAAGACTGGAGTAGGTTGCCATGTGCCCCTCCAGGTGATCTTCCTGGAATCGAACTTGCATCTCCTGCACTGGCAGGAGGATTCTTTACCCCTGAACCACCAGGGAAGCGAAGACTGTGATAGGCAATGAATACTAAGTTCCAGTGCTTTCAGGGCTTTTTGGAATTAGATCCCAGCTGGGCAAGTGGAAGGTGAATACTATATAGGGGAAAGATGTTATTGCTTGCTATTTTTAAATCAAGAGACTTATTTAGCTCCTACTGGGACATCTGATTTAAACACCAATGCTTTCATAGGAAAACCTAATTTAGAGCACAGAGATTTATAAACAAAAATTATCTCTGAAACAACTATTGTAAAAATACAGATATATTCCCATATCCTCACCAGCACTTTTTATCCTTTTAGTGCACCACCAAATGCACTGTAAATTGTTAAAAATAACTAGTATATAATAAAAACTAAAAGACTTTGAGGCTAACACAAGCTGTTGTACCAAGGACAGTGATCTGGGAATGTATCCCTGAGGATAATGGGTAAGGCTGGTGTGGGTGGAGTTGCGAGAACTACCCTTAGCTTCATCAGCTCCAGTTCCACATGGGAAGATGCAAAGTTTCAGCTGTCTTTAAAACAGCTCCCTGAAACCCCAGTTTCAGGTTCTTCTTTATTCTTCTGACTTAATGAAAGAGGAATGAAGTGAGGACAGCTGTGAAGGTTCACACTGAGTAATAGTCACAATATCCTCAGCCAGAGCAGCCTTGAAACCTACCAATGATGTAACCACTGCAAACAGTGACTTTCAAAAAAAGCTCATCTTTTATAAGCAAGCAGTGTCTCTGCAAAATAACTTATAAAGACATTTGTGAACTTTTCTGTGTACAAGTTATGGTGGTGAGAGTGGGTGGAAGATGAGTAAGATGTCTGCTTTCAGCGTGCTTATAGTAGAATGAGGTGAAAAACAGATTTTGAGCAAAGTAAGGAAAAGAGTGCTGTTACTGTATCAGGGTCACGAGTGAACCTGTGCAAGCTGTTCCGGGAGTTTGTGAGACGCGTGGGCCTGTGTCTGTTCCGCAAGTCAGACCCACTCTTCAGCTGTCCCCGTCTGCGCCCACCCTTCTGGCCGTGTGCTTGCCGGTATGTTGGTTTGTTTTCTTGGTGCCAGTGAGACATTGCTGGCATGGAAGGAAGCCAAATGGGACTAGTCGTCTGGGACCCAGTGGGGAATTCTGTGGCTCGTAGAGCAGGTCAGTTGTTTCCATAGCTAAAGTCCCACGCAGCAGAGCGTCCTGCGCTCTACCTGGAGCACCTCTTTCTCATCCTAGAGCAGCAGGAAGCCAGTTCTCCTCTGAGAATGGTTGAGCTGTCTCTGAGCATTTGACTGCTTCCTTTTATCTGCCCACCATGGCACTGGCCCAATGGGAGGCCATCCAGCTTAACTTCCCACAGCTGTTCTCATTGCCCACTTTTTATGCTGCTTTGTTTTTCTGGACTGAGGAAAGACGCTGAGTTAGGAATAGGTTAGGAATTGATTAGCTGGACACTTGGGACTTAGAAACTGATGATGGAGGGGAGAAGAGTGATCACAAACTGGCGTAAGAGTCAATGCCCCTCAAATAACGTATTTATATGGTTAGATGTTGCTTAGTCTCTCTTTGTGACCCCAGGCTCCTCTCTCCATGGGATTTCCCAGGCAAGAATGCTAGAGCGGGTTGCCATTTCCTTCTCCAAGGCATTTTCCTTGACCAGGATTTGAACCTGCGTGTCCTGCATTGGCAAGCAGATTCTTTACCACTGGGGCAGACCGGATACAAAACGTATCATTGCATAACCATAATTATACAGAAGATAATACCTGCTGCACTAATCCTGGCACATACATGGAAACTGATGATGTTGTGTGTCCATCCCTAAAACCTTACTAGTAGTTAATAAAATACTCTGTACAGAACATAAAAACACTATTCTTTTGAAAACTCAATAGTGGTTCATTCGAGCAAGTAGAAGCTCCAAGATAATACTGTGAACCTGTCTGAGGTGGTGGTTTTCCCTTGGTTAATTTAGCACTTTAGACTATGAGATAATAAAGGTCTGTAAATCTTAGTGTATCACTTCAGAATTTATGCCCACACCAAGTGTGGGGCTTGCAAGTGACTATATTTTTTTCCCTGCATACTCAGTGTCTGTAGTTTGAAAACACTTTTAACCAAGTCTTAAAAGAAGTCTCTATTAAAAACAAAATCAAATATTGTTAGTCATGCTGAACCAGTGCCAGTAAAAATATTAGTCATTAATATGAGGCAAAGCTCATTCATTCTATGTAATCTTGGAAACTATTGGAAAGTCCGGTTGTGGTTTGTCAAAAACAGCTTGATTAGTGATGTTCTGTGATGGCCTATTGCAGTGCTCAGGAAAGTCCTGGCCCATATGACCTTTGCACTCAAGAGATTAAACATTTACCAAGAAGGAGAGTCAGTTTGCTAGTAAATATTTTAGGTGGGGCTTAACTCCTTTAGACACACCTAAAGAGAAAATTCCTGTGGTACAGACAGGCAACATCCAACCGCTTGTCAACTAAGGTTGTTGCTCTTAACTCTGAGTGGAGAAATGAGGCCATAAGTAGGTGATTCAGATCAAAATATATTTCATAATAATTGTCCAGATAGGTCTGACATAACTCATGTGTCTGTGTTCAGGTCTCTGTTTTGAATGCAGATATGCAGACATAGTCATAACAGTGGTGAGTGCTTAATAGTTCTTAGAATGAAGAGCATAATATATTTATTAAAGCCCTTTTACATGGAAGTCTACATGTAAATCATATGTGTACATATTGACAGATGGTAACTTGAACCCTTGAGTTTTCTATACTGAATTGGCTGGACTGTGCCTTATGTTTTGAGTTCTTTTCTGACTTCAGGAGACTGCTCTGAAAGGTAAGACTCTAGGAGACGGATTTAAAACGCTGACATTTTCCGTCACAGGGACTTTATTGTGTCTTCCTGAGCAAACAGTGCTTTACCCAGGTGCAAATATTTGTTGTTAGATTACCTTTCTGAAGCTAAGTGTGCACCAGTGTAACAGTGATTGAGTGAAATCACCCATGAATGTGAACAGAAGCCTGAAACTGATCATTAATGCCTTCTCGGAGGGTGTGAAGTAGAAGACATTTTTCAGGAGAGTATTTGAAAATTATTTTCATTTTCCTTGTTCGAGGAGTTGTGCTTAGTTGCTCAGTCATGTCGGATTTTTTGCAACCCATAGATTGTAGCCTGCCAGGCTCCTCTGTCCATGGAATTCTTCAGGCGTGAACCCTGGAGTGAGTAGCCATTCCCTTCTCCAGGGGATCTTCCAGACCCAGGGATTGAAAGCAGGTCTCCTGCATTGCAGGCTGGGGGAAAATACATAAATCTTTTATCAAATGCATCCATTGCCTTTGAGAATGCATCTGTTAGGTCTCATGGAAAGGTAGTGTTTGATTCAGTTTTCCAAGTGATAAACAAGAAGATGGTCTAATGTGGGAGGTATGGCAAACAGTTTTCTTTGTGTGTTTTGAGAGGATTCCTTTAAAGAATAGAAACACTTTGAGAAATAGTAACCTATATTTCAGGTTAGAAAGGATTAGTATATTTATAAATCTCAGGAAATTAGCTTAATAAAACATAAATAAAATCATAAATGATTTTAGCTAAGCAAAAAACACAGCTATTTTCTTCAAGTTAAACTAATAAATTTCAGTTATTAAGCTACTAAACTGAAAATGCTTCTGTAAAGATTTTCCTCAGGGTTTAGTTATGAGCTACAAATCCTCATCCATAGAGATCACTACTATCGTTGGTCTGATGATGGCAGGATGCATAAGGTAGAGCATGGCCTGAAGCTGTTCTTGGGCATCTCTTAGGAAAAAGTTAGCGAACCAGAGACAATGCCATTACCAACCATAGCTGAACTCTTAAAAAAAAAAAAATGACCTGCGATTTTATTAAATTCTAGGAAACGAATTACCTTCTCATTTGCTGAGTCAAAAGAAAATCCATCAGTTATTACAGACCTTCATTACAACCCACTTAAATGTGGTTATATAAATCAGGAAGTCCTCTATTAAAGTGGAACATTTCCAAATGCCTAAATTGTTTATATAAATAACATTTTCTTTTGAACTCTGTAGAGAAAGCATATTTGACTTTTTATGGCTCTCAGTTGGACAATTGAATTATTGTTTTGCATTTTCTTTTACCACCCTTATTTTTGCACCCACACAGAAACCACCCACAATTAAGGATTGAAACAGCTGGGAAAGTTGCACATTTCAGGTGGAGTTCCTGTCTTTAAAAAAACATGCCATTTGAGGGAGATGTTTACATCATGTTATCTCTGTATTTTAAAGAACTTTATTTGATTTAATTAAAAAAAAAATAAAGAACTTAAATTTGATTTAATTTGAAATTCAAAGTCTTAGATTGTTTTTCCAGAATCTGAAGTTAAAAAAAGAAGCTTATCATGTTAAAAGTCATGTCTCAAAGAAAAAAATTTGTCTTTGTCTCAAAGACAAATTTATTTATTGATATACATTAGAACCCCTTTCTGTCTTCTGTGATTTATTCTACTAAACAAAAGATGGTTGGATTTTTCACAGAAAACTCAAGTCTCTTATCTTCTCCGGCAAATTATATGCTCTCTGAGGTCAGAAAGTTTTCTCACATTTAGATTCCTGCAACATTCTTTAGCACCTTATTTGTAGCAGAAGCTTAGTAAATATTTGTCGCATAAAAATCCACCTGGAAAATCTAGTAAGTGTTTATAGAAACAAATCACTTTAAGGTACATAAATAAAATTTTAGGATCATATGTTAAAAAATAAAATATGTATATATTTGCATATATCTAGATGATTCTTTTCAGCATGGTAATAAACTAAATTTTGAGAGGGAAAATAGTTCATATATAGCCATCCCTCAGTATTCACAGAGGGTTGGTTTCAGGAGCTCTCATGGATACCAAAATTCTTAGATGCTCAAGCCCCTTATGTAAAGTGGTAGTAGTGTTTGCATGTAACTTACAGTCCTCTTGCGTATATACTTTGTTATCTCTAGTTTAGTTATAATACCTAACACAATATAAACACTATGTAAGTCGTTGTAATTTTGATGTAAGTGCTATATAGATAGTTGCCAGCAAGTGGCAAATTCAGGTTTTGCTGGTTGAAACATTTTGGAATTTTTTTTTCTTCAAGTACTTTCAGTTCACAGTTGGTTGAAGCTGATTGAGGATGCTGAACCCGTGGATACAGAGTCAACTGTATTTATTCACAAATATAGCACAGACATATATGCAACTTTTGTACATTTATGAGAATGATTTGGAACAAATATCTTAATATTTGTAAATATCTAGACCAGAGCTAAACATTTTAATATTCTTTAGTTTATTCAATGTTTGCTGACTACCTCTGAGGTGATCAGCTCTGTGGCCATCCCCAGTGACCTGCTGGTGAAAGAGTAGTCAAAACTTTTTCCTCATGGAGTGTACAGACTAAAGGATAAACTGGGAGCAATATCTTTTCTTTAGGATAACATGACTTAAAAAAGGCTTATTTCAGGGTGATTAGAGGTTTGCTCGGAGAAGGCCATGGCACCCCACTCCAGTACTCTTGCCTGGAAAATCCCATGGATGGAGGAGCCTGATAGACTGCGGTCCATGGGGTCACACAGAGTTGGACAAGACTGAAGTGACTTACCAGCAGCAAAGGTTTGCTGATTACTTTATGTAGGGGGATTCCCAGGTGGCGCTGTGGTAAAGAATCCAACTGCCAATGCAAGAGACACAAGAGATGCATCCCTGGTTCAGGAAGATCCTCTGGAGGAGGAAGTGGCACCCCATTCCAATATTCTTACCTGGAAAATTCCATAAACAGAGGAGCCTTGTGGGCTACTGTCTATGGGACTGCAATAAGTTGAACATGACTTAGCATGCACACACACAAGCTTCCTTATATGGAGCAAAGGGAAATTTTAGAAATTGGTAAGTCACTTGTGCTAAGCAAACCAGAGGTGATTGGTTCACCTAGGCCTTATTTTCCCGAGAGCCAGCATGGAAACTTAAGTTTTGGCTTGCTGATGTGGAGTTTTGCACATTTAGCATGGTTCAGTCTCTCAGTCATGTCTGACTCTTTGCGACCCATGGACTGCAGGACAATAGGCTTCCCTGTCCATCACCAACTCCCGAAAGAAAGAAAGAAAGAAAGTGAAGTCACTCAGTCATCTCTGACTCTTTGCGATCCCATGGACTGTAGCCTACCAGGTTCTTCTGTCCATGGGATTTTCCAGGCAAGAATACTGGAGTGGGTAGCCATTTCCTTCTCCAGAAGCTTGCTCAAAGTCATGTCCATTGCATTGGTGATGCCATCCAACCATCTCATCCTCAGTCATCCCCTTCTCCTCCCACCTTCAAACTTTCCCAGTATCAGGGTCTTTTCCAGTGAGTCAGTTCTTCGCATCAGGTGGCCAAAGTACTGGAGTTTCAGTTTCACCCTCAGTCCTTCCAATGAGTATTCAGGACTGGTCTCCTTTAGGATGGACTGGTTGGATCTCCTTGCTGTCCAAGGGACTCTCAAGAGTCTTCTCCAACACCACAGTTCAAAAGCATCAAGTGATCGGCACTCAACTTTCTTTATAGTCCAACTCTCACATCCATACATGACTACTGGAAAAACCATAGCTTTGACTAGACAGACATTTGTTGACAAAATGATGTCTCTGCTTTTTAGTATGGTGTCTAGGTGTCATAGCTTTTCTTACAAGGTGCAAGCGTCTATTAATTTCATGGCTGCAGTCACCATCTGCAGTGATTTTGGAGCCCCCCAAAATAAAGTTTCTCACTCTTTCCATTGTTTCTCCATCTATTTACCATGAAGTGATGGGACTGGATGCCATGATCTTAGTTTTCTGAATGTTAAGTTGTAAGCCAACTTTTTCTCTCTCCTCTTTCACTTTCATCTAGAGACTGTTCAGTTCCTCTTCACTTTCTGCCATATGGGTGGTGTCATCTGCATACCTGGCATTATTGATATTTCTCCTGGCAGTCTATATTCCAGCTTGTGCTTCATCCAACCTGGAATTTTGCATGATGTACTCTGTATAGAAGTTAAATAAGCAGGGTGACAATATACAGCCTTCATGTACTTCTTTCCAAATTTGGAACCAGTCTGTTGTTCTAGGTCTGGTTCTACATGTTGCTTCTTGACCTGCATACAGATTTCTCAGGAAGCAGGTCAGGTTGTCTGGTATTCCCATCTCTTGAAGAATTTTTCAGTTTGCTGTGATCTACACAGAAAAAGGCTTTCATGTAGTCAATAAAGCAGACATAGATTTATTTTGGAAATCTGTTGGTTTCTCTATGATCCAGCAGATGTTGGCAATTTGATCTCTGGTTCCTCTGCCTTTTCTAAATCCAGCTTGAACATCTGGAAATTCATGGTTCATGCACTGTTGAAGCGTGGATTGGAGAATTTTGAGCATTACTTGGCTTGCACATGAGATGAGTGAAATTGTGTGGTAGTTTGAACATTCTTTGGCATAGCATTTCTTTGGGATTGGAATGAAAGCTGACTTTTTCCAGTCCCGTGGCCACTGCTGAGTTTTCCAAATTTGTTGGCATATTGAGTGCAGCACTTTCACAGCATCATCTTTTAGGATTTGAAATAGCTCAACTGGAACTCATCACCTCCAATGGCTTTGTGCGTAGTGATGCTTCCTAAGGGCCACTTGACTTCGCACTCTAGGATGTCTGGTTCTAGGTGAATGATTACACCATTGTGGTTATCTGGGTCATTAAGACTTTTTCTGTATAGTTCTTCTGTGTATTCTTGCCACCTCTTAATTAGGTCTTGCCACCTGCTTCTGTTAGGTCCATACCATTTCTGTCCTTTATTATGCCCGTCTTTGCATGAAACGTTCCCTTGGTATCTAATTTTCTTGAAAAGAGCTCTAGTCTTTCTCATTGTGTTGTTTGCGTTGATCACTATTTCTTTGTGTTGATCACTTAGGAGTGCTTTCTAATAAGCCTTGCTATTCTTTAGAAGTCTACATTCAGATGGTTATCTCTTTCCTTTTCTTCTTTGCCTTTTTCCTTTCTTCCTTTTCAGCTATTTGTAAGCCCTCCTCAGACAACCATTTTGCTTTTTGCATTTTTTTTCCTTGGGGGTGGTCTTGATCGCTGCCTCCTGTACAGTGTCACGAACTTCTGTCCATTATTCTTCAGGCACTCTGTCAGATCTAATCCCTTGAATCTATTTTTCACTTCCACTGTCTAATCATAAGGGATATGATTTAGGTCATACCTGAATGGTCTAGTGGTTTTCCCTACTTTTGTCAATTTAAGTCTGAATTTGGCAATAATAAGTTCATGATCTGAGCCACAGTCAGCTCCTGGTCTTGTTTTTGCTGACTGTATAGAGCTTCTCCATGTTTGACTGCAAAGAATATAATCAATCTGATTTTGGTGTTGACCATGTGTTGATGTCCAAACGTCTTCTCTTGTGTTGATGGAAGAGAGTGCATTCTCTTGGCAAATCTGTTAGCCTTTGCCCTGCTTCATTTTGTACTCCAAGGTCAAATTTGCCTGTTACTCTAGGTATCTCTTGACTTCCTACTTTTGCATTCCAGTCCCCTATAATGAAAAGGACATCTTTTTTAGGTGTTAGTTCTAGAAAGTCTTGTAGGTCTTCATAAAACCATTTAATTTCAGCTTCTTCAGCATTACTGGTTGGGACATAGACTTGGATTACCTTGATATTGAATGGTTTGTCTTAGAAACTAACAGATCATTCCTTCATTTTTGAGATTGCACCCAAATATTGCATTTCAGACTCTCTTGTTGACCGTGATGGCTACTCCATTTCTTTAAGGGATTCTTGCCCACAGTAGTAGATATAATGGTCATCTGAGTTAAATTTGCACATTCCAGTCTATTTTAGTTCATTGACTCCTAAAATGTTGATGTTCCCTCTTGTCATTTCCAGTTTGACCACTTCCAATTCACCTTGATTCATGGACCTAACATTCCAGGTTCCTATGCAGTATTGTTCTTTACAGCATCAGATTCTATTTCCATCACCAGTCACATTCACCCCATGCTTGTTTTTGCTTTGGCTTTGTGGAGTTTTGTACAGGTGACCCCATTTTTGGCCTAACCTGGTTATTTTAACCAGCCAAAGAACCAGAGATTAGAGTACGAAACTTGATTTCGTAGCTTTCTTCCATTCTTTTTGACCTGTTTATGCTTCTATTTCCTATTGGTGAAACTTATTTATTCTCTAGATATTCAAGTGCTAACCACATCTACATGACCATCTATGGGTTAAGTAATTTATATTTGTTCTCCTTGGGTGCAGGTCTGCATACTAAGTTGCTTACATTGAGTCTGACTCTCTGCTATCCTGTGGGCTGTAGTCTGTCAGGCTCCTCTGTCCATGTGATTCTCGAGGTGAGAATACTGGAGTGGGTTGCCATTTCCTTCTCCAGGGGATCTTCCCAACCCAGGGATCAACCTCATGTCTTTTAAGTCACCTGCTTTGGCGAGCCATCTGGGAAGCCCTTTCTTTGGGTGACAAACATTAAATACCAGTTACAGTTCAGCCGCAATTATGTCAAATGCTATAACTGCAAAATGCACTATGCTAGGAGAACATATTTAAGATAGACCAGGGCTGAAAGTGAAAGAGGAGAGTGAAAAAGCTGCCTTGAAACTCAACATTCAAAAACTAAGATCATGACATCCGGTGCCATCACTTCATGGCACCGGAATAGATGGGGAAACAGTGGAAACAGTGAGAGACTTTGTTTTCTTGGGCTCCAAAATCACTGCAGATGATGACTGCAGCCATGAAATTAAAAGACGCTTGCTACTTGGAAGAAAAGCTACGACACACCTAGGCAGCGTATTAAAAAGCAGAGACATTACTTTGCCAACAAAGGTCCGTCTAGTCAAGGCTATGGTTTTTCCAGTAGTCATGTGTGGATCTGAGCACCGACAAATTGAAGCTTTTGAACTGTGGTGTTGGAGAAGACTCTTGAGAGTCCCTTGGCCTGCAAGCAGATCTAACCAGTCCATCCTAAAGGAGATCAGTCCTGGGTGTTCATTGGAAGGATTGATGTTGAAGCTGAAACTCCAATACTTTGGCCACCTGATGCAAAGAGCTTACTTATTTGAAAAGACCCCAATGCTGGGAAAGATTGAAGGCTGGTGGAGAAGGGGACGACAGAGGATGAGATGTTTGGATGGCATCACTGTCTCAATGGACTTGAGTTTGAGCAAGCTCTAAGAGTTGGTGATGGACAGGGAAGCCTTTCGTGCTGCAGTCCATTGGGTCGTAGAGTCAGACATGACTGAGCGACTGAACTGAACTGAAGTCTGGTTAGGTGAGTAGGAAGATGAAGGAAAACCATTCTAGGAAAGTGATTTTTAATTCAGTCTTAAAGTAGCTGAAGGGGAATAGGACAAACACTTTGAATCTAGGGAAGGGATGAATAAAGGTCTAGGGAAGGAAAGGAGACAGCCAAGGGGGAAAAAAGGTTACGCCTTTTGAATGTTATGGGCAGGTAGACAAGACCTAGAAGGCCATTGCTTGGCATTAATCAGAGAAATGACATTGTATTTGTATTTAAAAAGAACTCTGACTGCCATAAGGCTGCCCCAGATGAACTTTCTTACAATGTTGTACTTGGCCATTTCTCTGGATTTACACGCAATAGAAAATGTTACAGGGAAGAAGAAAATGTGACTCCGTGTTGCTTCCTGTTGCTTTTGTTATGGTGTCTATACGTAATGTTCAGCCTCGGGGAACCATGCCCCTGTGCCTGAATGGTGAACCAAAGTACCTTTGTTCAGGGAACTAGCCTGACCCTGTCGACTGCTGCAGGGCTGTGAGAAAGAAGAGCTTAACACATCCCTATTCCAAGTCTGCCCATTCCAGGAGATATTTGCACAATTAATGCCCCTTTAACTTTTCTTCCTTACCTCCTTCCCTCTCTTCTCTGTAAAAGAACCTGGCATCCAGACCCAGATAAGATGGTTACCTTGAGATCCCAGTGTACCTTCTTGTCGGTCTGCTGGCTTTCTAAATAAAGTCATTCCTTGCTCCACTGCCTCATTTCCAACTTATGGGCCTGTCTTGCAGCAAGCAGAGCTACTGTGGACTCGATAACTCTTTGTTATGGGCATGGGAAACTTGCCTTTAGAGCTTAACAATGTGAATACTTGGTTGGTTTGTTTTAAGCACTTGCACTGAGCCACAGAACCAGCATTGGAGTATATTTCTTATATTTTAAGTATGAATAGAATGGCCTTGGTAAAATGACCTTGGAACCATATGCTTCATTTATAATTTTAAGTCTGAAGGAAGGCATACTCTTGATGACATTTTCATCATAATTTTTTGCATAATAACAGAAATATGTTTTATTGCATGTTGGTAAATATCAGGTATCAGAAAGGTAAGCCGTGGCCCATGTGTGTGGTGGGTGCATAGTTTGCACTTCTATTGGTTAAATTTCTGCTTTGCTTAATACAGTTTATCCACTGTGTAAATTCTGCATCCACTTTGAAAACAGCTTTTGAAAACAATATTGTGTCACAGTTATCTTCTTGGTGTAGAATAGTTTATATCTTTCTATTTGGGAGCTGGATTTCTTTAGTTCTAGGATAATTCTTGTTCCTTCTTTATGTCCATGTGAGAGTGGGAAATTGGACAAGCTATTTTTAGTACTTTTTTTTTTTTTTAATTTTCAGAAAACCCTACTTCTGACAAATGACAGTCTGGTTTCTTAGAATCCCAAGCTTAGTATCTTAGAGTAGAGAGAGACCTTGGAGAATATGAGAGCTAAATTTCATGTTGATTTAGGTGAAATGATTTTATTAAGTCACACAAGTATTAGAACCTTGATCGCCTGGCTCCTAGGTAATGCAGTTTGACTCTGAATTTACTTGTCCATTCACTCAGTAATGCACGTGTGCTTTGTTAGACACTGTTTGGGTGCTGGAGACACATCAATGTGCCAAACAGAAAAATAAAAAATCCCCACCCTAATGGGTTTGCCATTTGTCAGAGGAGTTAGATGGTAAAATATGTAACTTTATTATATATTAAATTCAGCCACAAATGCTGTAGCAATACAGAAAGAAAGGAGATTGCTTAAAAGTTTTCTTCAGTATTTTTAATATACAGATACCTAATTTTAAGATAATGATTTTACTATAAACTGCCTGTAAAATGAACCTCATTTTACCCTCTATTCCCTGCATGATCAATAAAATTTACATGACCATGTGAGCATTGACCTGTTTCTAGATTTGAACCAATTGGTGCAAAAGGCATAAAGGTGCCTTCCTAACTGGAGTACAAGGATTGATTTCCAGAGACTATCACAGAGACTGTGTTAGCCACATAGTCTCAAGTTTAGTTTGCATGTCCTCAGGAGACACTTCAGGCTTGATTGAAGCTGCCCTTATGAGAGGTTTATTCTGGATTGAGTATATGTGATAAATTATAGCACGGAAGTCTTGGCCAGTTCAGAGCTGAGTCAGAGATTGCCTTCATCAGCATTTTTAAATAGACCAAGAGAGAACCTTTCTAAATGTGAATGAAATCGTAAAAGTTACAGGTCAGTTCTGACATGAAAGGCTTGGAAAGGCAGAAAGGCAACGGTTCTGAAGACTGTCAGAAATAAGTGAGTTAGAAGGCACGGTATGGGCACTCAGAGGCGAACGGAAAACTCACTGACAGAAGACAGGGCCAACACAGAGCGATGGACAGAGATTTGGACTAAGGGAGGAAGAGAGCAAGAAAGCAGTTAAATAACAGCCTATAAAGCAAAGAAAAGCTTGCCCTGGATAGCTGCCAAGGAATATGTGGCTGGGACCAGAGCTAATCCAGAGTGATCGCCCAGTCACTGGGAGGCTTCAGGATGGGTGCCTAGTCGTGGTTTGGAGGGCTGTAGAGAGAGAAGTTTGGGGCCGTCCTGAGTCTTAGGACGCAGACACAGTGTGTATTTTCTCCGGAACAGTGAAGGCTGCGAGTCTACTTCTGCCATTGAAAGTACAGATCTGCTTTCAAGGACAGCTTTACACATCTTAGTTTAAAAAATTACACACACATATACATATGTGTATACTGCTTTCTATTTAAATATATCTTAAACCCTTAATTCCTCATCCAAAGCATGCATTCCTCCCCAACCCACCAAAGTCAACAATTGTCAGCTGCCTACCATCAGAGTCACCTATGGGGAGTCTAGAATGTTGATTCTTGAGCTCCACCCCCAGATGTGAACTAGGGTAGAATCCCCTGGGTTGAGAGTTTAGGAGCCTTTCATTTTATGGAGATACTTAGTGTCTTACGTAGCCTGTGGAAACCACTACTCTACACAATGTACGTGTGCTTTATACCGAGGGAGGGAGGCACAGCTGGGGAAGGTGCTAAAACTGGGAAGAAGTCTGTTCCAGAGGTGTGCTCTGTGGGTCCCCAGACCCTTAATGCCCAGCATTCTGCCCCTGGAGCCACTGAGGCCGTAGAAGCCATGTGTTTGTGGGGAAACCTGGTCATCTGTTGCTCCGTTTTCCTGCACAACCTAAAAAGAGTTTTGGTTTATGCAGACAAATTATCTACCTAACTGCCTGTCTATCTTAGAATGAGAGACAGTGTTCATGGGCTAGTGTAGATGCTGTGCAGATTTCCCGGGGATGAAAAACACAATCAGCTTTTCACATTAAAATCACATAGAAGATGTGGGTTAGTTTGTGTTCATATAGATATTGGATTCTTTAAAATTCCCTACTAACAATATTTTCTGAATGTAAAGAACCTTCTCTGATACATACAAACATGAATAGGATCTTCCTATAGCCTTATTAAGCTTAGAAAATAGAAGGAGGTCAAAAAAATAGCTTTATGATACAATCACTATAATACTCAAGAGAATGTGCTGAGTGCTTTAGGTATAATAGTAACAGAAATGCTGTGAGATCACCAAAGCTGAAAGAAGGGATGTCAGAAGATGCTCGGAAAGAAGCTGTTATTTGAACTGGGTCCTAATGTCTAGGTAAGGGACAGCTTGGGAAATGTGTATTAAAGGAAAGACATGGAAGTGGGATACTATAGGAATTTTCAAAGTTTCAAAGTCCTAAGTTAGAGATTAGAAGTAGTAACATCTCAGGTAACATAATTGGAAAGGTACTTATTATGGCCGTGTCATGGAAGCCTCAAATCATTTGAAGCCTCAACACTTTGGACTTGATTCACTCATTCGGTTTTTGAGTTGGATAATTACATAATCAGAGGTGCCCTTTAGGAATTTTATTTTGACCGTTAGTGCATATGGTGAGTTAGAGCTGAAGGAGCTGGAAAACCAGTAACCAGGCTGTTGTGATAGCATTGCAGAGATGAAGTGTTACCCTTACATGGGCTTGGGGACGCATAGAGGAGAGAGCACCAGCCTTTGGTGACGGAATGTGTGGCAGGAAGGACTGAGGGTAACCCATCACTTGAATTACAGAAGAGTTGCGTCCATTTATATGTTTATATGTGGCCAAGGTTCCTGGGGGTGGAGCAGAATTATGAGTTAAGTTTCAGTACAAGTTAAGTTTTGAGATTCAGACAAAATTCCTAATGGAAATTCCGAGGATGTATAATTGGATTTGTTAAATTTAGAACAGTGAGGTGGTGGTGTGGGACTCTGTCTCTAGTAGAGGGACATTGTGTAAGTTTCAGGTGAGCTAATTTGAATTTAAAGTTCAGCTCTGCAGGTCACTAGCTCCATGACCTTGCATACTATTTAACCTGGATATGTCAGTTTAATTATTTGAAAAATAGGAGAATGGTTGTAGAAGATCTGGGAGTTTTAGTTGTGAATGCCTCCTAGGGTGTTCTGAGGATTAAATAGCTGTGCACCATGCTGGTGTGGATACACAGTCTCCTGTTTCCCCAGCCCTGGCTTCCAGCTCCTTCTCCTTCGTGAGGATGGGCTTCAACTGGAGTCAGTTTGGGGACTAGAAGAAGGAAAAATAGCTTGTGAGGAGAGAAGGGTGATGGTGGGGAAATCAGAGATAGGGAGACAGAAAAGTATAGCTGAAGATGGAAAATGGTGAGACCAGAGGCTTGATGGAGAGCTGTAAACTTTTTGAGAGGAAGAGGGCCCCTCCTCTGAGATAGGCGCATTGAGGAGAATGAATGGAGACAGTGTTGATCAGAGAAGCAGGAGGCCAGGCCATCTGGTGTGAGCGAGGGAAGTTTGGGGCTGGGCTCTTGAGAAAGGAGAACATTCTTCTTAGATAGCCACTGTGGGAAATAAGATTAGGAGTAAACTAGAGTTGAAGAAGAAGACTGCCAGGAAGCAGAGGGGTTAGATCGCTTGACCTCTTCGTGTTCTTGTGGGTGTGTAAATGACAGAAGCAAGAAGGTCATTGGGGGTTAAGAGTTAAGAGGCTTTGGAGGAGAGAGGTTGCATGGTGGATGAGGACGCAGATGTCCGAAGCTTCAGTAGGTGGTGGCGGGAGGTTTGGGTGCAGAGGAGGAGGATGGCGGGTGTGCTCCAGGCTTTGTGGAATGTGAAGTCGTGTTGGGAGGTCAGTTCCTGACAGCAGGAAGGATTGGAGGGGGGCATTTGGTGTAAGTGCTTGTTTGTCAGCAGCAAGTTACTGACTTAAAGTTCCCTTTAAGCCAGGATACTTGGCGCCTGATTATTCTCTGAGCACAAATAGCTCTGGCTCTGTTTGCCTTTAGAGATGATAAGCCGGTTATTTCCTGTAATGTAGCTGGGTAGTAGGCTGGCACTACCTTTTATCCACTCACCTCCTTTGGCAATAATGATTTGCTGGAGGAGAACAGACTTTGGAATCAAACAGTCAGAACTGAATGCTTGCTTCTCCACTTACTAACTGTCATATCATCGGGCAAACTACGCCAGCTGATTGCCCCTTTCCTCGTGTGCAAAATGAAGATAACGCTTGCTTCCGTACCTCATATCATTGAGTTCAGCTCTGCCCGTCATGAGCTCCATTCAATGACACAGTTTATGTAGCATCTCTGCCTCTTAACAGAAGCGCTCCAAAGTTGGGAGTGGTCTACATCTTAGGAAAATGCTTTCTGAATCAGAATTTATTTTGGCTTTGGGAAACAGGTCAAACACCACAAAACAAGAGCTAAAACAAAGTAACATCAGAATTGCGCAGTTCTTCATTTTTTAACTAACATGCGTGCCTGGAAAGAAAACTAAATGAATATATGTGACTTTTAGACTATGTTAGGCACAACAATGTTTATTGTATCAACACAAAATCTCTAGTTAAAAAAAAAAAATCTTAACTAGGAATCAGATGAAGTAATGAGTGGCATGATGAAGTCGTGAGAGAAAGCAGCTGGAATCAAATTTTGGAACTGTGCAAGTGAAAGACTGCCTTTCTGTATTTGTATGTATTTATTTGCCAAAACTTGGACTTATGTGAATTATTATTTACTTTATATCTAATTATTATTTGCTTTATATCTAAATGTTACTTACTTTATATCTTGTTATATGAAATAACAAACCCTATCTATATATCTACATCATCTGTCTGTATAGAGAGAAAATATTAGAATTCTCAAACTCCTGGTAGTTTGACAGTTGTAAAGCAGATCTTACTAAAAAGTCTTATTCCTATTCAGAGAGACTGTATGAAGGACTAGACTATGTCTAGACTATGTATAGTCTAGAATTATTTCTGTGCATCCATTGTGACTTTCATCTTGGCATCATAATTCTCCTGTATTTTAGTCGTTATCTTAACAATCTATAACAGTAGTAGCAGCAGTAGCTTTCATTTGTGGGTGAAGCCCCTGGCTTACAGGAGGTACTGTTCTTCTTTTCAGTTTAGTTGTTAAACCAGTGGGGAAAAGAGAAGCCAGACTGAGTATCTGGTTAGACCAGAAAAGAGTGAAAGATTAACAGTTTGGCCACAAGTTTTGAATCTCAGCCCAAAGGTGCAGTGACAGTTCATGTTGGGACCCATATTGATCAAAGTCTACCAGAGGTTAGTGCCTGGGGTCCCGAGGAATGTCTGAACCCAAGTAAGGAGGGAGGCACTAGGATCAGGAGTCCGGAATTTAAAAAGAGACTGTATTACTGGTTATAGCCCCTGCAAAAATCTGGGTACTCTGGTAGAGAATCAACAGAAACAAGAGAAAGCAGAAAGCAATCACTTGATATTGAGCCAGTGGATTCCAAAGTGAGGATTCTGCCCTTGAGCCTGTTCGGCATCTGCATCGGCATCCGAGTGCTCCCCAGGTGGGTGATAGCTCAACTGATGGTGGAATGGAGCAAGTGGAGAAGCAGAGACAAGGTGGTTCCTAACTGTGCAGAGTCCTGGTCAAACAGATAGAAGTTTAATTTTATGTCTTCATTTGCAGGCTCTGCACTTCTTCCTGTTCTTTAATACTTAATTAGAAAACTACACAGTGATAGTAATTTCTTATTACTAAAATAATATCTACTATGCTTTTCTAACTTGATACATCTCATATTTACTGAAGCCTAATTCACTTGAATACGATGCTACACAAGGATGCATTGGTAGGGTGTATTGATAAAAGAATTTAAATGCATGTTTAAATTAATTTAGAGGGGCTTGTTTTCAAGGTTAATCTTGTTTTTTTGATGTGTTTGGCAATTAAAGAAAACACTAACCTCCTGGAGGACATTGTGGAGAACCTAGTTCAGTTACCTCAAAGAGAACTAGTATGCTTGTGTTTCCATGAGACCTTGGATTCCACAGGCCTGTGAAGCTCTAGAAAAAAGATCAGTTGCTCTGAATACTGGGGCATATTATAGTGACCTGCCAGAATTCCATAGTGGGCCTGTGACTTTTTTTTCTGTTGGTTTAGGAAGCAATTTATTGGCTTTGCAACTAGGCATCCTTGGAGCTTGAAGCCACAAATGGAGTGGAAAAATCTTATTTGATGTGTGGCTTTCAGAAAAGAATAGCTAGAATTTGTGGTTGCAAATAATGCCAGTATTGCAGACAGAGCGGACAGCCCATCAGTAGGGATATTAATTGTTACACTATCCGGTGGGAGAATCGGTGTCATTTTTTATATCACTCTGTCTGTTTTGCAGACACAGTATTTATTATTCAGACATACCACAGACTGCCCATGCTGCCTGCTCTGGTTATGGGTTAAATAGTTCCTGAACCAACAAAACTTTCCATTGAATACTTCAGCCAGTATTCTACCTTTGATCTTTTTAGTGTTCAAACAATTAAAACTCCCTCAGTGGGAGTTCCAGCCGTGAACTGCTGATGTGATAGCCTGTTAGATCTTTGCATGCTTGTGTAGTGCTGGGTGTCCCTTGGCTGTGTAGGTTGATTCTGCTCTAATTTTTCTCCATGTGGCCCAGAAGGATGTGATGGATTCACCTGCTTTGGCTCACAGCCTCAGCTCAGTACTGATGCCTTGCTACTATTTTTCATGAAAAGTCGGTCCCAGAGAAAAAGCTTGACAGAACCCACTCACACCCAAATAGAAAAGTCAAGTGACTATTGGGACGTCATCTGGACTTACAAAATGTGATTGCTTTGGTTCAGTCTGACTTTTATAGACTTCTACAGGCTTTCATGTTTTCCTTTTGGTTTATCCAAGTCTAAATCCTACTGCTAACCCAGTTCCCTCTATTCATCAGCATATCTGAACTTCATAAGTGATTTGCTCAGTCTAATAAAGTGAGAAAAATGTGTTGTGGACATAATTCTGTATGTCACTGAATTTGTGATCAATTCCTTGGTGTTTTTGTTTTTGAGTATGTGTTTATGTTGTTTAGGTTTGAGGAAAGACTCCTAGAAGAAATACTTAGCACATCATTGTCTGACTATAATATAAATGTTGATTAGATGCAGGAGAGACATGCTTTTTCATTTCTCCTAGCTGTGAAGTCTGTAAAGCCCAAGCTGTTAAGTTGTTGAAATATTTAATAGAATATAATGCTTAGTTTTTAAGGTAGTGGAGTTTATATCAACAATGAACAAGGACTAATTTTCTTTATTCTCACTCATTCTTACTCCCAGACTCTGAACAGGTTTTCCACAGTTTAAAATAGGAGGATGAATTTAAGCTTCTTGAAAAGAATGTTAGGAAATAGATATTTTAGATAGTTTATAAATGTTTCAGAATTTATGGTATTAGTAAATATAGAAGCCATTATCACACTTCTTCACCATCTAGGTATAATTCAGCTGTTATCTTTGTGAATGTTTATGCTCTTGGGACTGTCATAAATGCATCTGAGTAATAGATTTCTTTTGTTCCAAAAGTGTTTTTCCAATATCACATTGTAGAGATAAAAAGGAAACCTATAGCAGTGTTCTTGACCTCAGTAATTTTTTGAAAGTTAAATTTTATATATAAAGCTATATTTTGATTGCTTTCCAGTAATCTCATAGTGCAGATGGTCAGGGAGGGGAAAGATTATTACTGGTGAATACACCCAGGAAAGCTTCATGCAGGTGGCAAGAATGTGAATAGCTAACATAATTTTCCAGCCTGTGGCCTATTCTTTTCATAATATTTTATGAAGCCTAGAATAAGTTGGTATGTTTCTCCTTATAGAGAAAATAGCTGGTGGGAATATTTCCTTAAATCCATCTATCGAAAGCCCACTGTGTATTAAGTATTGTTTTTGGAATATTGCTCTCACTAAATCAAACTCCTATCATACCGCCTAGCTATGGTCAGAATCTATAATTGCAGGTGTGTGTGTTCTCAGTAGCTCAGTCACGTCTGACTCTTTGGTACCCCATGGAGCGTAGCCTGCCAGGCTCCTCTCCTCATGGGATTTCCCAGGCAAGAATACTAGAGTGGGTTGCATTTCCTTCAGAGGATCTTCCCAACCCAGGGATTGAACCCAAGTCTTTGAGTCTCCTGCATTGGCAGATTCTTTACCACTGTGTCACAGAACCAGCTGTTATATTCAGTGTTAGTTTGAACCTCCTAAATCAGATAATGCAGCATTTTTTATTTATGTGGATATTAAATTAATAAAATATGGGGCATCGCAAATAATTTATTATAAGAGAAATATTTGGGTATCAGAAATTTGCATGTAATAAAAAATATTTTCAGAGTTTGCTTAAGCAAAATCTTAGAAAACAGTGGCTCAAGCAGTCACAAAATCAGTAGCCATTTTGTATAAGACCCTGTGATGAGTGTTGGAAGAGTCATTTTGTATATGTATTGTGCCCAGGGTCTGGTGGAGAAGGTTTGTTTTCGTGGTTGCTTAAGGCATTTGTGGGTCCCATGCATTGGAGATTCTAATAACTGGCTTCTAATCTCAAGATTCTTGCTGGAGTACACTGGGCAGCTTGGATCTGCCTGATTTGTGTCAGAGGTACCGGTTAGACTTTGAGAGTGGGGCAGGCAAGTGACTGGCTAGCCATTAGCCCCTTCTCCTACAACCCAGTTTACGTGATAATACTCTGAGTTGTTTTATTCTTGCCTTATAAGATTGTTAATTCTTGTTTTCATTCTGTGGTATATTGTACTTAGTAAACTGCTAATGTGATACTTCGACATCATAAATCTAAAGATTTAGGGAAAACATTAGCTATAGGTTTACAGATTAGCTGGCCACTGCCCCTAATTCCTGAAATACATTACTAGTATTTAGTATTCCTGGGCTGTTCATTGTCTTATAGAACAAAAGATGAACCTGAAAGCTTCATTTAGACCAAGAAACTGTTTGATTTTATAGAACTAGGACTATAATCTTTAAAGAAAACCATCTTAGTTTAATTTTTATGAAATCATTTCCCTGAAAAAAATCAACTGAAGAAAAAGAGGGAACAAAAGTTATTGTCTAACTGGGGCAGACCCAGAAAACTGCTGGAAGTCGAGTAGTTTTTGTTGTGAGGAGCCAAACATGCAGCTGCTTTCACAAGTTAAGATTTCTCTTCCGACTATCTCGTTATAATCTACTGTTATTGTACTGAGTCTATAAATAGTATTTATAAGGGAAGCAGACCAGAAAACCGTTCAAGTAAAGTATAGAACGGCATCATTAAGTTTCGAGGTGGAAATACAACAAACTGAGAACTTGAGTTTCCGTGTGTGTGTGTGTGTGTGTGTGTGTGTGTGTGTGTGACCCCATGGACTAGAGCTCGCCAGGCTCCTCTCTCCATGGAATTCTCCAGGCAAGAATCGAATCCAGATCTTCTGCACTGAGGGCAGATTCTTGTAAGCAAAATCTGATTTAAGACAACTCCACAATTTTTGAGTAATAGTTACCTTGGGGAAGTCTTTGGGCTTCTGAGTTCATCATTCTGAAATACACCCCGGGACTACTAGGGCATGCTACATGGGGTGGTGAATGTTTTCTGGGTTGACCAATTGGGAGTTTCTGGTGTATCCCTGGTGGCTCAGATGGTGAAGAGTCTGCCTGCGATGCAGGAGCCTTGGATTCCGTACCCGGGTTGGGAAAATCTCCTGGAGGACGGCATGGCAATCCACTCCAGTTTCCTTGCTGGGGAATCCTATGGACAGAGAAGCCTGGTGGCTACAGCCTATGGGGTTCATAGAGTTGGGCACGACTGAGTGACTAATACACACACGTGTTCCCCTGCCAGTCTAACATTAAGTTATTGTCTCATGTGTTTCAAAAATACCTGCTTATCAGGCTTTGGTGTGCTAGATATTTATTTAACCCTTTGAGAAAATTAATAATACATGATCTGTGCCCTCCTGTGGTGTTGGCTAGTAGGGAAGTAAAGCATTTTTATCTGCAATTTTGTTTGAGAAGTTACAGATTTATTTTCAGCTTAACGAAAACAAGCAATCTCCGTTTCTACCAGTCCCTGCCACTAATTCCGCAGAAGGTCTATTGCAGGAGAGTGGGGTGCTAGAAGATGGTCATGCCCAGGTCTCGGGCAGGTCCCTGAGACGGGCTGCCCAGTGAGGGTCCTTGGCTTCCATCAGGAAAAATTTCAAGGGCAAGCCTTAGTTAAGTGAAAGCACACTTACTTTGAGAGATATACACCCCACAGGCGGAATGTGGTCTATTTCAGAAGGCAAGATTTCCCCAAAATGTGGAGTGGTTAGTTTTATGAGGTTGGGTAATTTTGTAGGCTAACAAGGGGCAGGATTATTCTAACTATTTTGGGGAGGGCGTGGAGATTTCCAGGAATTGGGCCGCTGCTTGCTTTTTGGCTTCAGAACTGTCATGGTACCTGTGGGTGTGTCACCTAGCATGCTAATTCATTACAATGAGGATATAATGAGGCTCAGGGTCCCCTGAAAGCTAAATCTTCCACCATCTTGGAGTTAGTTGGTTTTAACCAGTTTTTGTTGTATCCTGTTCTTAATGACTCTGTCAGTGTTTATATTTCAGTGACTTTGTACATATTACTCACAACTCTGTTATTTCAGCTATTTTGATCATGTTAGCTGTATCACTTTGCTTTCCCGGGAGTCAATACAGTTGTTCCTTGGTATTTGGAGAGGATTGGTTCCGGTACCCCCGGATTCCAGACTCCTTGACTGCTCCAGTCCTTTATGTAAAATCCTGTAGTATTTGCATATAACCTGTGCATACCATCCCACACTATATTAAATCATCTCTGTGTTCCTTATACTGCCTAATACAGTGTAAATGCTATGTAAATATTTGCTAGCATGTAGCAAATTCAAGCTTTGGAACTTTTCGGAATGATTCCCCCCTCAATATTTTTGATCATTGACTATAATTGCCTTTGAGTTTTCTTTAAAAAAAAAAAAAAGAATGTAAATTTCTTCTCATTGCATTTAGATGTGTCAGGATATTGATAAACAGTTCTTTGTTTTCTTTCTCTGGAGATCTTTCCTGGAGCTTCTAACCTGTTGCTCCAGTGTAGACAAGAGCCTCTGGAAGTTTGGCACAACTGCTGTTCTGGAATGGCTTTGTACTGTCCTGAGAATTTACTTGCTTCTTTGATTTGCTAGAATTCCTGTCCTTTGCTCTTGTTTTGTTCCCATGTTTCAGTAGAGTGTGTTAACCCAATAACTTCTCATAAAAAGAAGCATATGAGGGTAAGGTTCTTTGTTTTTGTATGTTTCTGATACTTATTAAAAAGTTTGGGAGACACTGAGTTAAAAATTTGGGGTGAAAAGTGCTTCTTTTCAGACTCTGAGCTACTCTTTATATCTCCTCTTGTCCTCTCACTCAGGAGTATCTGCTGCCTCCAGTGTCTCTTGGCTTCTTTCTCTGTAGGCATGATGACATTACCTTTCACCATCCAATCTTTTATTGGGCTTGTTTTTCCAGATTCTTCGACAGATCTTCATTTGGCAGTAGATAGTTGCCAGATGGTGTTTGGATACTTTTTGTTTGTTTGTTTTTTACTGAAGTTACAAAATATAATATGTTATTGCACACTCCAGTTAAAATCATCTATTTGTATTAATAAAATGTTTTTCTCTTCAGCTTATTGTTGTCAAAACTGGGTTGTATTGTATTATAGTATTTAAAGGTATTTTTGCAGAAATTAAAATCACATTTTCTAAACACTTTAAAAAGTTACACTTAACTCTAAGGCCATTCATATGTTTATCAAATTAATCTGTCCTGGTAACTGAATAAAATACAGTGTGAAGTTATCATAGGGGTAGCATTTCAAACCAGTTTAGTTAATGTAAGCCTAGTAATTCTGATAAAAGAGAAAGAAAAAAATCCAAGTTTGTAATTTTAAATTCTTGAATAGAAAGCATTCTTATAAGCATTCGATAAATTTTGTTGATGAGACTCTTGATTTATTATCACTACTAACCTTCCTTTATTGTAAACTTTATGCCAGAATTACTAAATTTCTGATCTCACGGTATTTTTACTATCAGTGTGGATGAAGAAAGAGGTGTGAACCTAAAGAATAAAGGCATAGATGGGAAGAGTCTAGCTTAAATCAAAACAAAATTTGCATTCACTATTTCTTTTGTTAGTTTTGTACTCCCAACATTCTGACTTTACTTAATAATTCATATTAAGTATAAAGTACAGAAATTAATGTGGATGAGTTCATCTTTCACAGCACTGTGCATTTTTAAAGAATAAGCTGCTGTCACTTTTTTTATTTCTTCATTTGTCCTTCCAGAGTTTCTGAATACTTTGCAAACCACAGCAATACACTTTCAGTTTTCTAAAGTAATGCTTCTCAACTTTAATGTATAAAGGGATCACCTGGGGATCCTTTTAAAATTCAGATTCTGGGATGAGGTCTTAGCATCTTTATCTCTAACAAGCTCCCAAAATACTGATGCTGGTCATCCTCTGACCACTCCGACTAGCAAAGTTCTAAAGTACTTTGGATATGAGAGTAATACAGCAAGACAGAATACAGAATCCATTTCTAAGTATCTATAAGTGTTGAGCTTCTAGAAAGAAGTCAGTGGGAGACTGCATTACTGGCTGCTACTAAGTATAGTGAGCTTCCCTGAAAGCTCCGTTGATAAAGAATCCGCCTGCAATGCGGGAGATCCTGGTTCGATTCCTGGGTTGGGAAGATCCACTAGAGAAGGGATAGGCTAGTATTCTTGGGCTTTTCTTATGGCTCAGCTGGTAAAGAATCCGCCTGCAATGCAGGAGACCTGGGTTTGATCCATGGGTTGGGAAGATCCCCTGGAGAAGGGAAAGGCTACCCACTCCAGTATTCTGGCCTGGAGAATTCCATGGACTGTATAGTCCATGGAGTCGCAAAGAGTCAGATACGACCGAGTGGCTTTCACTCACTTTCACTAAGTATAATACATCTAAATAGAACTGAATTTATTGCTTCTTATAGATGGTGCATTCAGATTTAATGAATTTATTATTTGTAAAAATTTTATTTAGAAGTGATTCCAGTAGTATACTTTTGTTTATTAATGTGTAAATTTTATTTATTAAATTTATAAACCATAGTCCCCTAGTGCCTATGAAGAAAAAATATTGTACTTGATATGTACTAAGCTTCAGTTTGTAGCCATTTCTTATCTATAGCTTTTAGTCGTTGAAATCCATTGTATATACTGTTTTGTGCTTATAAGAACATAAAACCACAGAATATATACAAATATATGAGTTCTTTATTATATTGTTTATTCTTGTGCAATTAGATACTGGCAATGTAAAGAGGCTAATGCCCTTTTTAAAAAAATTTATCTTTTAAATAGCTCAGTCACTAAAAGAATTCGCAAGACTACTTATCGCAGTAGAAGAAGAAAGGAGAAGACTGGTAAGTCTCTTCCCCATATCTTAAGAATAAAGCTTTGTTTGGACATACTGAAAAGAAGAATAGACCTTCTGAATTACACTCCGCCATAACTCATTTTATAATATGATACATGTACTGAATGTTACAGAAAAGATTTGTGAGTATGATGATCAAATGTTGCTAATAAGATAATACCATTTCTTTTTGTTTTATTTGGCCAGCAGATATAAATTTCATTCATTTTACTTTCCATTTAATTGTTCTGAAAATTAAAAGTATTGAACAAACTGCCATTAAGAAACCCATTCTAACCAAGCAGTCTGCTCAATAACCTTAGCGTCGTGTTGAAGACACATTACAGGGATTAAAGGTAGTTCTCAGAAGGAGCAACTAACTTTGCCAGGGTGTTATCAGGAGACTTTCTGAAGAGGTGACATTTGAATTGGGTCTTGAAGGCTCAGAAGATTGTGCTTGACTGGGAAGAATGGGAAAACTTTCTACTTTGGCAGATTAACTAATGAACAGTATCAGAGCATAGTTATTTGTAATACATTTATCACTAATATAAATGTATTAAGAATACAAATCACAGATATAATTTTGTACCCATTGTGTTCAAGGTTCTGGTAGGCCCCTGTCTATGAACCATGCTGCCCATTTGTGTATGAGAAAAATAGTAATATATACTCCACAGGATCACTGTAAAGCTTTATTGAAGCACCTGGCACATAATGAATAAATGTTGATGGTGATAAAGCTGTTGGTTGTCAGTTACAGTGAGGGTTACAGACTTATTTAAAACATCATATTCGATATCGCTGGCCTCACCACCTTGTTGAGATTCACATACATAAAATGGTCAGATTGTGAATTAAATGTGCTGGGAAATAGCACACTTTTGCTGTCATTTCACCCACGGATGAGGAAGTGCAGTTTGAGAAGGGTGTCCTTAAGGTGGTCTTGACTTCTGGTGAGTGTTGTCTGAGTTGAGGGAGATCACACAATGAGGGCATGGTTTATGTGAGTGACCCTGAGCAGGGGCCACAGGGTGAGAAAGTGCTGTGTACATTTGTAGAATAAGGCAGAAGGTTCTTAGAAGGCATTAGTAGAAGAATGGTTGGGTAGTTTGCAGCATATGTAGGATTTAAGAGCTGGGCTAAGAAATTCTGTTGTTTGTTACCAGTTCAGTCACTCAGTCATGTCCGACTCTTTGCGACCCCATGGACTGCAACACGCCAGGCTTCTCTGTCCATCACCACCTCCCAGAGCCTGCTCACGCTCATGTCCATTGAGTCGGTGATGCCATCCAACCTTCTCATCCTCTGTCATTCTCTTCTCCTCCTGCCTTAAATCTTTCCCAGCATCAAGGTCTTTTCCAGTGAGTCAGTTCTTGCCATCATGTGTCCAAAGTACTGGAACTTTAGCTTCAGCTTCAGTCCTTCCAATGAATATTCAGGATTGATTTCCTTTAGGATTCACTGGTTGGATCTCCTTGCAGTCCAAGGGACTCTCAAGAGTCTTCTCCAACACCACAGTTCAAAAACATCAGTTCTTTGGTGCTTAGGTTTCTTTCTGGTCTAGCTCTCACATCCATACATGACTACTGGAAAAACCATAGCTTTGACTAGACAGACCTTTGTTGGCAAAGTAATGTCTCTGCTTTCTAATATGCTGTCTAGATTAGTCATAGCTTTTCTTCCAAGGAATAAGCATTTTTTTAATTTCATGTCTGCAGTCACCATCTGCAGTGATTTCGGAGCCCAAAAAAAGAAAAACTGTCACTGTTTCCACTTGTTCTCCATCTATTTGCCATGAGATGATGGGACCAGATGCCATGATCTTAGTTTTCTGAATGTTGAGTTTTAAGCCAGCTTTTTCACTCTCCTCTTTCACTCTCTTCAAGAGGCTCTTTAGTTCTTTACTTTCTGCCATAAGGGTGGTATCATCTGCATATTTGAGTTTATTGATATTTCTCCTTGCAATCTTGATTCCAACTTATGCTTCATCCAGCCAAGCTTCAACAGTCTTGCTGGCTTCTAGCTTTTGCTTCATCCATCAAGGTGGTAGGAGGGACGAAATCACATTTAGAATCAAACCCCATACCCACCAGAGATGCTTGGAGGGCTCAAACAAAACCTTGTGCACACCAGCACCCAGAAACCCCACAGAGACTGAGCCTGACCTGCCTTTGAGTGTTTGAGTTGTTTGTTTATAGTCTGTGGGAAAATTGCCAGAGGTTTTGATAGAACAAGAGGATCAATGTGGGATTTAGAAGAGAGGTTTTGATAGAACAAGAGGATCAATGTGGGATTTAGAAGAGATTAATTTGGTGGCTATGTGGGGGAGATACTATCGAGGAAGGAATGTTGTGGAGAAGGGCTGACCATATTTTCGCAGGAAACATCAGCCTACCTTAGGTCTAGTCCCATTAGAGAGACAGCCATGCAGTATAATCTAGGTAGAGATCAGTCATTGTGAGAGACTGATCCTCTCTGACTCAGTCTGTGAAGGTGACTTGACTTTCAAGTGCTTTAAGTATAATCTTCACTCTAATTTTATGAGCTTCACAATAGAAGTTCAAGTACCATGGAGAGATATGGGTAGTATGTGCACTTATGGCTCAGATCATAAGCTGATGATAGAAGTGGGAAAGAATGGTTAAGGAGAGGTGAAAAAAAAAAAGTTGGAAATTACATGGGAGCCAGGAAAATATAGTTGGCCCTTGGACAGCATGGGATGGAACTGCATGGGTCCAGGTATGTGAAGATTTTTTTCAGTATTAAATGCTGCAGTTCTATATGATTCACTGTTGACTGAATCCATGGATGCGGAGGGCCAACTATCAGTTACATGTGGATATTCCACAGTGCCCCTAACTCCTGTGTTAGTTGGGGTTCTGCGTTGAGCAAGTCAAATCTTATGCAAATAGTTGAGGAGAGTTATGAGTTTGATCCTGGGGGGCCTCAGCCTGCAGCAGCTTGAAGCAGGACTTTGGTTACCAGTGGAGATTGAGGTTGGGTCACAGACGTGAGAGCTGAATCCTAGCCACTAGACCACCAGGCACCAGTGACAAGGCCCTGGCCTGTCAGCTGTGTAGAAAGGAATTTCCACACAGAGATGGAAAGTAGTGAGCAAAGTGTTTATTAGAAAAAGAGTATGTATGGTTAGATACACTGGTGGACGCAGAGAGAGGGCCACGCCCTCGTGGTAGTTGGGATCACTTTGATGGGGCATTTCTTCCGGGTCTCTGTTCTGCTTGGTCCTGAGTCCACATTTAGTATACATCAGATCTTCCCATGTGTGCTCACTTCTCTCAGCCAGGATGGAGTCTTTCGAGGCTGCGTAAGGCTAGGTCAACATCACTTACTATGAGGCGATGCCCCCTCTCTTTGACCTCCAAGGAGCCTTTCTGTGCGTACGTGGTCAGTAAAGTCTTCTTGACTTCGAGAATGAAGAATATGTGGTCTTTATCTCTTATCTAGGCAGGACTCAGCTCCTCTTGAGCTCCTGCTTATTTGGAGTGTCTGTCCACAGGGGACAGACTCCAGCTTCTTAGCTTGGAGGCCCATCTGTCTCCTGCCTCAAGTCAACTAGCATGGGCTATAATTTTAGAAAATGTATAAAGAATATGTGAAAGTGTGTTGTGGCTTGCAAGAGGAAAATGAGCCAAGAGAATGTCTCATCGCACTGAGGGGAGGCCTGGAAGGATCAGGGGAGAAGCTCTCCTGTGCTGGGACAAAAAGGAGGATTGACTAAAACACAGAACTGTGCACAGGAAGTTGGTTGGTTGGACAGATGGGTAATACTGTTAGGAAGAAATGGTCATCTGCTGAGAGAGGAGTTAGGAGAAACAGTTTAGAACAGCCAGGAGCAGTTTCTACAAGAGGAAAGGGACTCCTGCCTAGGGATAAAGAGACGTTGAAGCTAGACATTTTGAATATGTCCAGGAAAGATTAATGATCATGTTTTCACATATGTTTCTAACAATATCCAGAGCCCTGGGTTGTGAGCGGTAAAAATAGTTGGGAAGTCAGGGATTCAGGGGGTGGTTGGCACAGAAGACATGGTGTTGGATTACAGGGCTGTGGGTTTGTGTACATAATGATATGAGTACAGCGATGATTGAGGCAGGAGGGTACGGACAGCCTTAGGAAGCAGAGAGGGCAAGCGTGATGGCTTAATTGTATTGAAGGCTACACTAGGATCACAGGAGAGATAAGGAAGCTGTGATCAAGAGGGGGAGTTGAAACAGTGAACTTGGTCATGGCGCTGGTTTGCATAGTGATAAAGTTAAGGTGTAGCTGAGTAAAGAGAAAGTCCTTAGAAATTAAGAAGGCTGAGCTCTGGCATTCGGATGTTTTATGAGCAGGATGTTGAGATTTAATATGATGACAGAATGAAAGGAAAAACCAAGAAACAGGGGCTGAAGAATATGGTACTATATTTCATAAGCAGTGGAGATGGAGATTGGCCTGTAGCTCATGGTGTTTCAAGGATCTTTATTCCTGCCTTCAGCAGTGTCTCTCATATTGGGGCAAGAAGGGAATTCTGTATTCATGAGTAAAGTCCCATTATTGGTTTTGATTGCTTTACTTGTTGTTTCAGAGAAGGTCTGAGATAAAAAAGGCAAAATAATGAAGAAAAGTCTCTATAAATGAAAACCTAATAAATTGTATTTGTACAAAGATTCTATAAAAGTAAGCCTTTAAATACACAAATCTAAATATTGGATTATTTACTCAACACTTCCAAACATTTGGTGTAACTAACTGAAGATAGAGCTGGTAGCAGATTTTGCACAAAGAATTTGTATTTTAAAAAGTAGAGCTTCATTTAGGAAGTAGAATATTTTAAGTGAACTATGAAAGTGTAAAGCAGTTCTGTAATTGATTATAAATTCAATTAATCATTCTTTTTTTGGTGATAAATCATCACTTGTATATTAAATTGAATTTAACCAAAACCTACACATGTCTTAACAGTGACTAAGCAAAAATAAAATCTCAAGAAGATGAAAAGGACATTTAACAGTTTAAACAAATTCTGTTGCTTCTGATGACTTATGGCACTGGCTACATCATCCGGCTGACCTAAAGTCTATTTGCAGAGAAAGAGCTAAAGAAGCATTGGTTTTTAGACATGGAACTTCGTCTTAACTCTTTATTAACTTCAAGTATTGAATTTTTAAAAAGCATATTTTGCTAAAGTCAACCTAAAGTGCATAGTTGTGGGACTTCCCTGGCGGTCCAGTGGTTAAGACGTCACCTTCCAGGGCAGGGGGTGCAGGTTTGATCCCTGGTCGGAGAGCTGAGATCCCACGTGTCTCACAGTCAACACACCAAAACAAAACAGAAGCAGTACTGTAAGAAAGTCAGTAAAGACTTTAGAAAATGGGGTTCACATAAAAAAAATTTTTTTTAAATGCATGATTTTAATGCAACAAAAAAGGGACAGTAAGTTTGAAAATCCCTGTTTCAGAACTTGTGTGGGTATAGTTTATCCTGTCTCAATACTTCTCACTCAAAAATCCATCTTCCATGATTTGACATTCCCCAAGATGTCCTTTGACACTTGCCATCAAGTGGCTATGAGAGAACAGCCTTTTAACAGCACAAGTGTAAGAAATAATTTAATAGCCTTTTGTAATGACTTTAGTAAAATTCTTATACTTGCAGTCAGGATATGGTATTGATTAATGACATAGACTTTTTTTTTTTGAAGTGCATTTTTATTGGAAATGTTAAGATCTTCCCCTACAGAGTGCAGCACTTCCATGCTTTTGATTAGAGATGTCATAGATCGGATGTCCTGGTGGAAATATTTTGAGACAATCCCCAATGCAGAGAGGGAATTCTCAGTCATGTAAATTTCCTAGTAAGATCTCTTCCATTTCCATACTTCCATAGGAACTGCTCTATTTTACTTCAGATCACAGCTGACTGGGCTGTGAAAATGATACCATTTTGCCCAGGCTGTTCAAAATTAATATGAACAAATATTAACATATCCAGAGACCCCTCTGGGGAAGAATGAAATGCTCAGTTGAAGCCCTCCAGAAGAGACCTTGGTAGCCTCCTCTTTGTCATTTCTATAGAAGCGCTGAATTTGACCCTTTCTCCTGTCGGCCTTTGGTCCTGACATCCCTCTCCCAGAAGCTCTGAAACTCTCCTTCACCCCCCTCCTGCCATCCCTCCCTTCTCTGTACTTTTCCTCTGCTTTCCTGTTCTCCATCCCGCTGGGTTTTCTTTCTGCTCCTAGTGTGTGTGTGTCTCTACAAGCTTCGTTTGAATTTAGACCTTTGCATCCATCATTTCTTCTGCCTTGAGTATCCTGATCCATATCCTCTCATGAGAGCCTCCATTTTCTCCTCCAGACTTCACCTCCTGTGCCTCGTGGGGGCCCACATTTTCCATGCAGTTTAAACTAGTCTCCTTTGGTTCCTGAGTATTACAATAGAAATAGCTGCATTCATGCAGTTTGCATTCTGCTGGGAAGAAACAGACATGTCAACAAATTAAATCTGAGGGAGATAAATGCTAGAAATAAAACCAATGTAGCTGGTAGGATATGTTGCCATTTATGGGGACGAGGGAGATGAGGAAGAAATGGTTAAATGTTGGATCTGTTTAGATGCCTACTGGATATCCAAGTAGCCTTGTCAAGGGAGCATATGGATATATGAGTCTGGAGTTCAGGGGAGCAGGTGGAACTGGAGATATAAATTTAGACATTGTCAACATGTTGAGAGTGTTTAAAGCTGAGGGAATGTATGAGCTCACCCAGTCTGTGAGCGTGTAGACAGAAGAGATGAGGTGGGAGGGTCAAGCCCTGAAGCGTAGAATCCAGGTTTTGTTCAGATGGAGTAGAATCTGAGGAAAGGAGGTGTGGATCCGTAGCAGAATCAGGAGAAAGCTGTTTAGACAGCTTCTTCAAAGTCCCATTTATTCTCCTGGCTTTAGTGGAGATGTCAAGTGACAATAAATAACAACTCCCACGCTGTGAACCAGTGGCTTCCACCTTCTTTCAGGATAGAGGCTCCACATCATCTGGTTCACCCTATGCTGTTCCTCCACCCTTGCCTCTGGGGCCTCACTTTCTGGGTATTCTCAGTCCCTCACCTTGACAAAGAAAATTTTTGGTGTGTACATGTGTTGTTTGGTTGTTTTGGGTGTGGATATGTATGCAAAGCATTGTAGATTTTGTCTCCAATTAAGGAAACAAAGCCATCTTTGTCTCCAGTTAAGGAAGCCGCAGCTTTGGAATATTGTAGCTTGTGTTTATCATGAACAATTTATGCAGGTGAATTTGTTTCTTATAGTTTTCATTTTGATTAATGTAAGAAACCTCTTATTTTGACTACCCACAACATTTAACATTTACTTTGGACTTGTGTAAGTTATAAATTTTGCTCTAGGTTTGTCGACTTAAAAAATAATACACAACGTGACTGTTGTGAGTTAAGTTTTATCGGGGGCTATATGAGGACTGCAGCCTGGGAGACAGCCCCTCAGATAGCTCTGGGAGACTGTTCCAACAAGGAAGGAGGAAGGTCAGTGTATATGTGATTTCTCTAAAGGGGGAGAACATGCAGTCAAGCACGTGTATCTTTTAGGAAGTTTCTGCTGGTCTCGTGAAGCTGCTGCTAGTCACGAGAAAGTTGTCATCATGAAGGATTTTAGGGTTTTTCTAGAGATGAGGAGATACAAGAACCAGGCTTAGAAAACCAGCTCCTGAGAATATCTAACTGTCTGAAGACCCGTCCTGCCCTGTGCTTTCTGGGAGCACAGAGTGCCTCGTCCTGCTTTGCACCTGGAACCCCTTCCGGGCTGTTGGAGATCAGCAGCTGCTGCAGCGCGTGATTTAATCCTTGTAGACGTGATGGCAAACACTCATGGCCAGTGCCAAGCTGTGGTGGACAGGTTTCTTGGGATTTATATTCTTTCTCTTCAGTGCCTATGTTAATCATTTTTCATTCTAAGGCAGTGAAAGTACTTTACTGAAATGGGCTAGGTGTCTAGGCAATCTTTTGGAACAACAATAGCAAAAAGATGAGATACTAGAAGGGAAAATGTATAACTTTAATAATCATTTCCTTTTGTAAGAGTATTGAAACTTGTCCCATTGTTGGTTTTGTTGTTACACTTTTTTAAAAAAAGCATAGTCAGTCCTGTTGTTGTTGTTATTTGGTCTCTAAGTTGTGTTCAACTCTTGTGATCCCATGGACTGTAGCCCACCAGGCTATTTAGCCACTGGGATTTCCCAGGCAACATTATTGGAGTTGGTTGCAATTTCCTTCTCCAAGGGATTGGCCTGACCCAGGGACTGAACCCGTGTCTCCTGCACTGGTAGATGGATTCTTTACCACTGAGCCATCAGGGGAACCCTATAATCAGTCCTATAAAAGAAATGAAAATAGTTTTAGATTGGCACTAAAAAAGGGAAAATTGTGTCAAATATAAATTACTTGATGTAAGATTTTGGTCTCTTATATGAGTTTTTAGAGGACTTCCCTGGTGGCTCAGTGGTAAAGAATCTTCCTGCTAATGCAGGAAACACAGGTCTAATCTCAGTGGGGAAGTTACCCTGAAAGAAGAAAATGACAATCCATTCCAGTATTCTTGCCTGAGAAATTCCATGGACAGAGGAGCCTGGTGGGCTACCGTCCATGGGGTTGCAAAGAGACAGACATGACTGAGGACAGGCACAAATTTAATCTGCAAGCAACCCTCTCAGGTGTATGTTATTTATAGATCCATTTTAAAGAGGAGAAAAGTCAAAGTCACATATGATAAGTGGTACACAAGTGTTCAACCCCAGGCTTTTGGGCTTTACAGCCTTCACATAATCCATATGGGTACAAACTAAGACTTTTTAAACTAAAAACTGCATAACAATAGCAAACATATGTTATAATATAGTATGTGAAATGCTCTATTAGGTGCTGTAGGTGTATTAGTTGAGTATCTTATGAAAATTAGGGAAGAACACAGGTGTTACAAATTTTGAAATTAGATTTTCAGTTTCTTCTTATTTAAACAGGCAATTAATTCATTAATCCATTGACAGTTTTCTCATTACATTTTGACATGTGAGAGCCTAAGTCTTTCCCCACTCCTGTGAACCAAAAATTCATGAAATTGAGGAATATTTTAAATGTTGAGGAAATTGCATATCCTTATTTCTCTCAACGCAAGATTTTCCTTTGTTAAATGGAAAATTTGGTATAAAGTTTTGCATTGCACATATGCTGTCCGTAGATGATAATGATTAGTCTCTGAATTTCTGGCATTGATGCTGTTATATGCTTAAGTCCGATTGTCTGTGAAGTAACCCAATTCCTGTCATTATCTCAGGTAAATAAATGCCAACATTCCACATATATGAGTATGGATTATGTTTCTGGTATGTCCTAGGTTAACGTTTATTAAAAACAAGCTAAATATGCTCACCTACATGCCAACATTTTTATATAATGATTTCACCTGAAATTAAAAAAAAAACAAACCAAAACTCAGTGTTCTCCATGTACAGAGTTCTAATTTTTCACTTTATTGGATTGTAGAGGCTTCCCATGATTTCCCTGATTTTCAGTTATTTGGTGAAATAGTAAAAGGTAGGATTTCATGACTGCAATGACAGTGGCTTTTATTTTGTATTGCTGATAGTCCCAGTATTGATTTATAATTTTTAGCGTGTGCAAAGTGCTTTCAAGTATATTTTTACTTATCCTCTGAGAATCTGAAACTGAGTTCAGTCTGTGAGTGAGGCACTGAACGTGATGCATGCCGCTAGTGAGTGACAGAGTCTAAGACATAGGACGCAACTTCAGGCCTTTAGACTTCAGCCCACTGTTCTGTTGCATCCTGTGTGTTCGTTTTTACTTAAATTTTAAACACTTTGAGGACAGAGGCTCGATCTGCTTTGTATTCTTTTTCTTTTATATATCAGGTATTCTGAAAACTACCTTGGTTGTCCAAAAATTTACTCCTTTACAGAAAAAGAAAAGGTGTCTTTGAAAGTTATTGCAGTTTCTCATTTACCATTTCTCAGGTTGTTTAGCTTATTTCATTATGGTTAAAAGGGCAATAAACTTTCTTTGAGTAAATTTTGTTAATTTTGTGTGAAGGCCTTGAATAGAATAATTGCTAGGGTTTCAGAAAATGCCTCAAAGTGTTCATATTTGTGAATTATGTCTTTGGCTTCTATAACTGAAAAAGACTTAGCATGCTTAATGATTAGAAATGTCTGTCAAAATTCTGAAAATATCTTCAAATAGTTGTAGTGTAGGTGTCAGGCAGGGAGGCTGTCCTGGCAGGCTGCCTTCGAGCCATTCCCTGCTGTTCACGCTTCTGCCCACGGTGTAGGAAGGGGGATAAAGGACAGGAAGCTGAGACTTGACTGTCATGCTCTGTACTTGCTCTCGCAGAAGAAGAGCAGCTTGTTCCGTCTGTAGTTAAATTAAGGTTTGTATGCTGTGTAGGTTCCTGGCTAGCAGTCAGCAGAGGGAACTGAGGTAGCCCTGATTTTGAACCGTATTTACATTTACGTATACCACTTTCATTAACATTTGTGCATACTTTTTTTTTCTTTCATTTGCTTGACACCATTCTCACAGCTGGTATGTCATGGGTGTCTATCAAATAGCTAGATTTAAAGATTTGTAAATGGATACGTGACAGTAAGCATCCAGTCTTTATATTTTCCTATTTCCCAAGACCTCTTTTATTTTTTTAAGATTAACCTTGACCGTCTGGAAGGATTTAGGGGAACTTTTCCTCCAGATAGTGCTATTTTAAAAGCCATCAATTTAAAATAGGATACACGAATAACAGACTTTCATTTTTTTTTTCCTCTCAAGACATAAGCTGTGTTGAATATATCCCTTTTAGTTTTGCTGCTTTGGCATGCACCTTTGGGGTTAGGTTTTGTTGTTTGGCTCCAAGAGTCTGCTCCTGGCAGTCTGCTCCTAGCACCTGTGCTCCCCGTGTCTTCCCTCCCATCTCTGGTCCTCCCGTCTTCCTGCCTTTGCCATTGACCCCAGGCGTATACGCTATACTTTGAATTCTTGCAATTGTGTATATCATATTTTCAAAAATACATTTATTCTGTGGGATTGGTCATCATATTTCACTGATACAGGTGGGTATGTGTTAGTCTTTACTATGTTTATATACATCCATATGTTTTGACTTCTTTTTTCATAGTTAAGAAGCACAAAGATACTTTGATACCATAAATAGTAAATGTATAGTCATTTTGGCAGCATACCCCAAAGTCTTAAGATCTGGATGGGGATTTTATTTTAAAAGGCAAAGAAAATAAACTTAAGTAGATATGAGTTAGACTAGAAAACCAGAGGTAAAAGATAAGCATGAGGGGAAGTTTTGCAAGTTATGACAAAGCAGTTGATGGTTTGGAGATATCAGTAGACAGACCAAACAGATACTCAGAATTAAGAGGCTGGGATACTCTTCAGTATCCCAGAAGGTTTTCGTTTTCATGATTAAACCACAGAGTCATGTTGTTTCAGCTTCACAGAAGAAATTGCATGTTTAATTACCATCAAGATAAAAGAGAATGAAAGCTTTTTAAATTACACTTTAAAAATGTGTAAAAATTTTTTTTGAGATGATGATAAATTCATGTACAACTGTGAGGAACAACACAGAGAAATCCTATGTATTTTTTAACCTGTTTCAATGGTGACATTTTGTAAGTATATAATAGCTCATTACATTTTACTTTAAATTGTAATACTAACTTAAAATAGCAGCAAACTCATAAAGTTGCCGTTTGTCCTAGAATCAGGACTCATTGTCTCCAGACGCAGTCTGACTCTTAGCGGCTTCTTACCAACATGCTCAGTGTCCCTTCAGGATGGAGTCTGTCATCTGTGTGTCATTCAGGACACTCATTTGCAAGGCAGACAGCACACTGGCAGGGAAGACAGTGGGATGGCTCAGTCATCTGTGGGAAGGGCTGGGTTGCGTGTGGGATCCAGGAACAGCTAGCTTCATCAGCTCTTTCAAAAGAGAGGGCTTTTTTGCCTCTTTCATGTGTTTTCATTCCTTCAGTGTTCTTCCACTTGGAGATTCATAAACATTGCTTCCATACCTCACAGACATTGTTTCTGGAGGAGGCCTGTCTAGTTTCCATTGGGGTGTGTGTGTGTGTAGTTGCTCAGTCGTGTCCGACTCTTGTGATACCATGGCCTGTAGCCCGCCAGACTTCTCTGTCCGTGGGATTCTCCAGGCAAGAATACTGCAGTGGGTTGCCATAACCTTCTCCAGGGGATCCTCCTGACCCAGGGATCTCCTGCATTGCAGGCAGATTCTTTACCCTCTGAGCCACCAGGGGTGGTGTTTTCATTGGTAAACTATTAGTAAAAAAAAATTACAAACTCCATTGGTAACTATTACAAATTTCATTAGTAAACTATTAATAAAAAAATTTTTTAAAGACTCTGATTGGCCCTGTCAAGATCACTTAAAGACTCTTGACGAGTCACCCAAAGCCCAGGGGACTGAGCATGTTTTATGTGTTCCTCTAAATATGAGTATTACTTTCAGAAATGAAGAAATTACTATAATTTAGATAATTATCCAACTCTTGTCTATTATAGTATGGTCATGGCCTTAGGACATTTCCAGTTAGTGTTGTCATTTGAGCAGAATATTATGATAGTGAATTGTGTCTGAACTGTATATACGTCTGATATTTTACAGGACTTAGAAACATAATACTCACCATCCAAACATTGGAAACATTCACAGGAGTCATGCAGGGATTGTGTTAGTTGCTCAGTCATGTCCAACTCTTCACGACCCGATGAACTGTAGCCCTCCAGGCTCCTCTGTTCATGGAATTCTCCAGACAGGAATACTGGAATGGGTTACCATTCCCTTCTCCACGGGATCTTCGTGACCCAGGGACAGAACCCAGGTCTCCTGCATTGCAGGCAGATTCTTTACCATCTGATCCATGAGGGTCCTTATACACTACTATTAATGCTACTTAAATTCATTATTGTTTTGGAGGGGACCTAATCTATGGAGTAAAATAAAAGCCGAGGCATGGAAGATCTAAGACTTAATTTTGTTTCCTTCATTCTATAATTTATGGATGTGATTTTCCCACATAGAACATCCTCAATAATCTACAGAGAATTTATTAGAAATATGAGCCTAGCCAGGTGGATAAAATACATATGTATGAATTATATTTCTGTACACCATCTCAAAATTGTAACAAAAGAATAAGATATTTAAAAATAACTCAGCAAAGGACATACAGGACTGTTATGTGTAAAATTCCAATCCTTTGTTTTAAGGAACTGAAGGATAACTAAACAGAACGCAGTACAGTGAGCCAGTTAAAAAGAACGATTTCCACCAGCATGCCTTTCCCCTCAGCTGTACCAGACAAGAGAGTTTTACTGTGACAATCCAACTTAGCCAATCTGATCAACTTTTTACTAGCGTAGTGGTAAACCACAGGCTATTCCTAAAGATAGTGTATTTCCTTCTTTCATTTGGAAAATGTGGTCAAGTAGGAAACCTTACTTTAATCATATTTCTAAACTTCTGCCAAACCTTTGGATCTAAGATACTTTCAGCAACAGAAACACTGTTGTTTGAAACACTGAGGTGCTCTTCATTTGTGTAACCATATCTAACCAAGTTGGTGGTGGAACAGTGCTTTACATAGTTATTATTATATTTCTATTTCAAGCCTCTCATAGTAAAATATCCCCATTGATCTGAAACTTTTAATTCTGTTCACATTATATTTCATTCACAGTATAATTTCTATTTGCCACACATAACAGAATTCTGTTAAAGCGATGCAAATAAAATCTATTTTTCCTACTCAGCATGAAACCAGAACACAGAGTTGGGAAAATCTTGATTCCAGTTGTTGACATCAAGTAAAGCACTAAGCTTCTTAGAATTATGTTTTCTTTTTTATAAATGAAGAATATTCTGTGTTTCCCAGAGTGTAAAATGGAAACCACCAGCAATATAATTAAGCATTATATGAATGAAAAATTTACATTTTAGTAGTTCCATACTTATTTTAATGTATATTGAATAAAGAACAACTCTGGGTTTAATGGAAATTATTGCTTCGCAGTAAGCATAGTAAAAGAAGTGGATCAATTTATAAGTAAAAATGTAGGACATGGGTATGGCCAAAACTGTGGAACTAGTATATGAGTGACTGAAATTTTGGAATCCATGGAATAGGTGATATATGTGCTATAAATGTTCTGGACTTTGGTTGTCTCCTCTGACTGAATACCCTGCTAGACATAGCCAATAACTACCTTCCAAGTTCACCACCTCATTTACAGAGCTCATATTGAAAAAAAAAAAGAACTATGCCCAAAGCTATCTGATTTCAGTTTCTTATGAAAGAATAAGCCTTCATATAGTAAACACATTAGTGATTGGTTAAGCCAGATTCTGCTTGTATCTTACAGAAAAAAATTGAAGCTGTCAGTAGTAAAATTTGGGTACCTTTATAAACAAAGCAGGTGTTTTAGACCAGTGTGCATAGCGTGGCTTCTTTTTATTTACAAAACAAAGCTTCTGTAATTTTTTACACTGAAGTAGTTGGGAAAGATAGCAGTTATTTATTCACCAGATGCTGATTTTCTTCTCCAGGAGCTAAGACACAGCTGAGTGGTTATCTCCTAACTATAAATACCAGTCAAGAGGCTATTTTGGTTATTTCATTGGGTTGGAAACTATGGTAATTTGCACCAGGACAAAAGCGGTGGAAGCAGTCAGATTCTGGGCAAAAAGACTTACCTGTCTTGCAGTTGGCAGGAGCAGACAGTGTCATATGGTAATAGATGCCCTGGACAAAGGAATGTGAAAGAGGACTGAGAGTAGGGAGGATGCAGGTGTGTTTTAACCTAGGGTGGTCAGAGGACGGCTCAAGATTAGGTGTCGTTTAAGCAGCAGCCAGACCAAAGAAAGAGCGGTTTCTCCTGCAGGTCTCTGGTGGTAGTGCAGACGGCTCAGCAAGTGCAGAGACCTTGAGGCTGGAGAGTGGCTGGGGTTTGGGGAACGGCACCCCGGCCAGTGTGGTCGAACCACAGGAGCGGACAGGAAAGTGGGCAGAGGGGCAGTGGGATGTGAGGAGTGTGTAGGGCTTCTGTCGCTCTGTGGAAGGGTCAACAGAGGACGTGAACCGATCTAGAATTTTAAGTGATTACCCGACGGTTATATAGTGTGGAGGACACAGCTGGGTGGTTATCTCCTAACTATGAATACCAGTCAGGAGGCTGTTTTAGTTATTCCAGTAGGTTGGAGACCATGGTTTTTTGCACCAGGATGAAAGCGGTGGAAGCCATCAGATTCTAGGCTTATTTTGTATGTGATACTAACAGGGCTTGCTGCTTGATCATGTACAGATTGAGAGAAAAAAGGCAACTCTGCTTCACAGACAGAGCTTCCTCACTTCAACACTTCTGACATTTTGGGCCAGATAAGTTTTTGTTATGGAAGTCTTCCTGGTGCACTGAAGGATGTTTAGTGAGATCCCTGGCCTCTGTGCCCTGGACTGATGTGCCCCTTTCCTTCCCTTCCAATTTATGAGAGTGAAGAATGCCTTTCAGACATTGTATACCCTGGGAGATGAAGTTCAGCTATAGAAAATCGCCAGTTTTCGGCCTGATGGGGTTGAGAAATGGAGTACTTCCTGCCATATCAGTGAACAACAGATGTCAGAGTCCTCAGCTGCTGCGGATGCTGAGCCACTCACTGAGCCCTGAGGGGATGCAGGAAAGAAACAAAGAATGCCTGCCCTCTAGCAGACCCCCAGGGCTCTACCCATGGCTCACCAGGCGAATCCGCCTGCAGTGCAGGAGTTGTGGGAGACGAGGGTTCAACCCCTGAGTCTTCAAACCCCTGGAGGAGGGCATGGTAACCCATTACAGTGTTCTTGCCTGGAGAATCCCATGGACAGAGGAGCCTGGCGGGCTACAGTCCATAGGGTCGCAAAGAGTCGGATACGACTGAAGTAACTAAACATGCATAATTGACAGAATTATAAATATGTAGAGAATTTTGAGTTAAAGATTCCTGGAAGTGCCACATTGAATATTAACAAGACAAAGTTTTAATTGTGGAGAGATTTCTTCAAGAAAATTAGAGGTACCAAGGGAGCATTTCATGCAAAGATGGGCACAGTAAACGACAGAGATGTTATGGACCTAACAGAAGCAGAAGATATTTAGAAGAGGTGCCAAGAATACACAGAAGAACTATATAAAAAACATCTTTATGACCCAGATAATCACGATGGTGTGATCACTCACCAAGAACCAGATATTCTGGAATGTGAAGTCAAGTGGGCCTTAGGAAGCATCACTATGAACACAGCTAGTGGAGGTGATGGAATTCCATTTGAGCTATTTCAAATCCTAAAAGATGATGCTGTGAAAGTACTGAACTCAATATGCCAGCAAATTTGGAAAACTCATCAGTGGCCACAGGACTGGAAAAGGTCAGTTTTCATTTCAATCCCAAAGAAAGGCAATGCCAAAGAATGCTCAAACTACCGCATAGTTGTACTCATCTCATGTGCTAGTAAAGTAATGCTCAGAATTCTCCAAGCCAGGCTTCAACAGAGAACTTTGAGATGTTCAAGCTTGATTTAGAAAAGGCAGAGGAACCAGAGAACAAATTGCCAACCTCCACTGGATCATCGAAAAAGCAAGAGAGTTCCAGGAAAACATCTATTTCTGCTTTATTGACTATGCCAAAGTCTATGAATGTGTGGATCACAACAAACTGTGTAAATTTCTTAAAGAGATGATAATACCAGACCACCTGACCTGTCTCTTGAAAAATTTGTATGCAGGTCAGGAAGCAGCAGTTAGAACTGGACAGAAACAACAGACTGGTTCCAAATAGGGAAAGGAGTACATCAAGGCTGTATATGGTCACTGTGCTTATTTAACTTTTATGCAGAGTACATCATGAGAAATGCTGGGCTGGAAGAGGCACAAGCTGGAATCAAGATTGCTGGGAGCAATATCAATAACCTCAGATAGCAGATGACACCACCCTTATGGCAGAAAGTAAAGAAGAACTAAAGAGTCTCTTGAGGAAAGTGAAAGAGGAGAGTGGAAAAACCTGGCTTAAAACTCAACATTCAGAAAACTAAGATCATTGCATCTGGTCCTATCACTTCATGGCAGATAGATGGGGAAACAGTGACAGACTTTATTTTTCTGGGCTCCAAAATCATTGCAGACGGTGACTGCAGCCGTGAAACTAAAAGACACTTGCTCCTTGGAAGAAAAGTTGTGACCAAGCTAGACAGCATATTACAAAGCAGGGGCATTACTTTGCCAACAAAGGTCCATCTAGTCAAAGCTGTGGTTTTCCAGTAGTGATGTATGGATGTGAGAGAATTATAAAGAAAGCTGAGCACCAGAGAATTGATGCATTTGAACTGTGGTGTTGAAGACTCTTGAGAGTCCCTTGGACTTCAAGGAGATCCAACCAGTCCATCCTAAAGGAGATCAGTCCTGTGTGTTCTTTGGAAGGACTGATGCTGAAGCTAAAGCTCCAATACTTTGGCCACCTGATGCTAAGAACTGACTCATTTGAAAAGACCCTGATGCTGAGAAAGACTGAAGGCAGGAGGAGAAGGGGATGACAGAGGATGAGATGGTTGGATGGCATCACTGACTCAATGGACATGAGCTTGAGTAAATTCCAGGTGTTGGTGATGGACAAGGAAGCCTGGTGTGTTGCAGTCCATGGTGTTGCAAAGAGTCGGACATAACTGAGTGACTGAACTGAACTGAACTGAACACATAATGGCTTTTTTCACTTAGCATAATATCCTCAATGTTTGTCCATGTTCTAACATGTATCACAGTTTCTTCCTTTGTAAGACTAAATAATATTCCATTGTATGTATATACGACATTTTGTTTGTTAAACTATCTGTTTATAGTTTCTGTGTGTTGATGGAAGAACAGATAGCTTCCATCTGTTGATGGAAACTTGGGTTGCTTGCACCTTTTGACTATTGTGAATAATGCTGCTATAAATATAGAGTGTAAATTTCTCTTTGAGAGTTTGCTTACAATCCTTTACATTACATTCCCACCATCAGTGCATAAGGTTTCCTGTTTCTCTGTATCTTGGCTAATATTTACCGTTAACATTTGCTGTTTTTTTTGTTTTTGTTTTTATTGATAGTAGCCATCTTATTTGGTGGGCTCCCCTGATGACTCAGATGGGAAGGAATCCACCTGCAGTGTCAGAGACCTGGATTCGATCCCTGGGTTGGGACGAACCCCTGGAGGAGGGCATGGCAACCCACTCCAGTATTCCTGCATGGAGAATCCCATGGACAGAGGAGCCTGGTGGCCTACAGTCCATGGGGTCACACAGAGTCGGACACGAGTGACTAACACTTTGACTTTTCATCTCATTTGGTGTGACAACTTTAGTGTTTTAAGTTTGCTTCCAGGTATGGTTGGGTGGGCAAGGATATATGCTTTATATCCATGAATTTACAAGGTTAACAGGTAGTGAATGTTTTAAAGCAATAGGAAATGCTGTGTTTCAGAAGACACTGATGAAGAGTATGCTTTGTGATAGGGTAGACAGTGTCAAAACATAAAAAAAATATTTTTAGTCTGCATTTTATTTTATTGAATCATTAAGAATGGTGATCATTGTGGAAACAAAAGTCTAAAGTGTATTTATTCAATGGATAATTCAGTCACTTGAAGCTTCATTATTTTAATTGGCAACAGTTAGGTAACAGTAATTTACTTTACCTTTTTATTCTTTTCGGTCAAAGATTTAAAAGGTTTTACTGCCAGCTTCAAGAAGCAAGCTGTAAAAATTAAGATAGTTTGATATTTTCATGCAGACCATCTGTTGTTGTAACTGGAGCTTGAGCAGGGCTGAGATGCCATAATGGGGGAAGATAAAACTGGGAGCTTTGGCAGCTTCATAGATCTGATTGTGGCATGGTTGGGCATGTGTTGACGTGTGGAAGGGTAGGCCTTGAACAAAGGGTATAAGTCTGCAAGAGAAACAACTATTACACAAGACTGACAGAGTGTCACACTGCCAATACCTGTTTCATCAGAAGTGAATCCAGGCAGTTGGTAGAGATGTGGGGACTGGATCTTCAGACCAAAGTTGTTTACAGTTGGAAGAGAGCAGTGATTCTTGACCTGGCACTGTTGACATTGGGCAGAATGATTCCTTAGTGTTGAGGACCGACTTGAGCATTGTAGGATGATCAGCAGCGCCTCTCTCCTCTGCTAAATGCCAGTAGCTCACATCTGCCTCAGCGCCCCCAGCTGGACAAGCCAAGATGTCTCCAGACATTGCCAGATGTCCCCAGTTGAGAACCAGTGGACTAGGTATTTACTAGGGCGCCATTGTCGTGTATCTAGTGTGTGTGTACATGTGTGCTCAGTCACCTCAGTTTTGTCTAACTCTTTGTGACCCTAGGGACTGTAGCCTGCCAGGCTTTCTCTGTCCAAGGTGTTCTCCAGGCAAGAATACTGGAGTGGGTCGCTGTGCCCTCCTCCAGGGGGTCTTCCTGACCCAGGGATCGAGCCTGCATCTCTTATGTCTCCTGCATGGGCAGGTGAGTTCTTTACCACTGGCACTGCCTGGGCAGCCCCAGTGTATCTAGTAGGTACTCCTTAACATGATTTGACTTACTACAGTTAATTGGGAATGCTTACTGGCCTTGTCTCCTAGACTTAAAAATTCTCGGTTTCTTACCTTTATTCTCTTTAGTGCCTAACGTTGTATATTGTCTAATAAGTAGAAGTTCAGGAAATGGTTGCCGAATTGATTTCAGAAGTATTTCAGCAAATGTTATTTTCTCCAACTTGATTATAAATTTCTTAAAGTCAAATAAACTGTTTTGTGTATTTATACAATAACTAATGTTGCTTAACCCCTTCTTACATGCCAGACCACTGTTAAGCACTTTGCTTGCATGTACTTGTTTAATCCTCACCTTCACTGTGTGAAGCTAAGTTCTAGTATTATCTCCATTTTTTAAAATTCAGTAGTTTACTTACTTTTGGTTGTGCCGGGTCTCCGCTGCTGCGTGGGGGCTTCTCTAGTGGTGGTGAGTCTCATCACGGGGTCCTCTCTTGCTGTGGAGCCCTGGCTCTGGGCACATGGACCTCTGTGGTTGTGGCACTTGGGCTTGGTTGCCCCACAGCATGTGCAGTCTTCCCAGGCCAGGGATTGAACCCATGTCCCCTGCATAAGCAGGCGGATGCATATCCACTGCACCACTAGGAAGTCCTTATCTGGATTTTTATACGTGGAAAAATTGAGGCCTATGTATTGTTGATGTTTATAAGTGGCAGAACTGAAAATTTAACCTATATCCAGAAGTGCAGCTCTAAACTGCACTCACGACTGTTTCTGCAGCCAAACGGTTCTCAGGTCCTTGTGTGAGGTCTTCAGTGAGTGACTACATAGAACCAACCCAATATAGTAGCCATCTGTCTGTAGGAGTGTCATCAGAGTTCCAGTCTAGCATGTCAAGAACTTTCATTTCTTCCTAGGTATTGCTTTTGTGAAAACATAATTTCATAAGTTACAAGCATTCCTGTTGGCGCCAGTAGACTAAGGACTGGTTGGAGACCACAGGAGAAGGGAAGTATATGGCCCGCCATCCTGCCTCTTTTGGAGTTATCTGGCTCACTTTCTTTAATGATGTTAGCTTCTTGACCAGGACCAACATGGAAATGCAATCACCCATTACCTGTTACTCATCCATTCTCACTATCATAGCCCAGAACTCAGCAAATAATAAGTAACTGGAAATGAGTAAGGCAAGTGTCCACTTTTGGGCTGCTGAGTTACTGGTGGAGGTGTATGGAAATAGTGTCAATAATGTACCAACTGGTGAATGCTAGGAGAGATGCACAGGAACAATGTTATGACAACTCAGAAGAGGAAGTGGTTGGGTCTAACTGGAGGACTTGGAGAGGCTTCATGGAGGAGACTGCATTTGTGACAGGTCTTAAGCGAGATACACCAGCCACAACAAATGGAGGAGAAGCGGAGAGAAGGGAAGAGGATGCCAAGTAGTATGAAATACAGGAAGAAGGGACTGTTCAGCTGAGCCAGCTTTTCTTGAAGTTAAGTATCAGAGAATGTATTCGTCTCAAAGGAGAAACTTAAATGTGGTTTTGTAAATCAGAGCTTGTTTGCAAATAGGGGAACACAAGACAGATGGGTATGTCTATGTGGTTCAAGGTGCTAAGGTTCTTGGTCTGTGGGAAGCTGTTGAATAGCTGGGAATATTGAGGAAGCTGTGTGGTGGTAGTTGAGTGGGACTTCAGCTAGACTGCGTGGAGGTGGCAGAGACAGTGTTTTGATAGGAAAGAGAACACAGACAGAGGGGATGTCTAAGTATGGGTGGATATAATGGGGAAGACTGGGGTTGTGTGAAAGAGTGGGAAAAAACTTAGTGTTGTGGAAAACCTGGAAGACAGGTAAGGAGTTTGGACACAGTTCAGCCAACAGTAGAGCTTCGGTGAGTATTTTCAGATTACCTTATCAGAGTTGAAACACCTGTGTTGTTCCCTGCCTCTGCATCAGGGCTTTGATTCTTTTTTAATTTCACAGCACTTAGCAAGGGACCTGGTTTGACAAATGCATACTGAGTTAGTTTTATTGGTCGTATTTAGAAAAGATCATAGAAGATCAGAGGCAGGCCAAATTAGTTATAAGGCTGTTGTATTAATGCCAAGAGGAATTAGGTCCTACATGACTCTTGAGAGTCCCTTGGACTGCATGGAGTTCAACCCTGAATATTCATTGGAAGGACTGATGCTGAAACTCCAATACTTTGGCCACCTGACGTGAAGAGCCAACTCACTGGGAAAGACCTTGACCCTGGGAAAGATTGAAGGCAAAAGGAGAAAGATGGCAGTAGGGGATGAGAGGGTGAGATGGTTAGATAACATCACTGACCCAATGAACATGAGTTTTAGCAAATTCTGGGAGACGGTGAAGGACAGGGAAGCCTGGCATGCTGCAGTCCATGGGGTCACAAAGAGTCAGACATGACTTAGAGACTGAACAGCAAAATGATAACTCTACAAGTGGAGGTGGAGAGGAGGGGACGGAAGCAAGTGGTGTGTGGGAACAGAAGTTAAGGGACAAGTGACTGTGGAGGGGTCTAGTGATATAGGAAGGTAGAGATGGACAATATGGATGTGATATGGTAGCAGTTTACATAGAGATTGAGGATGTCATTGCACCTCTAGGGAATGCTGGATTGGGAAGGGCGAGGAGGGTGTTGAGTTTAGCCTGGGGTGTTTTAGGGGAACCAGCATAATGTAATAGCTAGGAGCACAGAGTTTGAAATGGACAGCCCCTGGATCTGCCCTGTAAAATTAACTGTGTGTGACCTCAGGCACATGTATTTCTATAGTCAGTTTCCCAGTCAGTAATAGGATAAGAATCCTACCATTGTAGGATAAATGTTTGTGAAGGTCTTAGAACAGTGCCTACTGCATTAAGGCTATATCCTTATTTGTTCAGTAAAATCCAATTACTAGGGAGTTCTTCAAATCTGTATCTAAATACAGACTAATGAAGGGGATTAAAGGATAGAACGTGAATGACTTGATTTTTAAGCTAGTGGGCTACTTTTTCTCCCTGATACTCAAGGATTTTTGACTAAAGAACATTACTTTTGAGTTTAGTAGCACAGAAGTATTTTTCCATCCTTGGCATTTCCCCTTTCTTTTTGAATATGAACAGTTGGATTTTTTCATTGATAATATTTGGTGCATATATTTGGTGCATCCTGGAGAAGGAAATGGCAATCCACTCCAGTATTCTTGCCTGGAAAATTCCATGGACAGAGGAACCTGGCAGGCTACAGTCCATGGGGTCGCACAGAGTCAGCCACAAACTGAGCACATCCGCATATATTGGGGACATATGTTTGGTGCAGTATCTGCTAGTACACCATAATTCTCGTTGGAAGTAGATATGATAAAATATTATTACTAAAGCGATAGTAAAGTATTGAGTTTCATGTTCACAGCGGTGGTCTCTAGACAGCACCCGTTAATTACCAAAGGAGGGTGTTTATAACTTCTTTTCCTTAATTTTGAAGATATTTCTTAATTTGTAAAGACAATTCACTCCTTCTGCAGTTCCTGGGTCATTGAAGTGGGGAGAGTTACAATAGAATAAGCCAGAAACAGGTGAAGGCCAGAGTCATAGTGTGATGTCCTCAGGGTATTTCAAGGGTGCAGTAAAGTTTCAGTTTATGATTTCCTGGAATAAGTTTATAATCAGTACACAGGCTGTCTATGTTTTGGAAGAGAGTTCTTTTTGATTAATTCCCAGCTATCAGGTTTTTAAAATTTTTATTTTAAACCATTTTTTTTTTTACATTAAGTACTTCCCTTTCTGTCTCTTAGAGGAAATGTGAGAAAAGGATTTGACTTAACTTTGACGTGAGATTTAGTTTCACTTACAGAGAAAAGGGTTTCCTTGATAGCTCAGTTGGTAAAGAATCTGCCTGCAATGCAGGAGACCCCGGTTCGATTCCTGGGTCAGGAAGATCCCCTGGAGAAGGGATAGGGTACCCACTCCAGTATTCTTGGGCTTCCCTTGTGGCTCAGCTGGTAAAGAATCCACCTGCAATGCGGGAGACCTGGGTTCGATCCCTGGGTGTGGAAGATCCCCTAGAGAAGGGAAAGGCTACCTTCTCCAGTGTTCTGGCCTGGAGAATTCCATGGATTGTACAGTTCATGGCCTCGCAAAGAGTTGGACACAACTGAGTGACTTTCACTTTTCACTACAGAGGAAAACATAAACATGCAACATTTAGAAAACACAGAGAATTGGAATGGAGTGAAGTCAACAAATCTAATGGTGACCAGGACTGATATGATTTTGGTTTGGAAAGACCAGGTAGATTCTAGACTCCTTCAGGTGGGGGGAGTCACAGCTGCGAGGAGCAGAACCTTGAGAGGATATGGCGAAGAGATTTCCCTCCTAGAGTGGAGGGGAGGGAAGGAAATGAGAATGTGTGGCTTGGGCAAGAACTTCTTTGTTATGTACTGTTGACTGAAAAAAACAAAAACTGCACAAAGTGAGAGTTGTGAGTTAAGTTTTATGTGGGGCAAAATGAGGACTGTAGCCCAGGGAAGAGCCTCTCAAATAGCCCTGCAGAGCCACTCCAGAGAGGTAAGGGTGGAGGTCAAGTCCTCATTTTGACAGAAGTTTCCCAGAAAGGTTGCTGCTGGTTACGAGGAGCAGATGATGTCTCCATTAATGATTTTAGTGCTTTTCTAGACGTAAGAAGATGCAAGAAATTGGGCTCATAAAATCTTCTCCTGAAAAGATCTATCTGAAGGCCTGTTCTGCCAGTTTTTTCTCAGAGCCCAGAGTGCCTCATTCCTGATCTCCACCCTGAGCTCCTCTCAGAGGGTGTTGAAGGTCAGAGGATGCAGTGGCTAATGACTCCATCCTTGAAGAGGCAGATGGCAAGTGACAGGGTTTAATCGGCAGGAGTTTGGAAATACCATCTCCCAGTTTCCAGATCATCAAGTTTTGAGTGCTGAGAAGCCGTTGCAGGGAGGCAGATGGAGCATGATTTTGGACAGAATGTTGAAAACTGTGAAAGAACTGCCCCATGTTGTATCAGAGGAGTGAAACCTGGCTGTAAACTTGTGCTTATGTTCCTGAGAAAGTTACTTTCCTCTTTCCCTCTTGCCGCCCCACCCCGCCAAAGGCGTAAAATGTAAAAGAAAATCAAAGCAGCAGCAGACATCTCTCCCTTTTATTTTCTTTTTAAAACTCAGCTTAGTTATCCTTTTGACTATCTTATTTTTTCTATTAATTCTTCCTATATATTACACTTCTTTTCTTTGCAACACAGTTTGAAGAAACAGTCTGTTATGACAACTGAAGTAGCTTGAGCAGTATGTGTATATGTGTATGCGTTCTTATTTTACCTTAATCCAAACCACATGCTCTGGTGGCTACTGATGATGGGCTTATTCCTACTGACTCTAGATTTAAATCATTTCCATTTCTACTAAATTGTATTTTTCTCCTATATTTTTCATCTACATAGATACTGTTGCTGATGCTGAATACCCAGTGATTGTCCTTGAAAGTACAGAGAAATGTTTGAGTAAAACATTTAGTTATGTAAAATTGTTTTACCAATAGCCTATAAGACAATCTTTCCGTAAGACTTAGATGTCATGAACTCTAACTAGAGTGTGGTGTTTGATACTGTGGTGTTTGATAAATTGGCTGCACAATTTATTATTTGTCCAGAAAGAAAATATTTTCAGTAATTTGGCCCTGGAATAAAAAATTAGAGTTACCTCAAAGCAAAACCTTAAGTCATTTATAAATTTTAGGATGTATCTTCAGAAAAACTTCAGAATTTTCTTATGAGTATTTTTCAATGTATTTTCTCATTTATTTTTCTATCATCTTTGCCCAGATAAATTTCTGTTGAATCACTGATAGCCGATAGAGATCAGTCATGAATAAGTGCATCAAGTCTTATAATAGTAATAAAACTGATTACTATTTATTTCACTGTCATTTTCCATAATTCCATTGGTTTTCTTGTTGTTTTTTTGAATAGTTGGATGTTACTTCCAAATCGGTTTTTGAAAACTTTTTATCCCTCAATTTCCTCAGCCATGGTGGAAGTGATTGAATTATTTTCACACGATTTGTAGACTGTAGTGATTTAATCTGAAAGACTCCCAGATGCTTTGAGGAGAGCAATCATCCATCATTATAAAATGCTTATTAGCTCTGTACCCATGTGGACTGTGTGGTCTCATTCCACAGTGTGTGCAGTTTTTCCCCCAACAGATCAGGAAGTTTTGCACTTGACAGATGTAATTACTTGTGACCAAAGGGTGAGAAGCCTTTAGGTAATTTAGTAGCAACAGAAAGCTACCCTTCAAAGAATGAATTAACACATTCATCTGTGCATAACAGCCTGTGATACAAAAGCGATGCCTTTGTTAGCCAAAAGTGAACGAGGGTTAAGGGAGCTTTTCAAAGTGGAGAGCCCACTAGTGGTCCCATTTAATAGAGGAGCCTGGCACCCAAAAAAGTTGACAGTCACACCACTGGTGGGAGTTATAGAATACTCAAGACCAAATAGATGGAAATTTGCACAGTTTGTGACCTTCACTGTTGTCTATAACTAAGGGTTTATTAATGGGATGGGGATTATAGCAGTGACTAGAGTCATCAGTTTTCCAGCTCTTTGAGTCTGGTTGCCTTCCCACTGTACTACACTGTCTCAAAGCTCTTATTTTTCTTCCCAGAAATTATAAACTATAAAACATAGATAAGTAAAATCTATAAATAAGTATAGATATTAAGCAAAATAAACATGAACATTAAGCTTGGAAGTCCAGACAGTGGGTAGGGTCACACGAAAATCTTTCAGATGAAGAAAGAATTAGAAACCAACTTACTTGCTTTTGGTCGAGGAGCATAGTTTGCTTCATTTAGATTGGTTTGTTTTCCTAGAAAGCATCTGTGCGATCTTGCCGTGAGGGAGAGCTTGGAGGGCTGTCTCTTCTGTTCTGCCCTTTCCCCAGGCTTCTCTGAGTTGGGCGAGAAGCACTGCTTCTGGCTCAAGGGCTCCTCGGGAAAAGGGTATTTCAGAGCTGGCTTAGTAACTAGTGCAGACAGGGGGACAGTAGACTTTCTTTTTTAGTTGGCATCTCTCCACCACATTTATTTGGTTGAGAAACTAACATACATATGGTTCAGCTTTATATTGTAGTGGCTGTTTCTGGTTGAGGCTTGCAATCCCCTAATGTCTTCATTGTCCATAACACCCAAGTCACCATTTTAATCCAAGTATTTCTAGAGGGAATATTTTATTTGGAGTGCTTTGCAAGCCCTTGAAGTAAGCAACAGCCAGTGAAGTCTGAGATATTTTTCTAACCGGAAAAAGCCTCTCTTAACCCTTCTGTCATGAATCTGGCAGATTGTCAATTTAAAACACTGCAATGATTAGTTTATAAGATATATACCATTATTTAATTGCCCTCATAAATTCTGTCCTCCTTTGAGAAGCTCTCCAGTTGGTCCTATGATGAGGTCATTGGTCAAAACAAAGAATTGCCTCTAATAACAGTCATTCTTTTCCCCCCAAAAACCACACCTGCATTTAAAGTCTATAAATGTCATCTCTGAGGGTATTTGAAAAGAATGTGCAATTTGGTGGCAATTTCAGAAGCAAAATATTAAAACAAAGGTTTTTCAAGTTAAGCATTGCTGAAAAAATTTTCAGGCATGATTTGGCCAGAAGTTAACCACTAGTTTATTAGTTTGTTGTGGTTGAGACGGGCTGTCTGTGCTTTAGGACAGTGCACGTGTCTGAAGCCAGTGGGGCCAGGGGAGCAGTGTAGCCTTTGGGAGTAGAGCTTGAGGAATGCCTGTGTGTGAGAAATCCTGGGTAACATGAAGTTGCTATTCAGCTGGTCAATGGCCACACAGCTTCTGTATATGCTTATATACATTGTGTGGTCTGCCCTTGGCCCTCTTTTTCCAAGTTAATGTTTAGAGGTACTTACCTGAGGGTTGCCCTTATTGTTTTTCATTCACAGCCTACTAACAACTCAGGTCATTTTCACTGAAAGGGGAAGACAGGAAAGGGGAAGAGAGACAGGTTAGAAATGAGAATAAAGAATAGAGTGTCATTAAAATTTCAGAGGATCGGAGCATAGAGACCATTGCACTAGCTGCTCTGCTTTTCAGTATGGATGCAGATTTAGGAAGCATATGAATTCAGTAACGAGTTGTGGGTATGATGATGACTTTTTGTCAGACCTTCATGAACTGTGAGGAAAGAATTTATAATGTGAGTCTTGGCTTCCATTATTTTAACTGAGATTCTGCCTCTAATCAGCTATCTGATTAGTGAATGATAGATTTAATTTTGGAGTCCATGCTCTTTAATGTTGAGATTTTAAATAATTTCCCTCCCTAATTCATGAGTTATATAGAAACTTACTGTCTATGAAAAACAGTTTGAAATCTGAGGAGTTTTGTATAATGTGCACCTCAGTTGTACATTTTGCTTTGTTTTTCTGTCATTGCTTATTTTTTCTGTTTCCTGTTCTAAGCAGTAGGCTCCTTGTAACTCTTGTGTGTTTCAGAATCCTTAGCACATAGCACAGCTGGGCTCAATCATTTTGATGAATGAATATTTGTATAAACTAATAGCAAAACAAAGGAAAACAGTTAATAAGATTGGGGGATATTTCACATTAATCACAAGAAATGATGTAACTATGAAAATAATAGTAATGGAAGTGCCTTGTTTTTTATATAGTTAAGAATTTTGGAGAATTCTCCTGAAAAATTGAATTACTTCATAATTACTCAACTAGTGTGGACTAACTACTCATTTAATAATTATTGAGTAGTGTAAACTCAGATTTCACATGATAATTTTGGTTCATATTATGTTCTGTGTTTATTTCTCATGTGATACCTTGTTTCTTAGCCAGTTAGATGTTAATTCTGGTAAGTTTATGAGAAGAGGCCATACCCATCTAATCATATAAAGGGTTAACACAACTGTAATTTAAATTTCCCATTTAATATTTGGAGAATGCTAACTCTAAAGCCATTAATGTAATGACATTAAAATGTTTTGTTTACATCAGCTGTCCAAATATAAATACTTTTGTTGTTGTTCAGTTGCTAAGTCATGTCTGATTCTGTGACCCCATGGACTGCAGCACGCCAGGCTTCCCTGTCCTCCACTGTCTCCCAGAGTTTGCTCAAACTCATGTCCTTTGAGTCAGTGATGGCATGCAACCATCTCATCTCTGTCGCCCCCTTCTCCTCTTGCCCTCAGTCTTTCCCCGCATCAGTCTTTTCCAGTGAGTTGGCTCTTCATATCAGGTGGTCAGAGTATTAGAGCTGCAGCTTCAGCATCAGTTCTTCCAGTGAATATTCAGGATTGATTTTGTTTAGGATTGACTGGTTTGATCTCCGTGCAATCCAAGGGACTCTCAAGAGTCTTCTCTAGCACCATAATCCGAAAGCATCAGTTCTTCAGTGCACACTTTCACCGTTCCCTTAATTCCCAGTTTATTTGTAGAAAACGGTTGGATCCTGGCATCTGACTATGTGATCTTGGGACAGAGCTCATACAGATGGTGCTTCCTCTCCTCTCAGGCTGTGCTGGCTACATGTGCAGTCCTTTTGTGCATGATTGAAGTGAGGATGCCTTGTATCTGTTACACAGCAGGCTCCCTTAAATCTCTTAAATCCCAGATCTCTTCTGTTTTGCATTCTTTCGTTGTGGTCTTTACAAGTCCAGCTTGTGTGGGCATGTACCCACATTCAGTGTGCCTGTGTTTTGTGGCTTCAATTTAGGCAGCCAGTTTGGAAAACAGTCTTTTGTGTTTGTTCATTTATTTATTTGTTTCAAATTGCTCAAGATTGCTAGAGAGCTCAGGACCTAATAGGATGAGGAAAACCATGCAGTGACTGAGATTCTGTTATTGTCAAATGTTTCACTTCACTAGTCTTTGATCTCTACATTAGAAGCTTATATCCAGGATTAATGAGTCCAAGTGATGGATGAATTATGTTTATTATAACTGGTGAAAGGTTGTTTCTTTCAAACTCCCTCTCTCTCTTTCAATGTATTTTTGAGAGCATTGCATTGAAGGGATCCATCTAACGTTTATGTCAGAGTTTTCATGATTCGGTGCAAAGTATTTTAAGAAAATATTTTTGTGGCTTGGTGTAGAACACATCCTGTAATTTCCTGTTGGGGAAACACATGAATCAGATGGTTATTGAATATGTATGTTATCCGTTTTGTGGCCTTTTTGTAGTTTGGTTTTGAAGTTCTAAACTGACCACCCCTGTTAACTCAGGATGCTTCTGAATGTATTTACTCCCTTTGTACTTATCCCTCTCGACTCTGAGGTGTATATCCTGGGTATCCAAATTAACCTTGCTATTATCCAAGGGACAGTATCATTAGAAAGGAATTGATAATCACACTGAATCGTGTAATGTTCAAGACCAAATAAAGATAAATTTGGATACAATTTATGGGCTTCATTGATGTGCATAAGAATTTATCATCTTATATTAATATTTCAGTAAGCTGAATTAGTATAGCTCTTATCAGGTTTTGAGCATTAATAAAATTGTGTTAAGAGTAGTAGCTCGTGTTTTACTGGCTTGCTGCTCCAGTCCTCAAATTACATGATTTCCAGACCCCCAAAGTTCTTTTCTTACCTACTGATTTTTTAGAAATCCTAGGGACTGTCTCATGCATTTCCAGAGAAATGGCTCCTGCTGCTGTTACCATTGCCTTTCTGGGGCATGCACTTCTTTCTGATGCTCAGCTGAGAAAAATATTTTGCTGTTGATGCCCTATCCAGAGGTGAGATAAAGACCAAGATACAGATTTTCAAAGAAAGATCACAGAAACCGATTTCCCAATTTTCATATTCTACATGGATGAAGGAGAGTGGCTCTGGAGAGAGGATTTGGTGAGAAGGATTCCTTGGGAGAGCTTTGCTGTGAGTCTTATATCTTTCAGTAGAGTGATGGGAAACTGTCAGTGGAACCAGTGGATCTTGACATGAGTTTCCTGTAATTAATAGGGGGCACAGTGGTCTGGTGAACTCATCCTTTAGGAAATTGATGTAGACTGTGACTCATAAAACAGACAGCTGATCCCCTAAGGGGGTGACTGTATTTCTAATTGGTGGCATCTTAAAAATGTGTGAATGCTAAGGATGTGTTGGGGAACCTAGGATAGAAATGTTTACCTGTGATCATTTAAAAAGGGGATCAGGCCAGAGGGTAGGGAACCCATCAGTAAGACACTGCGGGGTATATTCCAGGGATAGAAGCTGAGAAGGGTGAGGAGTGGCTAGCAAAGGAGAGACTTTGGGGAAGCTGCAGGTAGAGGGACTTCAGGGGAGTGAGTTTCTAAAGAACCTATATAAATACCCGCAAGAGAGAGTTGGCCTTAGCCACTTCCCTGGCCAGAGAACAAGAATCTTTTGTTATTAAGTATCAAGTGGGAACTTTCCTCCCCAGTAACCCCCAGTAGTCCTGAAAAATGGTTATTAACAGAAAGAAGTAAATGGGAAATTAGGTTTGTGGAAAAGAAAAGAAGTCGGCTAGGGTTTACACCTTACAGAACATAGGTTTACCCCTGCAACAGTGTGGGATGGGAGTGTAGGGAATTTAGAGACTTCCATCTTCCTGAATGTCCAGAAAAGTCCTGGGGACTGTCCAGAGTCTTATCCTGAGAGCTCGTGAAGGACTGTTTCCTCTGAGCAGATTTAGGACAATGGAGGAAAAGTCAACTGGATTTTAGCAGGACATTCATGCTTAGGATCCCAGTGGTTTTTTTGACATAATCAATTCAGATTTCTCACTTGACCAATACTGATTTATAATCAGTGACAAAAATGTAGATAAGACTTTTCTCCTTTTGCATTACACCCTCTAAGAGGAGGAGAAGTTATGTTTTATTTCCTCAGTGCTTTGCAAAGTTCGGTGGAAGACTTTGAGGCTTTTACTTACAGTTATTTTTATTTCAGACCCTTCAAGCTGAGCCAGGGACACGTTTGAGAAATTGCTGTCATACAGGCTGTACTCAGAAATCTAGTACAAGCTTTTATTTTTGTACCAGAGCACATCTCAGTTTTAAACATGCATGCGCACAGTGTCCCACTAAGAAGAGTGTGTAGCATATAACTCTGCCCAAACTTGACCAGCATCATACTGAGTACTCTTTGGAAAGTGCTGACCACGAGGTGGCAACACATTCAGGAATGTGCTAAGTAAAAATACCAATTTGATATGGCAGTATAGAAAAGGATACCATGCCATTTGGGGCTTCCCAGGTGGTGCTTGTGGTAAAGAACCTGCCTGCCAATGCAGGAGACATAAAGAGACGGGGAACTTCAATCTCTGGGCCAGAAAAATCCCCCAAAGGAAGGCATGGATACCCTCTCCAGTATTCTTGCCTGGGGAATCCCTTGGACAGAGGAGCATGGCAGGCTACAGTCCATAGGGTTGCAAAGAGTTGGACATGACTGAAGCAACTTAGCACGCATGCATGGACCATGCCATTTAAGATTTATGTTGGCGAGCTGAAACTGTAATTTGAAGAATCCATGCTTCTCTTTTTCTGCCATGAACTGAATGATCACTCCTGAGAGGGTGAGCTATGGTGCAGCAGTGTCAGAACCAACCTATGGCGTGTTAGAAGTGAAGGATCTCAGGCGTGCCCCAGACCTATTGACTGAGAACCAGCATTTTAACAAGATCTCCAGGTGTTACTTGTACATCTTAAAGTCTGAGAAGATCTGATCTAGAGAATCACATCTCAGATCATCTTTGATAGCAGCATTCTTGTCAAATTGTTACTTGGGTAGAATTTCAACTTTTCGTGAGCAGAGAGCGAACCCGTTATCTAGACTTGGCTTAGTGCCGGCTATAACAATCACGTCATACAGTGACCCATTATTTGGCATTGCTGGGGAATGGTTGTCAACTCTGGCAAGGCCAACATCCTGCTTAGAGCAATGCCAGTGGGCACCACAGGTTACTATTTCAGAACCAAAGGGAAAATGCGGTGTGAAACATTCTTGGAACATATTTTTTTCCCCCTTCTCAAAATATCATGAGCAATGTATAGGGTGCTGAAAATATGGGAAACAGGTAAATACTTTAAATTTTATTTTTAGGATTATTTGACCAGATTTCATAAAGTACTTGCAAATTTATTAGTTGGAATTGTCTGTGCCTGCATTTCAGAATCAAATCTGTTACAGTGGGATCCTTTCCCCACCACATTCTAATCATGTGAATTCGGGCACATTACCACAGTGCCCCTAGCCTGAGTTTCTATGTGTGTGACCTCGGATCAGTAACATCTACCTTAGAGGTCAGTTTTCATTCCAATTCCAAAGAAGGGCCGTGCCAAAGAATGTTCAAACCACTGCATGATTGCACTCATTTCACTTGCTAACAAAGTGATGCTCAAAATCCTTCAAGCTAGGCTTCAATATAGTACATGAACCAAGAACTTCCAGATGTTCAAGCTGGATATGGAAAAGGCAGAGGAACCAGAGATCAAATAGCCAACATCCATTAGATAATAGAAAAAGCTAGAGAATTCCAGAAAAACATCTACTTCTGCCTCATTGACTACACTAAAGCCTTTGACTGTGTAGCTTACAACAAACTGTGCAAAATTTTTAAAGAGATGGGAATACAAGACCACCTTGTTTGTCTCCTGAGAAACTTGTATGCTGGTCAAGAAGCAATAGTTAGAACTGGACATAGAACAACAGACTGGTTCCAAATTGGGAAAGGAGTATGTCAAGGCTGTGTATTGTCACCCTGTTTATTTAATTTGAGAGTACATCATGCAAAATTCTGGGCTAGATAAAGCACAAGCCAGAATCAAGATTGCCAGGAGAAATATCAATAACCTCAGATATGCAGATGACATCACTCTTATGACAGAAAGCGAAGAGGAACTAAAGAGCCTATTGGTGAAGGTGGAAGAGGACAGTGAAATAGCTGGCTTAAAACTCAAAAAGCATTCAAAATATTAAAACATTAAAAAACAAAAATCATGGCTTCTGGTTCCATCACTTCATGGCAAATAGATGGGGAAACAATGGAAAGAGTGAGAGACTTTATTTCCTTGGGCTCCAAAGTCACTGCAGGTGGTGACTGCAGCCCTGAAATTAAAAGACACTTGCTCCTTGGAAGAAAAGCAATGACCAACCTAGACAGCATATTAAAAAGCAGAGACGTTACTTTGCCTACAAATGTCCATATAGTCAAGGCTATGGTTTTTCCAGTAGTCATGTATGAATGTGAGAGTTGGACTATAAAGAAAGCTGAGCACCAAAGAGTTAATGCTTTTGAAGTGTGGTGTTGGAGAAGACTCTTGAGATTCCCTTGGACTGAAACAAGATCAAATCACTCAATCCTAAAGGAAATCAACCCTGAATATTCATTGGAAGAACTGATACTGAAGCTGAAACTCCAATACTTTGGCCACTTAATGTGAAGAGCTGACTCCTTGGAAAAGACCCTGCTGCTGGGAAAGATTGAAGGGAGAAGGAGAAGGGGATGACAGAGGATAAGATGGTTGGATGGCATCACCGACATGAGTTTGAGCAAGCTCCAAGAGATGTTGAAGGACAGGCATGTCTGGCGTGTTTCTTTCATGGGGTCGCAAAGAGTGGGACATGGCTGAGCGACTGAACAACGACCTTGCCAGGCTGTTATGAGGATTAAATCGCAGGACGTACTGCCTAAGGCACAGCTCTGTTTACTGTCACCAGTGTTCTCATGAAAATCCTCATTAGGCCATTAAACAAGGCTTTCATCCCATGATGGATTTCTGAGTTCCTACAAGGAACACACATAAAAAAATATTAAAAAACACAGAACTGACTTAATTTAAAAGAAATCATTCACATTATTGGCTTCCTTAGTAGCTCAGACAGTAAAGCAGCCACCTGCAATGCAGGAGACCCAAGTTTGATCCCTGAGTCAGGAAGATCCCTTGGAGAAGGAAATGGCAACCCACTCCAGTATTCTTGCTTGGAGAATTCCATGGATGGAGGAGCCTGGTGGGCTGCAGTTCATGGGGTCGCAAAGAGTTAGACACTGACTGAGTGACTCACACACACATACGCATCCACATTATTAGGGTGTTTTAGCATTGTACTAGAAAAAAGTAGTTAATAGGTTTTGTTATTTTTAATTCAAGATAAAACATTTTTATGTCAGTGACTGATGGGTATTCTGTAAGCACAGATGCCCTTTGGGAAACTCGCCCACCTGCCCTCTGAGCTGCTGCTACTCTGGAATACGGGTTCCTCCTGGAGGTCTCTGTGCTCCTATTGATGGTTGCTTGTGGAGAGTTCCTTGTTTTCACACCGTTGGTCCCAGGGCATGATAGCTTATAGGTGGTGAGTCTATTTTTTTTCCTGAATCACTGGGAAAAGAAGGAAAGAGGCATTCCCAGCTTAAATATTTCAACTATAAATGGTTTAAATGCACTGGGAACCAATTTAGCACAGGGGAAATATATTACTTCAGTGGGAAAATGCATTCTATGCCCTAATCATACTTCAAGATCAAAATTGGCATGGGGTGGACTTTTAGAACAAAATGCACTTGGAAACTAAAGAATCTCTCTTTCTAATCGATCACGAGACTATTTAAATGATGGTTTGGAATCTAGTGGACGTGGAAGTTGGTCTGTTGCTTTCAGTAGGCCCGTTTCCCCGAGGGTCGCAGCAGCTCTAAGCCCACTGTGGTCCTGGCGCTCTTGTCCAGAGGGCTCTGTGGGCCCGCAGCCAGGCCATTCAGCATCAACATTCCCCTGTTAGCCAAAGGCCTCCGGTGGCCTGGTTATGCAAATGACTGGGATTTGGGTTTGACTTTATGGGCAGAGGTATTCTCTTTACTCTGCTCGACCTGAACAAGGAAGGTTTTTAGTCTCTTGATGGCTCTCCTATGGGGAGCTGTGGGTAAAGCTGACATTCTGGGCAGAGAGGTGGAGAGACTGGAAAACCCTGAGCCTTTGATGATGGCCTTCACTTTCTGGATTAACCAATACCAAAGCTTCTTTTACTCCTATGTCTCCTGTTTTATGGACTGATGTGTTTATGTCATTTAAACCACTTTGAACTGGGTTTTCCATCTCTTGTTTTCAAAACCTTGTGACTGATTTAAGAATTAGAATAAAGTGCTTCTAACACAACATGTGGGCAGAATCTTTTAGGATCTTGTAATCCATGAGTCATGAATTCTCTTAGGGTTGGAGAGTTTGGGTAAGAGTCTGGTTTGCTAGAGTATCTGATAAGCCTTTGTCCACTGTTGCAGTGAACTCTTGTTTGATTTCTCATAGGTTATTGATTATATCCTCTCACTGGTAGGATTTTCTCTCTCTCCTCTCCCTTGCTCTCTTGAGAATTTAGCTCAACCAGATGTGTTGCCCTCCTGGGCAGTGCAGGGCGCAGGGTGTGGACTGGAAGGAAGCAAGCCTGCTGGTAATAAATTCCTTTTGCTAAAAAAAAGACTGGGTCTGAATTGGCGCAGTTGATCGTGACATGTGAGGTGGAGGGCTTCTGCTGGGTAAGCCGAGCAGACAACTGGGGTCCTTTTCAGTTTGACAGGAGGCAAGTGTGGTGCTTGGCATCACAGCTAACTAGGGTGTGGGCTTTATATCCTGTGATACAGGCTGCTGACAAAAACCTTAACTCTGATTTTGCTTACTTCTATATCCTAAGTTGTCTGAATAGCTACTCTTTTCCCCTGCCCCAGAGGTTGTTTTCACTCTTAATGCTTTATCTCTGCTCTAAGACTCAACATTGAGAATAAAGTCATTATCCAGGATGGGAATAGAAATTTTTCCATTTTTATTGGAAAGGAGAGGATCAGCCTGTTGCTGAAAGTTCTCAGCTTTAGGGAGTTTGAATATATTCTTAGAGATCATTCCTTTTTTCCACTCTGTCTTATAACTGCTGTCCAATATTTTAAGATGTGGATAAGCTAGTGTTCTGATTTTACAGTGCCATGTAACAAACCAACTCAAATATTAGTGCCTTGAAACTGCACTATTCATTTTATTCATGAATCTGCAATTTGGGCAGGGTGCGGTGGGACTGCTCCTCACTGTTTTACTCAGTGTCCCCTAGGGTGATTTTGAAGGCAGAGGGGAGCTGCAGTCATCTGAAGGCTCACTCACGTCTCCTGGTTGATGCTGAAACTGGCCTCGGGTTCTTTGGGCATTTCTTTCTCTATGCTGTCTCTTCAGCGTGGTCCTTTAGGGAGTAGACTTCTTACATGTACAATCAAGACTTCCAGAGTTCACGTCCCAAGTGAGAAGAGAGCCAGGAAGAGGCTGTATTGCCCTGCTTGCTTTGCTTTGGCTGCACTGGGCCTTTGTTATGCAGCAAGGGGGCGTCTCATGGGGGTTTGCTGCTCAGTCGTTGCTTGCATGGGCTGAGTTGCCCTCCAGCACTCAGGATTTTAGTTCCCCAACCAGGGATCAAACCTGTGTCTGTTGCACTGGAAAACAAATTTTCAACCACTGGGCCACTGGAGAAATTCCATGATTTTTTATTTTAAATGTTAACGTTGTATTTAAAGTTTGTTGAGTATAGGAACTGTGTCACAGCACTTGAGCAGTTAAATGCAGTAGGAGTGGAATAACCTTATTTTTAGATAGTCTATACATGGCATACTTTTTTCCTTACAGTTTTATTTATATACCATAAAATTCACTCATTTTAACTCATAATTCAATGTTTTTAAATAAATTTGCACAGTTCATTTGAACTTAATAATTCAGTGTTTTATTTTTAGTGAATTTATACAGTTGTCACAGGCATTATCACAGTCCAGTTTTAGAATATTTCATTACCACAGTAAAATTCCTTATGTCCATTTACAGTTAATCCATAGTCCTAGGCAATCACTTAATCTGCTTTCTGTCTTTCCAAATTTCCTTTATTGGGATATTTCATGTAAATGGGATCGTATATTGTATGTCACTTGTTTTTGGCTTTTTTCACTTAGCATAACGTTTTTGAGGTTCTTCCATGTTATAACATCAGTGAGTTCTTCGCTCCTTTTTATTGCTGAATAGTATTCTGTTGTATGGACATACCATATATATTTCTTAACCATTCAGCAGTTGATGGACATTTGAATTGTTTTCTGCTTTTTGGCTGTTATGAATAATGCTGCTGTGAACACTTGTTACAAGTTTTTATGTAGACAAATATCTTTATTTCCCTTTGCTATACACCTAGGTGTGAGACTGCTGAGGTGTATGATAAATGTATGTTTAACTTTTTAAGGAAATGCCTGTTTTTCAAAGTGGCTGCACCATCTACATTTCTGTCAGTAATTTATGAAGGTTCCTGTTGGAATAAATCTTTTTAAGGTGTTTTGAAGTCTGTTCTCTGGGTTGAATGAGAGCAGATTTGTGAATGAACTTAGTTTGTGGGCAGATATATTTCTTGGCATTTTCAGGCAACAGTTGAGGGAGTGTGGCTGCTTTCCCAAGAAAGGTGAAACAGGAAAAGTAGAGAAAACACAGTGGAGGGAAAGACAGCTTTGTCCTCAATCATTCGAGGAACCACTGTTTAGTTTTTATTGTTGTTGTTGATGTTGTCATTTTTTTAGTGAACTGACAGCATTATATCAGCTTGGGTGTACCACATGATAGGACTTCCCAGGTGGCACTAATGGTAAGGAGCCTGCCTGCAGGAGACAAAAAACACGTGGGTTCAATCCCTAGGTCCGGCGGATCACCTGAGGAGGGCATGGTCACCCACTCCAGTGTTCTAGTCTGGAAAATCCCGTGGACGGAGGAGCCTGGTGGGCTACGGTCCATAGGGTCACAAAGAGTTGGGCATGGCTGAAGTGACTTAGCACACACACATGCACCACATAATGGTCCAATATTTGTGTATATTGTAAAATGATCACCACAGTAAGTCTAGTTAGCAACCATCACTTTACATGGTTACAGTTTGTTTTGTTTTGTTTTTTTACTGTGATGAGAACTTTTAAGATCTACTCCATTAGCAACTTTCAAATATGTAATTCAGTATTATTAACTATAGTCACCATTCTGTACATTACATCACTGCTGCTGCTAAGTCGCTTCAGTCGTGTCTGACTCTGTGCAGCCCCATAGACGGCAGCCCACCAGGCTCCCCCGTTCCTGGGATTCTCCAGGCAAGAACATTGGACTGGGTTGCCATTTCCTTCTCCAATGCATGAAAGTGAAAAGAGAAAGTGAAGTTGCTCAGTCGTGTCCAACTCTTAGCGACCCCATGGACTGCAGCCTCTCAGGCTCCTCTGTTCATGGGATTTTCCAGGCAAGAGTACTGGAGTGGGTCACCAGTGCCTTCTCTGACCTTACATCACTAGGACTGACTTATTTTATAACTGGAAGTTTGTACCTTTTTACCCCTTTTACCTATTTTGCCCCCCTCTCACCCTCTGCCCCTGGCAGTGACCAGTTTATTCTCTGTTTTCACTGTTTTGTTTCTTTAAGATTCCATATATGAGTAAGAGCACATGGTACAGTATTTATCGTTCTCTGCCTGACTTATTTTAATAATTTAATGTTCTCAGGGCTAATCATACCTGCAAGATTTCTTTCTTTTACGTGACTGAATGATATTCCTGTATGTGTATGTGTGTATGTATCACATTTTTTAAAAAATCCATTCATCCATCCATGGACACAAGTTTTTTCACATTATATATATTGTGTTTATGTGTTAGTTGCTCAGTCGTGTCTGACTCTTTGTGACCCCATGGACTGTAGTCCGCCAGGCTCCTATATCAGTGGGTTCTCCAGGCAAGAACACTGCAGGGGGTTGCCAGTTGCTCCTTCAGGGGATCTTCCTGACCCAGGGATTGAACCTGGGTCTCCCATGATGCAGACAGATTCTTTACTGTCTGAGCTGCCAGGGAAGCCCCTAATAGTAGCTCTGTTCTAATTTTGGGGGAACATCCATACTTTTTTCTGTAATGGTAGTACTAATTTATATTTCCATCAACAATTCGTAAGGGTTCCCGTTTGTCAATATACTCACCAGCACTTGTTAGTTCATGGTTTTTGATAGCATGTTATCAAATACATACAAATACAAGGGGTATCTCATTGTAGTTTTTATTAGTATTTCCCTAATGAGTAATAATGTTGAACACTTTTTCATGCACCTGTTGGCCATCTGTAAGTTTTTTCCTTGAAACAGTATCTATTCAGATCTTGTGCCCATTTGTTAATTAGACTTTTTTTTGCTGTTGCGCTGTACAAGCCTTTTATATATATTGGATATTAAAACCTTATCAGATATGTATGATTTGCCAGTATTTTCTCCCATTTGGTAGGTTTCCTTTTCGTTTTGCTAATGGTCTCCTTGCCATGAAGAAGGTTTTTAGTTTCATTCAATTCCCATCTGTTTTGCTTGTGTTGCCTTTGCTTTTAGTGTGAAATCCAAAAAACTCATTGGTGAGACAGATGTCAAGGAGCTCACCCCAGCTTTTTTTCTGGGATTTTTATGGTTTCACGTCTTATGTTTAACTCTGTTATTTATCTTGATTGATTTTTTTGTGTATGGTTTAACAATTTCATTCTTTTGCATGTAGCTGTGGGTTTCACCTTTTGATGGGAGGAATGTTAATCAATTTGAAGACATTTTTTTTTTTAATGAGAGAGGTAGATGTTGAATGAATGATATTAAGTATCATTAGGAAGTTGTGATATTTTCTTGAATATGATATTGTTTTAAGGGCTCATAGTAAAAGCTTAGGTTTGGAAAAATAAATATGTCCAATTTCTAGTGGACCAAGTTGGTGCTCTATGTGGTGGGCATTGTTCTATCACTTTATATTTAATCTCATTTATAACTCATTTCATCATTTACAGCTATATATGACATAAAGTTTTATTAAGGTGATTATTATTCTCATTCTATAGCTGGCAAAATTTAGGCTTAGTGAGGTTAAGGTAGGTAGGCAGCAGAGGAATTGGATTTGAGCCCAGGTCTATCTATTCCAGAATCAGCTCTCATAGCCTGTTTGCTATATACTCTCTAGACCCAGAGCATTCCTTGTTTTTGGGGAGGGGGAGTGTCTTCTATGATTAGTAGAAAGTTTTCTTTATATGGAACCAAACTTAGTCTGCCTATCTTGTTTTGATCCATATAGTGTATACTGGGCTATTGAGGCCAAGTCCAGGCCAACTTCTGTGATGTCTCAGTTGAAATGTGGCTTCAGTTTGTAGATTGAGACAACTATAGAAATCAGACCTGGGATGAGTTGTCATTAGGTACTGAAGCCAAGCCAAAGAATTTGAACAGCAGACTGGAAAGACATAAGAGGATTCAAATAGTGAAGGCGAAGACAATACTGAGGATCCAAAGTTCAAACTCACATCATGAAGAGACATCCATTAATGCTGAAGGCATCATTAGTAGCAAAAAGGAAATGGGCAGAGATCCAGACAAACTGTAGCAAATGAACCAAAATAGAGGATGAGAAGTGCTGTGACCAAGATTTAAACAAAGTGATGGGGGAGAAAGAGGAGAGAGTAGGGGAAGGAGGCAGTGTGTTTGCTGGGCCATCCCCCTACTTCAGACGGGGAGCTTTTGATATTTGAGTCCTTGATCCAGTACACTGATTATTCTTGAATTTTGAGTGGGCCTTCCTTCCCAGAAACCTTGGTTTCAAACTTTCTACAGACTTATAAACTAATTTTGGGATAACTTCATCCACCCAATTTCATAAATACCTCATCTGAGTGAAATAATATTTAACATTAAATTGTGTACTTTCATGAAAAGTCTGAAATGAGTCAACTAGCATAGAGGTTCGTCCTTACATCTATATATTTTATACTGTTTAAGTGGAAAGTCCTTCCCCAAGGGGTTTGAATAAAATATTGAGGAAATCAATCTTGAAATCCCTCTTCCTCTGTAGTTTGTTTTTCCTGCTTAATATCCTACAAGAGACGTCCAGCTTTGCGTGTATTATTGAGTTTCAAAGGAATTACATGAGTTTGCATCATTTTGTAGTCTGTATATACATTCCGTTTATTCACAGATATACATGGACACTATAATCTTTTATAATCTTATAATTTGATCCTGAAGATTCTTGATTATAACACCTTAAAAAGACTCATGGTGATCTTGACTTGGTGCCTCATCATGTTCTTATGTGAATTTTGTGATGGTGATGCTTTTTTTATTCTTAAATACTGCTTTTCATTGTAACTTTCCTTAAAAGCAGTTTTTTTCTTTTGGCCAGACGCATTTCATAGAAGATTTGAGTTGAATAACATAAGATTCTCAGATACTGAGACTGGGAAACTCATAGTAACAGTACCTATCGCAACCATAGTACATGTTATACATAGCTGAAAATATTCCAGAAGGTGTGTGATTTAGATCATCTTCATCTTAATTATCTGCATATGTCTATATTTTTATCTCAATTAAATATTTAGCTTTCACTCATTATAACAAACATGGTTTGTTTGTATATTATATATTTATATATATTTTATTAGATTTCTAATTGGTAGCAAGAGCTAATTTCTCTTTCCTTCTTGGTTTAAGGCAGTATTTTCCAGGAATATATCTGAATTTCACTAGTGTGTTTGAATGCTTTTCATTATATGGTTAATCATGGAGTTCCAAGCTTACACTACACCTGTAATTATCTAGTTCAGTTCAGTTCAGTTCAGTTCAGTCGCTCAGTAGTGTCTGACTCTTTGCGACACCGTGAATCGCAGCACACCAGGCCTCCCTGTCCATCACCAACTCCCAGAGTTTACTCAGACTCATGTCCATTGAGTTGGTTATGCCATGCAGTCATCTCATCCTCTGTCGTCCCCTTCTCCTCCTGCCCCCAATCCCTCCCAGCATCAGGGTCTTTTCCAGTGAGTCAACGCTTCACATGAGGTGGCCAAAGTATTGGAGTTTCAGCTTCAGCATCAGTCCTCCCAATGAACACCCAGGACTGATCTCCTTTAGGATGGACTGGTTGGATCTCCTTGCAGTCGAAGGGACTCTCAAGAGTCTTCTCCAACACCACAGTTCAAAAGCATCAATTCTTCGCACTCAACTTTCCTCACAGTCCAACTCTCACATCCATACATAACTAATGGAAAAACCATAGCCTTGACTAGATGGACCTTTGTTGGCAAAGTAATGTCTATCCTTTTTATTTTTTTTTCATTTATTTTTATTAGCTGGAGGCTAATTACTCTACAATATTGTAGTGGTTTCTGCCATACATTGACATGAATCAGCCATGGATTTACATGTGTTCCCCATCCTGAACCCCCATCCCACCTCCCTCCCCATCCCATCCCTCTGGGTCATCCCAGTGCACCAGCCCCAAGCACTTGTCTCATGCATCTAACCTGGACTGGCAATCTGTTTCACACTTGATAATATACATGTTTCAATGTTATTCTCTCAGATCATCCCACCCTCCCCTTCTCCCATAGAGTCTAAAAGTCTGTTCTATACATCTGTGTCTCTTTTTCTGTCTTGCATATAGGGTTATTGTTACCATCTTTCTAAATTCCATATATATGTGTTAGTATACTGTATTGGTGTTTTTCTTTCTGGCTTACTTCACTCTGTATAATGGGCTCTAGTTTTATCCATCTCGTTAGAACTGATTCAAATGTATTCTTTTTAATGGCTGAGTAATATTCCACCGTGTATATGTACCATAGCTTTCTTATCCATTTGTCTGCTGATGGGCATTTAGGTTGCTTCCATGTCTCTGCTTTTTAATATGCTGTCTAGGTTGGTCATAACTTTCCTTCCAAGGAGTAATCGTCTTTTGATTTCATGGCTGCAGTCACCATCTGCAGTGATTTTGGAGCCCCCCAAAATAAAGTCTGACACTATTTCCACTGTTTCCCCATCTATTTCCCATGAAGTGATGGGACCAGATGCCATGATCTTAGTTTTCTGAATGTTACTGTGATTATAATGGCTGCCGAATGAGGAATTCTTGTGAGTTTTTGGTCATTCATCAGAACCAAGACAGAAATAGCAGATAAGAGCATATTTAAGAAAGAGTGACAAGTCACCTCAAATATGCAGATGACACCACCCTTATGGCAGAAAGTGAAGAAGAACTAAAGAGCCTCTTGATGAAAGTGAAAGAGGAGAGTGAAAAAGCTGGTTTAAAACTCAACATCAAAAACCTAAGATCATGGCATCTGGTCCCATCACTTGATGGCAAATGGATGGGGAAACAATGGAAACAGTGAGAGACTTAATTTTTTGGGCTCCAAAATCATTGCAGTTGGTGACTGCAGCCATGAAATTAAAAGACACTTGCTCCTTGGAAGAAAAGCAATGAGAAACCTACACAGCATATTAAAAAGCAGAGACATTACTTTGCCTACAAATGTCCATATAGTCAAAGCTATGGTTTTTCCAGTAGTCGTGTATGAGAGCTGGACAATAAAAAATGCTGAGCGCTGAAGAATTGATGCTTTGGAAGAACTGATGCTGAAGCTGAAGCTCCAATATTTTGTCCACCTGATGCGTAGAACTGACTCATTGGCAAAGACCCTGATGCTGGGAAAGATAGAAGGCAGGGGAAGAATGGGATGACAGAAGTTGAGATGGCTGGTTGGCATCACCAACTCGATGGACATGAGTTTGAGTAAACTCTGGGAGTTGGTGATGGACAGGGAGGCCTGGGGTGATGTAATCCATGGGGTCACAAAGAGTTGGACGCGGCTGAGCAACTGAACTGACTGACCGACAAGTCACTAAAGCTTTGAAAATGACTGATGAGAAGTAAGTTAGTTTTAAATCTCATTCTTTAATAGATGAAGATACTGAGCCTCAGAAAGTTCTAGTTATTTGCCCAAGATCATTCAGTTAGTTATTAGAGTTAGTTATTAGAGTTTAATCTTCTAGTTTCATAGTTCCAGATATTTTCCCTAATTGTTCACAGGTCAACTTTTACTTTCCTATGCTAATGGAATTCTGTAGGTTGTGTAAAGCAGTGGATATGTTAGTGATTCCTGAAGGAAGGTTAGAATTTTGCATTATATAGACCTTTTAAAGGTAGAAAACAAGCCTTCCATCATGGACAATCAGCCCTTTTGCTAAAGTTAAATGCCAGTGTTTAGAGTTTAGGTCTGAAATTGAGTATGCAATATTTATGAGGTCAGTCAGGAGAACACTGAGTTAAAGAAACGTGAAGTATAGTTGGAAAATGTCAAGTTTAAATGAGCAGGAATTTATGTTTCAATGTTCTCTCTGCTTTTCCTAATGATTTAAATTTATAGATAAATTTTGTCATGAATGGTGACATTCATTTGACTTTGTAAAACTTTTCATGTGTATTTAGGCTTTCTATGTTGTAGAGTGATGAGTATTCTCTTTTAAATCTGGAAAAAAAAATAATAAATCTAATTTGAGACAAGTAAGGTGTGATTTTTTTGGGGGGGTATTGTTTTTAGCTAAACTAAATGAAAGACCTCAAATTACATAAAAAATATACAAAAATATGTTTAAGATCCCATTAAATACACATCTTAAAAACACTTTGCTGTTATTTTCAGTCTGTCTCTATTGTACAGTTTGAATGTTATGGATTACTTTCTGTTTTCTGTTCTGTGGATGTAGCTATATCATGACTAAATAATTTATAGGAAAATATTTTTGGTTTGTAGAAATATAGAAATATATGAGAAGAGTATTCAAAATTTTACATTTCTCACATTTTCATTCTTAGTTATTAAAAATGTTTAGCTTTTCATTTTGGTATAATTTAAATTTTATTGAAGAATAGCATGAAAGTCTTCCATGAACCTACCACCAAGATTCACCAGTTATTAACACTTTGCCAAATTTGCTTTAGTATTCTTTCTTTCTCTTGTAAATTGCCACCACTGTGCTTTTTTTAAAAATCCATTAATAAGTGTATATTCCCTAAGACAGAGACATTCACTTACATTACTATATTGTAGTTATTCTTATTAGGAAGTTTACATTGAGAGATTACTGTTACCATAGATTTTTTGAAATGTTGCTGTCATAATTACTCCTTTTATAGAAATTTCTTCTTGACCTTGACCATGAACATCTGGAATGATTCCTCCATCTTCTTTTCATTTGTTTGTTTTTCATGACACTGGCATTTTTGAAAGGTTTGTGCTAGCTTCTTTGTAGCATGTACCTCAATTTGGTTTTGTGTCTGCTGTTTTCATATAAATAAATTCAAATTGTAAAGTTTTGGCAAGAATTAAGTTACTCTGTCTTTTTACAGTTGTTGTAAACTTTGTTCTCTTGATTAACATGGCATCTGACTTGTTTCTCACTATAACGTTCCCTTTTTCCTCTTTGGAATTAGCAAGTCTCTTGAAGGAATTAGCAACCCACTCCAGTATTCTTGCCTGGAAAATCTCATGGACTGAGGATCCTGGTAGGCTACAGTCCATGGGGTTGCAAAGAGTTGGATACGACTGAACGACTGCACTTCACTTTGTAAGAGAAGACTGTGTGTAGACATCCTGTTTCTCATCAAATTTTCACCCACAAGTTGAATATCTCTTAATAATTCTAACAAAAAGTATTTTTCATGCCTTTCAGTCAGTTTACCAAAGGACATACAAATAAATAGTACTCCACAGAAGACACATTTCATGGCTGTCATGTTATCTTTTTGGTAATACAAAGGCACGTGCATGCTAAGTCGTTTCAGTCGTGTCTGACTCTTTGCGACCCCGTGGACTATAGCCCACCAGGCTCCCCAAGAGCCTCTACTCTAGGCAAGAATACTGGAGTGGGTTGCCATTTCCTTCCTCAGGGGATCTTCTTGACCCAGGGATGAACTCACATTTCTTATGTCTCCTACATTGGCAGGCCTGTTCTTTGCCACTGGCGCCACCTGGGAAGTCCCTAATACAAAGGTGGTAAGCACTAACCATTAGCTCATGTCACTCTTCTGCTTATGGACAGCTATAATGTTTAAACCTTCTTGAGTTCTCTTATAAGACCTTGGGCACACATTCTGTGTGTTCATTTCACATCACCATTTTTTCTTCCCATGCTTGTTCTCCTTTTGTTTTATTTTTGACCCTGTTTTAAAATTATTTTCTCTTGCCATGTGTAGCATCTTTGAAAGACATTTGGAGATTCTGTTTTAGAACATGGTAGTATTTTGTTGTTCAGTCTCTCAGTCATGTCTGACTCTTTGCAACCCATGGACTGCAGCACTCCAGGCTTCCCTGTCCTTCACCATCTCCTGGAGCTTGCTCAAACTCATGTCCATTCAGTCGGTGATGCCATCCAACCATCTCGTCCTCTGTTGTCCCCTTCTCCTCCTGCCTTCAGGTTTTCCCAGCATTGAGATCTCTTCTAATGAATTGACTCTTCACATCAGGTGGCCAAAATATTGGAGCTTCAGCTTCAGCATCAGTCCTTCCAATGAATATTCAGGATTGATTGCCTTTAGGATTGACTGGTTTGATCTTCTTGCAGTCCAAGGGACTCTCTAGAGTCTTCTCCAGCACCACAACTCAAAAGCATCAGAACATGATAGTTTAAAGGGGAAAAAAAGAGACATATTTAGCCTGTTTATAGAGTACATAACTCTTCAGTCTTTGAGGATCGACAAGAAAAGAAGTAGAGTGTTTTCAGTAATAGCCCAGCTCACTTCCTTGGGAACCATCCTGATTCCACTTTTATTTGTTTAGTCTTGAGCCAATATTCATTGTTTGAAACAATCTGTCTAGTGTCTCAGTGAAATTATAACCTGTTTAGGACATGTATTACATACTACTTCCATGTAGTATAAGCTCTAGCATACAGCCTACATATCATCTATAGAAAACAACTATATCATGATAATCTTAGCATCATGATAATCTCTTAGCGTCTAGCGAGGTGTGGCAAGCAAGTATGTGTTCAGTTCTTATGGAGCCATTATTATTACTTACAACACTTGTGTTCCTGAGATGTGACAGTATCTGAAAATCCTAAATTTATTTCATTGATATTTTATGATTATTCAGATAAATCATTAATTGGAGACAATGCTCCTTTTTCTTAAAACCTGAACTTTCTCTGTAGTCAAAAAGATGAATGTGAGTGAGTTTGAACATGGCAGTTTTAAAGTTGTCATTCCCTGGTTAATTGGGATAAATATATTATACTATAACTTCCACTGCTCCGCTAACCAGAAATACTCTTAACAGGATTTACTATAAAGAAAATGGAAAGGAGTAGCTTGAGAATATTTGGAATAAAGTCCTGAGATGGCACAGAGCAGCAGTACCGTCCCCCAAGGACAGAATTGATATCATGTGAACCACTGCCATAGAAACTAATTGATAATCAGGCAGTGTGTTCAGTTTTATGTCAAATAATTGATGATTCTTAAGATGTAAGAAGCAAACTAGGGGCTGGAATGATTGCTCAGATCTTGCCTAAAAAGACAATATAATGTCGGAGCATCCTGTCAACTCTAGGTGTGCGACATGACCCTTGGTTTTTACTTTGTGGATTGTAGGTTAAATCAGAAGTAAAAACTATGAACTAGCCTTTAAATTTTACATTGTTATGAAGTAATAATATTAGAAAGGAGGAAAGAACTTCTAAAAGCATATATTGAATGTGTGCTTAAAACATACAGTCCACAATCTCTTAAAATAGTTAGGTCACACAGCACTTGCTCTTTGTTCTTTGTATCAGCTCATCGGAGGCCCCTGTCACACTTCTGTCATTAACAGTGTCTTTCTAGGGCAGTCATTTTCAAAGAAGAGACTGACTTTGAAAATGTTCCTCCATCCCTTGAGCATTTCCTCCCATGAGTGGCTCAAGAAACTGCTCATGACTTCCCACTTTTGAACACAAATAACTAAAGGCCTTTGATATTCAATAAATAAGCTATGTACATTGGAATTATCTATCTTTATAGTGCTAATAACAATACTAAGCATTTATTATTTAATGCTGATTTCTTAAAACTTTTTTGACTAAATATGTTGGTTTTAGAACATGTCAAAAAGAGAAGATATAACCTCACTTTCTCTTTGCTTCTCTTTCTTTCTCTCTCTCTTTCTCCCTCTTTTTTCTCTTTCTCTTGCTTATATGCTACCAGCTGGAATGGTTTAATAAAAAAAAGAAGAAAGGAGAGATAGCGTAAGCATTCATGTTTTAGGATTCTTGTATTTTTATGTAAAGCTGTCTTTCTCTGATGAGGTACCTAATGGCTTTTTGATAGTGTGGAAGAGTGTTTAAAGTTGTCCTTAAGTTTGTATTAAAATGTTAGTAAGTGATGACCGAGTGAGGACAGACACGAGTTCGCTCGAGTTCAGTGGGTAAAAGGCACAATGTTGGTCTTGAATGTGCTATTCAACATGGGTACAGTTTTAACCTCTTTGGGCTTAAATCTCCTGTTGAATGGGACTATAGGGGATGTGATCATCTCAGGGCTGTCCCTTAGCTCTAGATTGTTTTCAGTTTACTTTAACCCTGACATATGGAAAGTAGATTCAACTTGTAGATATACCATGAAATATAGTCTCTTGGCAAATCAAGGCTATACACTTTTGTGTATGTAGACACGTACTTTATAATTAGATGACATTGAATGTGATAAATGGAGGTCACCACTCAGGTTAATTCAGATACAAAAACTCCCTTTCTTTCACCCTAGGAAGCAGTTGTTTTAACCTTATCTGTGTAGCCATAGAGAAAAGCTAAGAGTATTTGGGTTTATCTGATGGGAAGTTCTTGGCAGTTAATACCAAAGGGTTTTTCCATAGCTCTTTTTGTTGTTTTTGCTTTTTGGTTTGTAGAGGAGTTGAGTTCAACTTAGGGGCAGAACTTCCCTTCAACTCTCAGTGGAGATCACTCTTCTTTGCAGGGACAGTAGCTTTAAAAACCTCAGGTTCAATACTTTCATCAATAGTAATGCATGTAATAGCACAAATGGGAATTCTATTTTGAAGATAATTTGCATTCCTTTGTCATTTTAATCCCAATCTGTATTTCTATGATAGCTAGTATCAGTTCAGTTCAGTTCAGTGACTCAGTCATGTCCAAATCTTTGCAACCCTATGGACTGCAGCACGCCAGGCCTCCCTGTCCATCACCAACTCGCAGAGTTTACTCAAACTCATGTCCATTGAGCCAGTGATGCCATCCAGCCATCTCATCCTCTGGGATGTGATAAAAATTTCATACTGTGATTTTCAAGGCCGTGCATGTTCTGGACTCTGCTTTCATCTTAGGCCATTCTCTGTTGCCTTCCCCTTGCTTTAATTGTGCTGGTCCTCTCCTTCCATCAACATGTCCAGCATACTTCTGTCTTTGGATGCTTGCCCTTGCTGTTCTCCCTGCCTGGAGTCTTCCTCCACATCTTTGAGTGGAAATTATAGAGAGTGAGGAGTTATTATAACTCATGCCTTAGTCCCCGAGGTACCTCTTCACTGAGCATTTTGCTTACCACTCAAGTTCATATCTCTGCTGCCATAATTTTTTGTCACATCAACTTTTGCATTTTCTTCACAATGGCTATCATTATCTGATATTATCTTATTTATTTATTTTTGTTTAATTTGCCTGTCTTTCTGAATTATAATAGTGTCATGAGAGCAGGGCCTTTGTATTCCATAGTAAATATTTGCCTGAAAACCATTTGAACTCAAGAATTAAGTCATGAATTACAGCCTAGTGATTGAAGTATTTTATTTGTTTATTAGTTTATATTGTTTAGTATCTCTGGCTGCCTCAAGCCTCAGCTGTAGCACGTGGGATCTTTGCTGCAGTGCACAGGCTTCTCCCTCGTTGTGGCTCATGGGCTCTCTACTTGGGGTGTGTGGACTCCCTGCTCTGTGGCCTGTGGGGTCTTAGTTCCTTCACTAGGGATCAAACCCACGTCCCCTACATTGGGAGGCAGATTGTTAACAATGGACCACCAGGGAAGTAGTGATTGTATTTTAAACTAAATTATCAGAAACTTCTAGGTTTGGTTTACAAGCAGTTCATTTGTGGTTAATTTTAAGTTCTCACTTGCAATGTTATGAAGAATAATTTATGCGTTGCTTTTAGGTGGACAATAAACATCATTGAAATGGCCTATTAATCCTGTATTCACTATCATCTATATATATCTAAGCCAAGAAGGAAACGCATTGTTACCATGCTATCTTGAAATGAGCCTAGCCTGCAGTTAAGTTGCCGTTATTTCAGACAAGAAGCTATTCACATTTTGCCACACATGTAGATGTAGCAGGCAACTGTTTTTTCCTAAGTCCAGTTCTCCGTGGACCGTGCGTGGCACTGATCCCCACCCCTGGGTTGTCATACTGCCTGATATTTCCCAAGGGCCGATGGCTTTCAGACACACGAAGATTAGCACTTGTCAGTGAGCAAGATTTACTGGTTGTTAGGAAGCATGGAGAAAAGTCTTAATGAAAGAAGCCAGAGAAGTAATAAGACTTTATTGATGGGCCAATGAGTGTGGTAATGGTTGGAAATATTTAGAACTTAGGTTCCCTGGGAGGTGTAATCTTTGGTGAGGGGCTCCAGTGAGAGAATAGGGGATGGTGGTGCGTGGTCTGAATAAACACGCTGGAATAAAGGCCAAATAAAGACTCTGTGGTGGCAACTGAAGAGGTACAAGTTTCTAAAAACAAGTTTTACCCACTTCACAACTTGACGTAAGCTTGCTCTTATTTTTTACCTTTTGTCCTCAGTAAATGCTCTAACTGTAACACAGTAATGTAATTTAGTGCCTTCTTAATGTAGATAGTATGCTCCCTGGCTGGTAAGTTCAAAGCCCACAAGGACCTCTGTGTTTCATTCCTCATTCTTTCAAGGGTGTTTATAAGCCTAATTGAAGTTTTGGCACAGAGTAGCAAGGAATCTTCCAACGATAAGACAGAAGGCATTGCTTATTCATCCCTAATAAACATTTAAGGAGAGCTTGGTTTGCCAAAGAGCATTCAACTTGCCTGCTCTCCCGCCCATATCCCCAGAAATCTTATTCAAGATTTCTTTCCAGATGGTAACTAGAGTAAATAAAGAATCAGGATAAATTACAGAAGTTAATTTTATCCATTCACCTTTAAAAGTAGAAATGAAAATTTATCATTGTAATTAACTTTTGTTTGTATATATAGTGAAAATCTATAACCTGGTGTGCCCAAGTAGAAAATCGTTTTTGTTCAATCACTCAGTCATGTCCGACTCTTTGTGATGCTATGGACTGCAGCACTCCAGGCTTCCCTGTCCTTCTCCATCTCCCGGAGTTTACTCAAACTCATGTCCATTGACTTGGTGATGCCATCCAACCATCTCATCTTCTGTCATCCCCTTCTCCTCCTGCCTTCAATCTTTCTGAGCATCAGTAAAGTGAAAGTCATTCAGTCATGGCCGACTCTGTACAGTCCATGGAATTCTCCAGGCCAGAATACTGGAGAGGGTAGCCTTTCCCATCTCCAGGGGATCTTCCCAACCTAGGATTCTAACCCAGGTCACCCACATTGCAGGTGGATTCTTTACTATCTGAGCCACAAGGGAAGCGCTTCCCAGCATCAGAGTCTTTTCCAATGAGTTGGCTTGTCCCATCAGGTGGCCAAAGTATTGGAGCTTCAACCTCAGCATCAGTCTTCCAATGAATATTCAGAATTGATTTCCTTTTAGGATTGACTGGTTTGATCTCCTTGCAGTCCAAGTAGAAGATGGGCTACCTTCATATCTGTTAAAATCCTCCTTCTCTCAAAAGAGACAAGGGTGGGGGATCTTTAATACTGATTTCCATTTACTTCCATTATCTGCTTCATTAGTGTCACTAGTTCACACTCAACTAGTATAAGAGTGCATAAATTATTATTTCAGATCAAAACTAGTCTATAAATAGGAAAATAACAGTTTGTGTGAACACGAAGTCCAGGGTTGTTCATCTTACTTAAGTTTGATCTTGACATTTTTTATTTGCTAACTTCCACTCCCTTTCCCCACCTGCACCCCCATCCCTGCGTGCAGCCAATGAGCTTGTACCAGGAAATGTTTTTTGGCCTGTGACAGTATGCCTCAGATGCTACTCTAGGATGTGGAGGATACACAAGTGAAAGCTGGAGGCACAGGCGTTTTCTCAGAAATACTCATAATTTGGCGGAGAAGACAGACTGGCCCAGGGTGGCCTGCAGTGTTCTGTGATCTGATGAGACAGTGTAGGATCACAGTCCTCCAGGAGTTGGAAGAAGGTCCTTAAAGTCCACAGTGGAATGTTATTCAGCCCTAAAAAGGAATGAAATAATACCATTTGCTGCAACATGGATGGACCTAGAGATTATCACACCAAGTGAAGTAAGCCAGACACAGACTAATCCCATATAATATTACTTATATGCGGAATCTAAACAATAATCCAAACAAACTTATTACAAAACAGAAATAGACCCACAGACTTAGAAAACAAACTTGTGGTTACCAAAATGGAAAAGGTGGGGTAAATTAGGAGCTTGGGATTAACACATACACACTGATACATATAAAATAGATAACCAACAAGGATCTCCTGTATAGCATAGGGAACTAACTCAATGTTTTGTAATAACCTGTAAGGGGAAAGAATGTGAAAAAGAATGTGTGTGTCTGTATGTGTATGTGTGGGTATAATTGAATCACTGTGCTGTACATTTGAAACCACCACAACATTATAAATCAGCTATACTTCAATAAAACTAAACAAGACACCTTACACTTGGGAATATTAGGGAAAGCTTACCTAGGAGGTGGCACTTGGGCTGAGGTTTAAAGGATACATGAGAGACATGATAGAGAATGGAAAGGGTAAACTGGGGAAAGATAAGTTTGGAAGAGGTCACAGCGTGATCTAGGGCTTGGAAGTCACGCTGTGTGGTAAAGAGGAGACTTCCTGTGGGGCAGTCGCAGCAGACAAGGTCATTAGCAGCTTGGGAGGGGCCCCTTCCCTAAGGAACTTGGGATGGTATGCTAAAGAAAGATCTTTCATATTGAAGGCTGTGGAGAAATGGTACAAGCTGGAAGTTAACATACTCGTCTTTTAATTTGTAGAGACCATTCTGATAGTTGTGTGGAAAATTAAATATGAGAGGATTTCAGTACTGGGGCTGAGAGATGTGTAAGGTAGATGTTGCTGTCATCTTGGAAAGAGGTGATGGGATGCTTGCTGAGGCCGTGGAAACCGTGGGTTGGATGTGGAAGGTGAGGAGGCTGCAGGCTGGGGTCATGGGGCAGCAGGGTGAATTTGGTGCCCTTCTCTGAGAGGAGACAAATGGAGAGTAGCGTAGACTGGACCCTGTCTTGAGGGTGTGTTTTGAGGTGCCTATGGGAATGGGGCAGACACTTGGTTTACAGAGAGGGCATTTAGCAGAAATGTCTGAGCTGCAGAAAAGATTTATAAGTCATGGGCTTCCCAGGTGGCTCAGATGGTAAAGTGTCTGCCTGCAATGCAGGAGACCCAGGTTCTCTGGGTTGGGAGGATCCCCTGGAGAAGGAAATGGAAACCCACTCCAGTACTCTTGCCTGGAAAATCCCATGGATGGAGGAGCCTGGTAGGCTGCAGTTCATGGGGTCGCAGAGAGTCATACACGACTGAGGGACTTCACTTTCACTTTCTTACTTATTATAATGTTTGAGGCGTGAAACTACACTAGGTCATCCATGGATAGGATGTAGTTTTATCTTGCAATGTGAGTAAAGGTAAGTTAGTTGAGTCTGTCTGCTCCTTTTACTCTGCAAGGGCATTCTTGAAAGCTGATGAGGTGAAAAGGCCTTTGAAGATGACCTGAAGATATACCAAGATGATCTCATGATGGTAGGCTTACCTGGGGTGGGGTAGAATTTTCAGGTACTGAGTTCATTAGCTTTGTGTCTTTACATTGGTATATGCAAAGCTATTTTTCTCCTGATGGTTGTAACATTCAGCTTTATCATATTCCTAAATTATCTGACAATGCATTTTCTCATCCAGCACTTTCAGGTTCATTAATTTTTAGAATCATTAAAGTATGCCTTGACTCTAGTCATACACTGGACTGTGTTAGGAATTACTAAAACTAGAAAGTTACAAACAGGATGCAACTGTCTGCGGTCACAGTCATGGAGCTTGTTTCATAAGGCTCTGGTTTGGAGACGTGGGCTATATTGAGATAAGTCAGGTTTTACCAGCAGCATCTGTCTTCTTGTTTGTCAAAGCTAGGCATCTGGGGTGGGTGCAAACTTTTGTTCTCCACTAAATATACTATCTCTTAATTTTTTTAAGAGGGAGCAGAAGACGAGAGAAGCAAGAGATTTTTTTCCCTTGTCTTTTCAGGTGTCTCCTAACAGTGTTACTGCTTTGTGTTGTATCAGGTTCTATGTGACATCTTGAATGCTCTAGAATCTGCAGGTCTCAGGCCGTCTCCTGCTGTCAGTAAGGAAAGTAATTACAAGCTTGATTTTCTGGAAAAGAATCTTAACATCCTTTTACCCAGTTATATGAACTGAATGTAATTCAGGCCATAGCCTGAGGGTAAACCCCAAAGAGGTCAGATGTTAATGATTTATTAAATGATTGTGTTTTCTATTGGGACTTCCTTTTCACAGATAAGGAAAAACGTATTTTTTTTTTATGTTTGTCCTGTGTTGTAAAGAAGAATTTCTCTAGTATTGACGTATCCCTCATATTTCACATGATATAAGACCTCACAGAAAAGGCTGAGTGAGGTTCTTTGCTTCATTGGGTAAGAAAAGTTTTTGACAGCTGTACAGTGTGGTAAACTAGCTCATAGTTTATGACCAGATCTGGCTTTGGAAAAGACCAGGAACGAGAGTTATAACATATGGAACTTATTTGAGAAGTAATTCTTAGCTATGACTAAGAGCCTGTGCTCAGATGCCTGGGAAAGTTTAAAAGAAAATGTTTGCAAAATAAATCATATCTCTTGCTTGCTAAATTGTAGGACCTAGATAACTTTTGGGTACTCATGGACTTCTGTAATTCTATATTAAAGCTCTGAAGTTTTCTCTTTTAATCCATTTTTTTTTCCGGTTTTATTTTTAACAACACTGTGATTCAGTTTGTTGGTTTATTCAATTAAGGAATTATTTATTTCAAAATATTATCTTTTCTTCCCCTAGCCCCCAGAGATCCTTAAAATATTCACATACAAGCAGTTGCTACAGTGGTAGTTCATAGGAAAGATACTCTGGGTGTGTATGAGCTTCTGGTGCTGTTTTTTTTTCTGAACTGTACAAGTCCCAGTTACAATGTTTCCTGTATTTATTTATATCAAGATAGTATGTGACATAAACATCCCAAGTAAGTGTTGTACCAGGGAAAGTGAACTAGGAAGAGGCAGTACTATTGTGGTTATGTTTCTGAATGAATACTCCTTTTTTCTAATTTCCTAAACTTTAGTTTTGTTAGAATTATGTGGGAGAAATGCTCCTATTTTAATTTAAAAATTGCAATAATCTCTTCCTAATCTTCCCTGTGTCTATGCTGATTCTTATCTCACCATTACATTATTATAACAGCATTTCAAGAGCCAAGAAAATCTTTGTTATTCAACTTAACTTGACCTTTTATCACACACAGTTAAATATGACATCAGCGCAACAATGAAATTATTTGGGGATGCAATAGAAAGCATGTTTCATTTTCCAAAAAAGATATGGAATAGAGAAAATAATGTATGTACATTTCAGCATTTATAAATTAGTAAACAGGAAAATAATCATCTTATCACTGTAATACTATAGTCCTTTTTTCAGGTTTTCCTTTGTTTAGTGATAGCCTTCTCATATTTCATATGACTTTGTTTGGGGGCAAGACTTATTTTTGGTCATGCAGTGTATTCTTATTTTCTGAGAGTGTGCAATGTGGTATATATAGTTAGACTATTTGGGTTCATGGTGTAGTCCTGGCACATACCAGCTATTTGTGACTTTACTTGAGTTATTTAGTCTCTGTGGATCTCAGTTTCCTTAACTACAAAATGGGAATAATAATAGTACTTTCCTTAGGAAGCTATCATGAGGACTGAAGGAGAATCCCCTGGGCCCACAAGTCAGTGTTACTGAACTACGTACATGTGTACTGTAGAACGCATTTTCCCAGCTTTTGTCTGAAGGTTCTGTTACTGAACTACTGTACGTGTGTACTGTAGAATGCATTTTCCCAGCCTTTGTCTGAAGGTTCTGCTACGGAACTACTGTATGTGTGTACTGTAGAATGCATTTTCCCAGCCTTTGTCTGAAGGTTCTGCTATGGAACTACTGTACGTGTGTAGTGTAGAATGCATTTTCCCAGCCTTTGTCTGAAGGTTCTGCTACGGAACTACTGTATGTGTGTACTGTAGAATGCATTTTCCCAGCCTTTGTCTGAAGGTTCTGCTATGGAACTACTGTACGTGTGTAGTGTAGAATGCATTTCCCCAGCCTTTGTCCGATGGTTCTGTTACTGAACTACTGTACTTGTGTGCTGTAGAATGCATTTCCCCAGCCTTTGTCCGATGGCTCTGTTACTGAACTACTGTACGTGTGTACTGTAGAATGCATTTTCCCAGCCTTTGTCTGAAGGTTCTGCTACGGAACTACTGTATGTGTGTACTGTAGAATGCATTTTCCCAGCCTTTGTCTGAAGGTTCTGCTATGGAACTACTGTACGTGTGTAGTGTAGAATGCATTTTCCCAGCCTTTGTCTGAAGGTTCTGCTACGGAACTACTGTATGTGTGTACTGTAGAATGCATTTTCCCAGCCTTTGTCTGAAGGTTCTGCTATGGAACTACTGTACGTGTGTAGTGTAGAATGCATTTCCCCAGCCTTTGTCCGATGGTTCTGTTACTGAACTACTGTACTTGTGTGCTGTAGAATGCATTTCCCCAGCCTTTGTCCGATGGCTCTGTCACTGAACTACTGTCCGTGTGTGCTGTAGAATGCATTTCCCCAGCCTTTGTCCGATGGCTCTGTCACTGAACTACTGTCCGTGTGTGCTGTAGAATGCATTTTCCCAGCCTTTGTCTGATGGCTCTGTTACTGAACTACTGTACGTGTGTAGTGTAAAATGCATTTTCCCAGCCTTTGTCCAATGGCTCTGTTACTGAACTACTGTACCTGTGTACTGTATAATGTATTTTCCCAGCCTTTGTCCGATGGCTCTGTTACTGAACTACTGTACGTGTGTAGTGTAGAATGCATTTTCCCAGCCTTTGTCCGATGGCTCTGTTACTGAACTACTGTCCGTGTGTGCTGTAGAATGCATTTTCCCAGCCTTTGTCTGATGGCTCTGTTACTGAACTACTGTACGTGTGTAGTGTAGAATGCATTTTCCCAGCCTTTGTCCGATGGCTCTGTTACTGAACTACTGTACCTGTGTACTGTAGGATGCATTTCCCCAGCCTTTGTCTGATGGCTCTGTTACTGAACTACTGTACGTGTGTAGTGTAGAATGCATTTTCCCAGCCTTTGTCTGATGGCTCTGTTACTGAACTACTGTACGTGTGTAGTGTAGAATGCATTTTCCCAGCCTTTGTCCGATGGCTCTGTCACTGAACTACTGTACCTGTGTACTGTAGGATGCATTTCCCCAGCCTTTGTCCGATGGCTCTGTTACTGAACTACTGTACGTGTGTGCTGTAGAATGCATTTCCCCAGCCTTTGTCTGATGCTTCTGTTACTGAACTACTGTACGTGTATACTGCAGAATGCATTTTCCCAGCCTTTGTCCGATGGCTCTGTTACTGAACTACTGTACGTGTGTACTGTAGGATGCATTTCCCCAGCCTTTGTCCGATGGCTCTGTCACTGAACTACTGTACCTGTGTACTGTAGGATGCATTTCCCCAGCCTTTGTCCGATGCTTCTGTTACTGAACTACTGTACGTGTATACTGCAGAATGCATTTTCCCAGCCTTTGTCCGATGGCTCTGTTACTGAACTACTGTACGTGTGTACTGTAGGATGCATTTCCCCAGCCTTTGTCCGATGGCTCTGTCACTGAACTACTGTACCTGTGTACTGTAGGATGCATTTCCCCAGCCTTTGTCCGATGCTTCTGTTACTGAACTACTGTACGTGTATACTGCAGAATGCATTTTCCCAGCCTTTGTCCGATGGCTCTGTTACTGAACTACTGTACCTGTGTACTGTAGGATGCATTTCCCCAGCCTTTGTCTGATGGCTCTAACCTGCTTGCTTTCCTCCTCCATGCTTTCAGCCTGTGTTCCGTATGTAACTCCCCTGCTCAAAGCCCTGTTCTGGTTTCCAGCTAAAATCTTACAGAGCCATGTGATTTTCCTTCTCAAGTTTTCAGTTCATCACAACAGTGTAGCCAGCCTTAAGGATGGAGGAGCAGAAAGAATTTGGATGGTGGTGTGCATATCTTATTTCAGGGAGTTACTGCTCTTTCCATTTTAACCCACTATGGCAGTTTGTATGATAATAATCTTCCCTCTGTGGCATTTTGACTCGAAGCATAATATTGCTTTATTTTTTTGCAAAACTGATTTATAAGTGAAGACCTTTGTGTGAATATAGTAGAAGTCATTGTAAATTAATGGTTATTTGTTTTTTTTGTATGACTGAATTTTTTCTAAAGATAATATTGATTAGCTTAGTTTCAGATTGCTACCTGTATCATTATAGATTGCTACCTATGTTATATAGCATATATCAAAAGTATATTTTATAAAGTACTTTTCTTATTTTCAGAAATACTTAGTTCCCTACAGGTAGGTTGTCATTCACAGTAATATTATGAGGAACAGTGTTTGTTACAGTAATTCATGCAGGTACCAATTATGGCTACTGTAAATAACTTTACTAATTTAGCAGTAGTGTGTTCAATTTCCACTATGGCAAAAGCACTTTGCTAGGCAATGACTATTCAAGAATCAATAAGACATTATCTCTACCTTTACAGGGCCGGAAGGTAGATGTATGAATAACCTGCAGCATGAGTGCTGTCCTTCTTCCTGGCAAGAGATGTTTAGAGCCAACATCTTGTGATCAGCCTGCAGTGTCCAGGTTTAGCTTCAAAATCGATTAAATCAGCACCACAGAAGCTTCCTGTCACTATGGAAGCCAGGAAATACAAAATCCTTGTTTTGTGTAAAAGTGAGTTTAAGTGTAGGGAAGTACAGAGTTCAAACTTTTAGGTGCTGAGAAAGATACTAAGTTGGTACTGTTTTAAGCCCACAGATACATGTTTTAAAGAGATGCTTTAATAACTAGATGAAAGGACTCTTGTATAGTTAGCGTTCTTTAGCGTTGTCTATGGTTTAGTATTAGTGCCTTCCCGATACACGGTTAGCTCTGAAGCAGTGAGGTGTGGTTAAAAAGTAAACTGCCAGCTCTTGGGGAGTGCTCTGTGTGTGTGTGTGTATAAACCCTGGTGTGTAATGCTGGCCTATTTCCGAGGTGTAGAAATCTTTACCTCAGCTGAATTTGGCCCAAGTTGCTGAATGTAGGCTGGGAAGAGATGCCTCATAGTGGCCCCGGGAGCCACTGTGAGCCTTCCCAGCACCCCCGCCCAGCACAGCACCCACCCGCCGCCCACCTTCCTGAGCTTGCTCAGTGGCTGCTTATTTTGGTTAGGTCAGTCTCAGCTTTGTTTAGATGAGTCTCTGTCCAGAGAAAAACTCCTTCCTCCCTCTGTCCTCTGTCCTGGCCTTCTCTTCTCTTCCAACCCTCCTGTGATTGCAAAAGCTGCAATAAGAAACTTAAGGAATTGCATATACATTGGGATATCTTAAATCTTTCTTAAGGCTCTGACAGTCTGCCATTACATAAATATGGAGCAATTATGATTAAAATACATTAAGATCCAGCTAATAAAATATAACTCATAAATTAACTGACTTTGTTTAATGAATTTTCATTTCTTTTATAAATTTTTATAAACTTCTATTGGAATTTTCCTTGAATTCACAAACACGCCTTTAAAAAAAACACATGATTCTAATTTCTCTCTCGAAAGATGTTTTTCATAGTGACTACTTAGAAGGGTAGAGGAAAATTAGCACGAAGAAGTAACATTTAAAGAGGGGGAGGTGATAAACATGGAGTTACATAAATTATCAATTTGTTGAGGCTCCTTCCCCCGACCCCTCACTTGAAGCCACTTTGACTCCTCTAAACTCTGGGATAAAACCTGGAAAAAAAGACTTCCTTGTGGCTATAATTGGTGCAGCTCGGGATATACAGGGTTACTGATTTTTAAAGTAGGTGGCGGGGGGAGAGGTATGTCTCCATCAGCAGGACACTGATATACACGGGAAAACTGTGTTACAGGAATATCTTTGGTCATCTCTTATAGGCTTGAGAAACATGAGGGCATCATAGGAATTTAATACCAATGCCACTGGAGGTACACAAATTGTGGGGATGATGGGGTTTCCTGAGAATGTCCAAAGGTAGAGGACTGCAGAAGTAACTCCACCAGTGTCTGTGCATAATGTTTTCACCTAGTGGGGAGTGCAGAGCAGTTATTTAATACCTTGTAACAACTGAAGTGGCAGTATTTCTTGCATTATTTGGAGACTGTGTTCTAAAGGTAGGTTTAGCCTCAACAGTTTCCTTGTATGACCTTTGAGGTAAGGTGGTCATATATTCTATAGGAGTGTTTTCCTAAGTGCATACTTTTTGGTCAAAATCAAAAGGAAAGTATTTGTTACAATGAACATATGTGCAAGATGTTTGGAGTAATTGTTTTAAGTAATTTTTAAGATGCCAGTTTTAATTGTATCCTTCATATATCTGTTATTTAAAGTTGAAATATAGTTTGACCTTTTCTGCTGTTTTTTTAAGCCTCCATTATGGGCTTCCCTGAGAGCTCAGTTGGTAAAGAATCTGCCTGCAATGCAGGAGACAACAGTTTAATTCCTGGGTCAGGAAGATCCCCTGAAGAAGGGAAAGGCTAACCCACTCCAGTATTCTGGCCTGGAGAATCCCATGGAGTGTATAGTCCATGGAGTTGCAAAGAGTCAGACACAACTGAGTGACTTTCACATGATAGTTATAAATGTGGTGATTAGGATGACAATAAGTAGACACAAGTTTGTGAGGAGGCATATGTTATGGTTAGACCTGTTGTTTACAGATGTTTTATACAATGCTTGAAAACTTTAAAAGTATCTTTGGTTTAATCTGCCGTTAGAGATTGCTGGATAAGAAAGAATAAAGCAAAAGTAGTTTAAGAGCAACAAAAAAATCTAAGAAAAATAACTTACCTTTCTAGTCCAGATAAATCAATATTCAGAGAATTTCATTTGGTACAACCTAGAGTTATGACACTATTAGATCACAGTGGATTGTATGAAATTTTGCAATTTACCCCTCTCTTCCACTTTCTCAGCTATGCTATGAACATGGTCAATTTCTTCTTGGATGAATGCTTTTCTGCTCCCTTGTCTTATGAGTATAGATGGTTTTTTATTAAAAAATAGCTAACTTTACTTTGAGTTATATTCAGGACAGTCATAAGCTGTAGAAGCAGAGAGGTTGCCATTTAGCCTACCAGCCACCATGTTCCATTTATGAAGTCTTGGCATCCAATACCTGCTGGTAAGATTTCACTCTTTTAATAATATAGGAAACTCCAGTAGCAAATTCCTAAGTCATTTAAAAAAATATTATTGTTTTACAGTTAACCTACTCAAAAAGGATGAATTTAGTTAAGAAGCAAGTACAGCTTTGTATTAATAGACTCTTATGATCATTATATATAAAATGTAAAAATTTTTGTGAACAGGCTATGAGATAAAGGCATATTTTCATCTTTACAGAAAGGAAACAGACATGGAGTGTTTGAATAATTTGACCAAAATTACACAGTTTTCATGGGATAATTCAAGAATTAAACACAAACCCATATACTTCCCTAGAGAGTATACATCTACTTATCTTCTGAAATAAAAAATGGGATTACTATAGCATCATTCTCCAAAAACTTAAATTTCTTTTTCTAAATATATTCCTATAAGTATTATTACTGGTAGAAGTAAAGGTGAAACTAATATTAAATATAAGTGAGTTGGATCTAAATAGATGAAATCCAATGAAGTAGGATTCATCATAGAACACTGACTTAATATGTAGAATCAAAACATCCAATATTGAAGTAATAAGTGACATTCAAGTAGAAGTTTAATGGATTATTGCGGTAGCCAGATAACCTTACGTGTTTTCAAAAGATGGAGGCATGGTTTTTCAGAGTACGTTGCTATTCACATTAAAGGATAGAAAGTAAAATACATTTAGTTTTTACTTCGTATTACTTATTATATGAAGGTCTTGTTAATATGTCTGTCCTCCACACTTTCTGTGAGATTTGGGTTTTAAGTTCTAGTTTAGAAACGCTCAAGGCTTCCCAGGTGGTGCAGTGGTAAAGAACCTGTCTGCCAATGCAGGAGATGCAGGAGACGTGGGTTCGATCCCTAGGTCTGGAATATCCCCTGGAGAAGAAATGGCAACCCGCTCCAGTATGCTTGCTCAGAAAATCCCATGGACAGAGGAGCCTGGTGGGCTGCAGTCCATGGGGTCGCAAAGCGTGACTGAACATGCATGCACGTGACAACTAGAAAAACTGTGAGTTTACTGACTTAGAGGAATGCCTCTTGTGAGGTTGTGGAGAGCTAACTTAACCAGTATCTAGGAGTGAAACTCAGGCTATCCCAAGACCACATGCAGTAGCTTTATCCAAAGGGGGGGCGGGAATAGGACAGGGGGTTGGAACAGGCAGCGAAGAGACACTTGCTTGTAATCCCAAGGACTCTGCTCTGACTTCCCCAGTTATAAATACCAGTGAGACCATGAGCCAGTCTTACCTCAGCCTGTAAATAGGTGTCTTCCACAGTGATTGTGTTCAGTCTACTCAGTATACATACCTTTGTGATATTTTCACTTTGTGTGGATTGATTATAATAGCCATCTCAACAGGAAATTGTTTTTGCAGTGAGCTACATCATCCATGTTTTATTTCTATAAATAGCTTGTTCTTTGTAGCCTTCTGAAACAGTTGCTTTTATAGCACTGCAGAAAATCATTAAATCTCTTCAAAAGTATTAGTTGTGCAGTCGCGTTCCATTCTTTGCGACTCCATGGACCATAGCCTGCCAGGCTCCTCTGTCCATGGAATTCTCTAGGTAAGAATACTGGAGTGGGTTGCCATTTCCTTCTCCAGGGGATCTTCCCAACCCAGGGACTGAACCCAGGTCTTCTGCATGGCAGGCAGATTCTTCGTCATCTGAGCCACCAGAGAAGCCCCAATCTCTTCAAAACCTGGAGTCTTTCAGAGCTTTTAGAGGTAGAGAATTATCTTACATCTTGGTGGGATACTGTAATCATTGATTTGTGATGAGCTCTGACCGGTACCAACAACAGTCAAGTTTAACCAAGACCTCGAAGGGAAAGAGAAAGTATAAGTGTAAGAGGAATTACTTTTCAGAGTTGTTTTATTCCATCACTACTCACTTCCTTGGACAGACAAGTTATGGTAAGGGTCTCTACAGTGGAAAACAAGCATTGAAAATTCCTGTAGGATAGCTTTTGAAAATTCATGGTCTGTAGAAAATTATAATTCATGTGTACTTGGAGAGAAAAAAACCCAAACATGTTTGGATAATGATTCTTCTAACCACATAAAAACATTTTCTAGCCATTAGTTTTGAGCGATTTATGAGCACTCCCTTGTGGCTGTTTATTAGAATCACTTAAAATAGCAAAAAAAAAAAAAAAAAGCAACAGGAAGCTGAATTGCCTGGTTTAATGTAATACACCCACAGTCAAAGTGTGTCTACCCAGTAAATGCAGTATTGTAAAGGCTTATTACCCAGTATTAGATTTGCTTCTCTGATGCGGAAAACAAGTGAAATAGCTGTGATTATTTTTTAATTTAAAAATGGACCAGTACTTACAAAAATAAGTTTTTTAAAACCAAGGTGTAGATAATGGTTAAAAACTATAAAATAATTAACCCTTAATTACTGAAATATGACCTTTTCAAAAATTTATCTTATCAATATCTAGGGAGAACATTAAAATTGCATTTGTATTTTTCCTAAAGCCTCTTAGTGAGGTCATACAAAGTAACACATTCCAGAAATATTATGGAAGTTTGAATGTCCTGAACTCTGTGACTTGGTTCCTTGCCTACCCCACACCCCATCCTCTAGTATTACCTTTTGTAAGGAGTTTTATCAACCCCCCTGCATAAATTTGAGGAGAAAGAGTTCCATGTGAGCCAGAATTGCATTTCTCTAGTTACCAGTGTTGTAGCCCGGATTCAGATTTTTAATTTTTAAATAATAATTTTTAATTATGGTTTCTTAGCATTCTGTATGTTATTTTCCATTCAGTTGTAACAGTAACCCTCTTAAGCCTACCTAAATTTTAAATACCTTCTTTACTTCACACTTGGATTACGTCAGAATTGGAGAATTTCATCTGTGTGATTGACCAGTGTGTTGGGATAAAAGGCATTCGTCCCGTGAAGGGTGTTCAGAGCCGAGAGTCAGGAGCAGACAGTTGGGTTGTAAATCCACTTTGCACCCTTTGAGTGTTGGTGTTTCCATTTTGGTCTCTTGAATTTGGATCCACATATTGTGAACAGCAGCCCATTGACTGCATACAAGAAAAGCATCATATGTCAGATGTAAAGCCACACATATGTCATTATAGTTTATGGGAAAATGTAGGTTCCTGTTATCTACCACTGCAGATGGGTACTCTGAAAATGTTTCTGTTAAATTTATTTGGATTTCAATTTCTCCCTTTTGAATAACTACCTTTTAAATCATCTTGGAAATTCTCAGACCGCTGAGGTGACTCTGAACTCAATAGTTGACATTGTAAATTCTGTGATGAAACAAACATTTATTGAAAGCCTGCCATATGCCGAATCTATGCTTGCGATTTTTTAAAATATGTGTATTTTTCCTTTGATTTTTATGAAATTCTTAAGAGATACCGAGATGAAGGCATTGAGTCTTAGCAGTTTAGGTGCTGAGATTCGAAATGGAATAGGGTCTAACTTCAGCATTCACATTCTTAATATATTCCAGATGATTGTTATATTTTGAACTTCATTACTCATATGAAATCAACTTTAATCTAGATATTGTGAAGGGCTTAGCATAGTACTTGGCACGCATTAAACACTCAACAAATCATATCTCTTGTTATCTCTATCACTCTGTTGGATGTTTTTCTTCCCCTTCTTTTTTTTTTTTGTTTCGTACCTCTGGAACTTATGTTTTTATTCCTTCAGTTTCACATTAATAGAATGAAAGCAGGGGGAAGAAAGAAAAAAATCGAGCAAGTCCAAAAACAAAAGAAAGAGATGAAGAAATATGGAAGAACTAGAGACAGGAAGTAGTAATACTTGCCCCACTGAGTGGTTGTTAATTATCACATTTGGCTCAAGTTTATATTCTCACATTTTGTTTTATTCCCAGGCCATATTTACGTAACAGCCAGAGAATAGTTGTGGCAGAGATTTAAACTATTGGATATGAATGTGAGTGCTAGCATCTTAGTACGTGGATCTGCCATCCACTCTCTTTTCTTGTCTTTCCCAATAAAAAAACATTTCATTCGTATTGACTAGTTCCATGTTTTGAAGTGGGATACTCTGCTACGAGATTTCTGTGAATCTTTCATGGCATCAAAAGTAATAGGTGCAAAGTGAAATTCATTGTCATTATTCTTTCTCTACCAGATCCACTCCCTACCTCGTTTACCCCAGTTCTTAAAGTTATGCTGGAGTCCCAGTGCCTGAGGCTGAAAGTTAGTGTCGCCTTTGATTCCTCTGCCTCTGCAGTTCCTGCTACCCGTCTCTCAACACCGCAGGCCTCTGACCTGGTCTCTTCAAACCTGTGTTCTTCTCCCAGCCATTCAACTGGCATGTCTTGTCCTTATCTCCTCATTCTCAGAGTATCCTGCATATTACTTCCTAGAACAAGGTTTTACATTAATCCTTTTTTAGGAACCAGCAGTGGTTTCCATGTTCAGGTTACTTTGCTTAGATTATGGGTATCCTTTCCTTATTGCAGTTAAATTTTCTAATAGTAATTACACACTTTTCTCCATCCAGTTAGATGATTTTATTAGCTAATAACACATGGAAGCTGCTGTGTGCCAAAAAAAACTTTTCAACATACTTTATATTCACTGTGCCATTTCCATTTTTATAAAGGTAACTGAAGGCCTGTAACTTGGTTGGTGCACTCACAATTGGGGTGGACTGTTAATGAACGTGTAGTAAATGCTTCTATTTTTCCCTGCGCTGCACCACCTGCCCCCTTCCCACATGCCATTTGCGTAATTCTATGTCTTGCCTTTTTTATGGTGATGCCTGTTCCTAGGGTATTTTTTCTCTTTGGTGTATACAGTTCATATCTACTTCCTGTTCACCTCCACTATCCAAATACTACCTTGACTTATTTAGTTCTCATGGGTCTTTTCTGTTGTCAAAATTCTGATGTGTTTGTGATAAATTCTGCATAGTTAATCGTGTAACTATTCTCAACGTACTGTGATCAGTTTTGTCTCAAATATTCCGAAAATTTTAGCAGGACTTAATGACATTAAGTACTTGTTGAATGATTATTTTTTTCCCCTTTTCACAAGTAGGCATCAGCTTTCTAGAAGATATAGCCCGTGCCTTAATTTTTTCCCTTCCCCACATACCTCAGTAGTGTGCTTGGCATATATGTAAGCACCTGGTGGTTGAATGTGGGAATGTCTAGGCCATCTGTCTTTTGTGACTTTCATAGGAAAATACCTTCTCAGAATGTGCACATAGAGGTATTTCAACCAAAAGGGTAGTGTAGAAGATTTGGGTATAGAAGTGTATCAGGTATAGCATTAGAGACAGATATATGTTAATATGTTTATTTGGAGATATTAAAAACTAAGTTTTGTGTACTTTCTGGATGTAAAACACTGAACTAAGTGTTTTACATTCATTATCTTCATCCTTAAAATCAAGTTGTTAGGTGTTACAGCTGGTGATCAGAATGTTTAAAAAGCAGTTTATAAGCTATGGAATTGGGTTGAAAGTCAGCCATTCTTGATTTTAAATACATGTACTTAAGAGTTGTGCTGTATATCTTCTTATTCAACCTCATTGTTGTGTTTTCACCACTTGAGAAATATCTCTTTGTTTAAGATCATTACCTTTAAATATATGAGGTCATGCTGGTTCCCAGCATAAAGCAGACATTTGGTAACTGTTGGCCTTTATTGTTGCTGTTTTTCCAAGTTACACTCAAGTGTTCATGACACTGTCTTTCCTTGTGTGAACTTTAAAGGCAGAATCCGTTATTTATTATCTCCGTAAGATCTGGAGAAATATATATGTGTGTGTTTCAATGTATTTGGAGTTTCACCAGGACAAAGAGGATTTAGAGAGTGAGAATTAAAAGTGAGCTACTTTGCTACTGTTTACAGCCATCTCTCTGTAGTTAAATGCCTGCTCAGTGTATCTGGATGAATGCCTGTCCAAGCTCACAGATAGGAGGTAGGTGATGGGTGTCAGAGGTATCTGTGGTGGCTCTCAACATCTTGGGAAGGATTTTGAGTATTGATCTACTTTGTATGTTTTCACAATGGAGGATTAGGTACTTTTTTCAAGAGGTCATCTCATTTTCCTACAAATTGGAAAATGACAGAATCATGGGAAGCATTATTTAGTTTTTATTTTTGTGAGTACGGTCTTTGTGTGTTAGATTATGGAATTTAAGAAGTAAAGCTTGACTAGAAAATAACCAGTTTAGTAAAAATGCTGCTGCTGCTGCTGCTAAGTCGCTTCAGTTGTTTCTGACTCTGTGTGACCCCATAGACAGCAGCCCACCAGGCTCCCCTGTCCCTGGGATTCTCCAGGCAAGAACACTGGAGTGGGTTGCCATTGCCTTCACCTTAGTGAAGATAATTGAAAGTAAAACCCATTTATTGAAATTTTAAAATTGTGATATAATGTCAAACTTATTTTAAATTGTAAGAATATAAGGAGCTCCTATATATGCTTTAACCTATTTTAAAATAGTGACTTATTTGAAAAATAGATTTTTCTCTTCATGTTAGCATTTGCTAACTATGTAATAGGTCATAGGATTATCACAGTGGTAGAATGAATGATAATTTTGTTAACTGGGCCTACCTTCCCCCCCCCCCCAACTTTATTGGTATATAATTCTCATTATGGAAGTTTCAATTGTATAATATGTTGGTTTGATTCATTTATGTATTGCAAAATGATTAATATCATGACATTAGCTAATATCTCCATCTTGCCACATTATTATTTCTTTTTGTCATGAAAACATTTAAGATCCTGTGTTTAATGTTAATGCTTTTTAAAGTGATTTTTTAAAAAATCAAGATTTCCTTCCAGCATGTTTCTTCCCTTAGAAATATATCTTCTGTATCCAGTCACTGCCCCTGACCCAGCTTGAAACCCCTCACAGTATTCGTTTGAAAGTTTAAGTGAAACCAGTTTGGAGTTTTGGACTAAACCATTGTTCATTGAAATAAAATCAGTTACTGTTTTAGTGTGGATGGAAATATTATGAGAACATGCAGGCAATGCCCAAGTGTAAGGAATCTAATTAAATAGGGAAAAACTAAGCCTGATTTTATCTTGCAGCTGTAAAATTACAATATTCTAGCGGCAAGATGGAAAGCTTTTATATGGCTCAATTTTCAAATGATGCTTGAACTGACTACATTAAATCAGTATAATTAAAGATATCTTAAAATTTAATGTCTGATGTGTAGTTAAATTTTAGAATATGAAGTTTAAATATTTAAGATCTCGCCATGTGTACTTGTTTTCACATTATTCACAAGTGAAGTAATTTGGGAAAATTTAATTATAAAGGAGAAAAAGACTATATGACATGCGTGAAGTATTTTTTATTTCATTTATAGAAGCAAAAGGGAACAAAAAACCATTTATTTAAGTAAGTGGAATAAGGGACATATCTTTTTTCAACATTGTTTGCATAAATTATACAGAATTTAATGTATTTGTATTTTTAATTTCAGATTCAAAATGCTAATGATGTATTAATTGCACCACTTGAGAAATTTCGCAAAGAACAAATAGGTGCAGCAAAAGTAAGTATTACATTTTATTATTCTTCATATATTCTCTTGATAATTAAAGATAATGGATGTAATTTCAGATGTTAACATTTTTGAAATTAGAGTGACCTTTTAAAAATTCTGTACGTCATTTAAAATTTTTGCACAGAGCCTATTACAAAGACTGGAATTCTTTTAAACAGAAGAAAGATATTATTCTCCTACTGAATAGACAAAAAGTCAGTATAAGTGAGTTTCTTCCATCCCAACAATGGTAGGACATTAGTAGTTTTAAAGAGGGTAAAATCATTGCAAAAATATGGTAAGTATCCCTAATACCTATATAAAATAAAAATTAGGTATGTATGTTGAAAATTGAGGCAGTAATTATAAAATTGCTTTTATTTTTTTGTATTTTTTATTCTTCATAAAAATATGTGTTTGTGGATAACTTTAGATATCTTTGTCATGCCTCTGCATTAATGTTTAATTCCTTATGGATCAATTAAAATTTCTATGAGCCTAGTAATTTCTGAAATTTACTGGCAACTTCTTTCCTAGTTCCATGTTTAACTACATTCTCAACATCATGTAAGGACTTAAAATTTGAGTTTCTAAAACAGAATTCATCACCTGTCATACTCCCCCCATCCTTTCTCTGTTTTGGTTTTCCAATCAATGACAAACCCTTTTCTCCTTTGAGCAGTGTTTTCATTCTCCTGCAGAAATATTTCTCCTTCTATCCTTCTCCCTTCTGTCTGAAATTTTTCCCCTCCTTGAAATATTTCCTACTGGTTGAAGTCTTGCTAGCTCTCCATGGCTTGTTTCATATCTCTGCACCAGAAAGAAGCCTTCCTTTACATGGGTCTTTCCTTATACGTCTGTTCCCTTCCAGAATTGATTTTTTTCTTAGAGGATCAAGTAATCTCTATGTTTATTTCCTGTGAAAAGCTATCACAGTCTGCCTTGAATTAGAGTTTTATGTGCACTTACCCACCAATTATGAGCCGTTATCAAGTGAAGAACGAAACCAGAACCATTGTGTGTTCATTAATTCAGCAAACGTCTGTCAGTATCTCTGTGGCCCGCTTAGGGCGTTTGATGAGATTAAGGGGTGCAACTGTAAACGGGACAGAGGAGCTCCCTGTTCTGGTGTCAGTTATTATCTTCTGTGTGTTTACAAATGCACTGAGAATTGTGGAGCAGAAGTGCATGGTGCTTTGTGAGAACATAATTAATGGAACTGACCTTGTCCAGAGAACCACGCAATGCCTTCTGGAGGAAGTATTGGTTAAACTGAGAACTGAATGATAGGAAAGAAACAGCTGGGAATGGGGATACAGGCAGGGGAAGGGAGGGCCCTTTGTCACATTCCCGAAGAGGGAACAGGGTGGATGTGAATGAAGGCCTTGAAGAAGAGAGTGGCATTTTAGAGTAAAACATTTTAATGCGTTTGGAACATAGAGGACCGTGGGGATGGAGGACATGTGCACACCTTTATTAGTGGTTCACAGTGTTTACTCCTTATTCTGTTTTACTTATTCACTGATCATATAAAGAAATGTAGGTAGAGGAGCGATTATACTTGCACTTTAAAATGTCACTCTAGTGGAACTGGAGAACGGGGGACTGTTTGAGTGAAACCAGTTTGGGAGTTAATTGTTAGTGGCTGTGGGTTCAGAAGGGGATGGCGCCATGGAGACAACAGAGTATATTTCAGACATAAAACAAAAAGAGTAGGAAATGGGCTACAGACTGAAAACGGAGCAATAGGGCTTTTCAGGGATAACTCCCAGGGTTCCGTGTTTTTTCCAGAGGCTTACTGGCTTAGGCAGCATTTACATTTGAATGGCAGAAATGGTGAGTTTGGCCTTGAGTCAGTGACTGAACTCAGGGTTTCACCACGCCATCCAAGTGGACAGTGACTTAGCAGTTGTGCGTTCGGATCTGAATTAGAAATGTGTTTGAGATTTGTCCTCCAGATGGTAATTTAAATCATGGGAGTAGGTTAGAGCCCTTAGGGAAAGAAGAGAGTGAGAAGAGCACCTAAATTCTTGATGATCTGAGAACTCTCAACATTTGATGTTTGGAAAGAAACAAAGACAGATAGGGAGCTGAGAAGGAAGAAGATAGGAGGAAGAAAATACGAGAATGTGGTGGCTTAGAGCAAGCAAGAGTCTTTTCAAGAGTAAAATAGCTGATCTCCCTTGAGATCCAGACTGCAGGGGTTTTCACTGAGTTATTAAATCTGTGACCTGATTAAATCCTCACAGGCAACCTGGGAGGGGAATACAGGTGTTAGTTACGTCTGCTTTACAGTGAGGAAAACGGTGAAGTCACCTGCATGTGCCAGACCCCAGAGCTGAGAAGTCAGACTCTGTGTATGAAATCAAGCCATTTTCCTTCAGGGTCTTGGTTTACAATATTTCACTTCATCAGTGGGCTTCCCTGGTGGCTCAGACGGCAAAGCGTCTTCCTGCAATGCGGGAGACCTGGGTTCGATCCCTGGGTTGGGAAGATCCCCTAGAGAAGGAAATGGCAACCCACTCCAGTATTCTTGTCTGGAAAATTCCATGGATGGAGGAGCCTGGTGGGCTACAGTCAATGTGGTCACAAAGAGTCAGACATGACTGAGTGACTTCACTTTCATTTCATCAGTGATGTTTTTATAATATTAAAAAGCTTTGTGAAGAATTCTTTTTCTAGCACAGAATATTCCACGTTTGGAGCTCATATAAAATAGTAAATTTCACATTTGTATAAATTCTTATTTGTTTACATTTGCTACAGGGGTAGTAGCATGAGCGAATACACTTATTTTATTTTTATTTTGAAGTATCTCAGTTGCTGAACAGATCAGCTGGGAACACACAATAGCATTCTACAATCTTGTCTACTCATTGGGAGGTTAACCTTACGATTGAATAAATTCAGATGAAATCTTGAGCAAAAATGTGATTGCAGTGGGCCTCCTGGTGGTGTTGATTCTGTGTATTTTATTTGCCTGATAGCTCTTAGTACTATATTGTTTCTCAGCTTCTAAGTAATCCTTGTTTAGTAAAGTGAATAGAAAGCAGGAATTCTCTTCTGCAATATTTGTTTATGTCATTGTCTTTTTTTCTGGTATTACAGAAGCATCTTGGTAGGAATAAAAATCTTGAAGATGTTGATTTCTATCTATCGCTTTACTTCCTGTTCTACTTAGTTATTTTCTTACTTGGTAAATAAAGTGAATTCTACAAATGACACTCAGTCATTCTCACAGTCTTTGCAGTAGAGGTTTTGCACAAGTGAGTGCAGGCGTATGAGGGAGCTAGAGGAGAGTTCCGTTACAGCAGGACACACTCAGCTTGGTGCTGGTGGAAGACACTGCGTCCACGTGGCCCTTCCTCACAGGCAGATGGTCCTGTTCAGATGAAGTGGATAGAGTCCATGGACCACAAACATTCCCTTCGTGAAGTGTGTTTTTATGGAGCTTTGAGACACCTGATCCTTTGCTGTGGAAAGTGAGGCCCTGAGTGACTTACAGTTGTGGGGAAAAAACAAACCGCTGCATCTGTGAGAGACATTAGAAGGGATTAATGGTGAGAGTGTTAACTGAAGCACAGGGGAGATGGGGCCTGCTTTGTGAGCAGCTAAAGACTAGAATTATCTGGAAACACCTGCCAGGTGTGTATTTATTTTAAAGGTTCTTATTCTGAGGGTGTACGCAGAATGGAATTGTACTGCAGGGCTGACCTGTTACACATGTCGAAGTATAGCGGTGAATGTTTGGTTCCTTTAACGTGCCGTCTGATATACTGCTGACTTAAATTCTAGAACTGAGTGGAGAGTAGGTATTCAGAATGATTAATGCCAGCTAGAATTGACACGATATGAATGTACCTAGGGCAGCATTATTGTAGAACATGATGAGATATAACTTTTTTGTCACATTTTTTGTATACATTGACAGATATATTTCATTGCATTGGAAGTGTTCTCCTTGCCCCTGGAGAGAATGAATTGTAAGTCATATCTGCACACATGTTCCTGCATAAACTGACTCCAGAATATTGGTAGAACTTCATACCTGAGTTTCTAATTAAAGACACATGTACTAGAGAGAAATCTCTGTCTGACTCATTTTCCACGTATAAACAGACTGAGCAGTTAGTTGGGGGCAGAGTAAGGATCAGAACTCAGTTCCTCAGACCATCAATCTTTTGATTCCTCTGTGCTGCTCTTTAGAATACTGTTTTGTGAATTTTTCTTTTTTGTCTACCATTAGCAAATAAATGTTTCAGTGTGAAACATTTTAATGATAAAAATGTTGCAAATAAGTCCAAACATGACTGCTTTGAAGCAAGCCTAACTAATGTATCTTCCTTGATTTAAAAATTCCCCAGCATACAGTAGGCAGTTAACATGGGCTGGTTTTATTAGATAAGAGAGACATGAGAAATACTACCCGTTAAAGTTAAAAGGTACATTTTCATTTTATGGGGAATGTTTTTAAAACTGGTTTTCATTTTCACTTAGACTTTACTGGAAATCATGTGAACATTCTTCCATGGTTTTAAAACAAAAATAAATGATATAATGTTAGTCATGGAAAAACAGAACTTGATTTTCTTTACATTAATTTCATATTGAAAATTGTAGTAGAACTGGATAATACTTGTCCCTTTGTTTTGTCCATAGAGGAATTTGGTTCTGCCTCTGTACATTTGTTAATTACATGACAAGGCATGTTAATAATAATTTTAGCATATGGTGCCTAAAATATATCTGTGGATAACTGTCACAGTTAATTCCTATACAACTTTAAGATTTCCTTCATGTGAAAAATGATTGCATCCTAATTTCATGTCTCAAATATGCAAATGGTTTAGGGAATCTAGAAGAATCACAGATGCTTTCAAATTTAAAAGAATTTGTCACTAAACTGAGTTATTCATCCAATTTAAAGCGTAATAAATACTTGAACTCATGTTGAGAACAATCCAAAAGCAAATCCCCTAGTGGTCCAGTGGTTATGACTCTGCTTTCCTACTGCAGGGGGCACTGGACTTCCATGGAATTCTCTTTTGGATTGTTCTCATTATGAATCCAAGTATTAGATTAGATGAATAACTCAACTAGGTGATGAACTTATGGTTACCAAAGGGGAAAGCCGGAGGGGCGGTGGGCCGATTGGGAGATTGGGATTGACACATGCACATTACTCCTCTGATGGCGCAGATGGTAAAGAATCCACTTGCAATGCTGGAGGCTTGGTTTCCATCCTTGGGTTGGGAAGATCCCCTGGAGGAGGGCATGGCAACCCACTCCAGTATATTGCCTGGAGAATTCCATGGACAGAGGAGCCTGGCGGACTGCAGTCCATTGGGGTCGCACAGAGTCTGACATGACTCTGTGACTAAGCATAGTACATGTGTAGAACAGGTAACTAATAAGAACCTACTGTATAGTATAGGAAACTATTCAGTACTCTGTAATGACCTATGTGGGAAAAGAAGCCTAAAAAGAATGGATATATAGTGAATCACTTTTCTGTACAACAGAAACTAACACAAATTGTAAACCAACTATGCTCCAATAAAGATTGGAGCATTCTAAAAACTAAGATCATGGCATCTGGTCCCATCACTTCACGGCAAATAGATGGGGAAACAATGGAAACAGTGAGAGACTTTATTATCTTGGTCTCCAAAATCACTGCGGATGGTGACTGCAGCCATGAAATTAAACACCATGAAATTAAGATGCTTGCTGCTTGGAAGAAAAACTATGACCAACCTAGACAGCATATTAAAAAGCAGAGACATTACTTTGCCGACATACATACATCTAGTCAAATCTATGGTTTTTCCTGTAGTCATGTATAGATGTGAGACTTGGACCATAAAGATGACTGAATACTGAAGAATTGATGCTTTTAAACTGTGGTGTTGGAGAAGACTTGAGAGTCCCTTGCATTGCAAGATCAAACCAATCAATCTTAAAGGAAATCAGTCCTGAATATTTATTGGAAGGACTGATGCTGAAGCTGAAGCTCCAGTACTTTGACCACCTGATGCAAGGAGCCAACTCATTGGAAAAGACCCTGATGCTGGGAAAGATTGAAGACAGGAAGAAAAGGGGATGACAGAGGATGAGATGGTTGCATGGCATCACCGACTGAATGGACATGAGTTTGAGCAAGCTCCAGGAGATGGTGAAGGACAGGAAAACCTGAAGTGCTGCAGTCCATGGGGTCACAAAAAGTCAGACACTTCTGAAGTAACTGAGCTTGTGCTCAATGGACTTAGATCACCTTACTTTCCTCCTGTTTTGAACAGGTCCTAGAGAGAATGGTCAGGATTTGCATGTTTGCTATTGGCCACTGAGCTGAGTCCCTCTCTTAGACAGATACTCTCTGGCAGTGACTGTATTGGGGACTGAGTTTCTGGGCAAACTAGGAACCATTTGATAGTTGATTTGAAATTACTTGCAATTCCCTTTACTGTACCTTCTATCAGTGGATTCTATTATGTTATATAGAGTTACAGAATTACTGATTTTGTTATTTGGTCATGTTTTTAAGCAATAATAGCTACTCTTTGTCATAGTTAACCAAGTACTGCCTGCCCTGAGCATGTTGCATGTAGCGGTGGTGGTAGTGCTGGTGCTTTCGTCGTTAAGTTGGGCCCAACTCTTGTGACCCAGTGGACTGTAGCCTGCCAGGCTTCTCTGTCAGTGGCATTTCCTGGGCAAGAATACTGGACTGGGTTGCCATTTAATTCTCTAGCGGATCTTCCCCAACTGGGAATCAAACGCACGTTCCCTACATTACAGGCAGTCTTCTGCATTGCTGGCAGATTGTTTACCGCTGAGCCACCAGGTGAAACTCAATTTAATCCTCACAACCAACAGATAAGAAAACTGCTAAAACTCATAGATAAAGAAAATGAGGTGCTGAGAGGTTAAGCAAATGGACAGAGGCGTACGCAAAAGGCGTAGAGTTAGATTTTAGCCGGAGATGAGATCAAGCCTGCAGAGTACTTCAGTAGCACCACCACATGTTTGATGCTCAAGAGATACAAATTCCTTTTCTCTATACTGGGAAAAGGAAACATTGTCTGGTTAGCTTATTTAGAGAGCAAGATTACTATCTTTTTAATTGTTTAATAGCCAGTTATGTAGAATCATACATATTTGAGATCAAACCCTGGCATTTAATACTTAAAGGAAATGTGAACTTGGATAATTACTTTCTAAAGCCTTGGTTTCAACCTCAGAAAAATAGTACAATGTTAATTGTTCATATTTTATAATTAGTAGTAATACTTTCTGTTGGCACTAATCAAAGTATCACAGTAAAAATACTGTTCATGTAGGTTAATTTGTCTTACTTTGTTTTATGGACAGAGACAAATGCAAGTTCATTGCTAAATATTTACATAGAGTGATTCATAGGGCTACCAAGCAAGAGGCTCTTAGATGTACATTACTTGTAATTAATAGCACTGTACAACCTCTGAAGCACTGTTGCTTATCACTGATAACAGTCTTACAGAGTTGGAACTATCATCATTCTTCAGATGGCTGAGACGCAGAAGGATCGAGTGGTGTCACCAGTAACCCCAAGGTGCATGTGTGCTCTGCCTGGGGCTCAGATCCTGGGCTTCTGTTCCCTGACTCGGGGGTTTGACACCTGCCTCCATCATGGGAATGTAAACCTCTTTTTCTTTTTTTTTAATATATAATTTATTGTATATTTTCACCATCCTTTACAGCGTTTTGTAAGGTGACTATCAGCCCTGATTGACTCCATTTCCACCACTAGGGAAACAAACCAGACCACATTCCTTGGAGACAATGAATCAGTAGTCATTTTTGCACAGGTGGTACTATTCGGTGTCTGTGTACTTTGAAAATTCTAATTGTATCGTGTTTTTATGTATATTTCAGAATCTGACAGTCATTAGGAAAGCTGAGCTTCACATAGAATTCTGGAATTCTTCACATAGAATTCACATAGAATTCTGGGTAGGAATGTAACCCAAAAACCATTTTTTGTTGAACAAGTCAAATTTACATATATTACATCTTTATGTATTAGGAGCTTCCCAAGCGGCGCTAGAGGTAAAGAGTACTCCTGCCAATGCAGTAGACCCAAGACACATGGGTTTGATCCTTGGGCTGGGAAGATCCCCTGGAGGAGGACATGGCAACCCACTCCAGTATTCTTACCTGGAAAATTCCTTGGACATAGGAGCCTGGTGGGCTGCAGTCCATGGAGTCACAAAGAGTTGGACACAACTGAGCCACACATATACTGGAACATTATGTATTGAATGTCTGTGTGTGTTTACATAAATATATAGATTATGGTAAACTTCACTAAGTGGCTGCTGTTTGCTCAGAGAAGAGGATATGCTCTTGTAATTTAATGATAATAAGTTGTAGTTGAGATTATCACCATTTTCCCTCCTAATTATTCTTATGTTGATGCTGAAGACTGATACTTAAGAAATATTTTAAGATTCCCTACAATATATATTTTTACAAAAGATCCTTATGCTAAATTTTTAGGTCAAATGTATAATTTTTAAAAATTTTCACACAGTTCGCAAATACCATACATAAATAAGAACTGATAAGATACAGTGGAACCTCGCTAAGGAGCATCATTGTTAAAATCAGTGCCCAGAGATCTGGAGAGTGAAATCTGCTGTACAGTTCAGATTCTTTTCATTCTTCAATGGTCAGTCTTCTTCAGTGAGAATCAAACCTATTTCCTTATAATGAAATCTCCATAGCAAATCCAGTTACTTAGGGTTAACCTGATGGAGGGAGAAACTCGAAATAATGAAAATTTTCAAGGTCTCTTGCTTCTACATAGGACATCTGTAAGTAGTTCAGAAGTTCCATCTCCACAGAGCAAATTGCCCTAGTCAACTTTGTACCTTCTCTAGATAACAGGGTGGTTCTGAGACTTGGTGTTTTTATTTGTAGATGCATTCTTTCCTGTACCCTTTGTACTGGCTACTCTGCTGCAGAAGAGTTTCATACATGAGAGTTTATTCCTCAAATTCATTTCAGCATACATGTGTTGGTTCAGCATTACTGTGCATGTTGCTATTTTTACTTCTACCTTATTTGTTCAGGTCACTGCCTTCCCAGTGGTCCTTGAGATGCTTGGAAAGCTATCTGGGATTTACTTTTTTATTTTTTTTTTCACATTTAAGTGGTTGGAAATGCTATGAAATATTTAGGGAATTGGATACTAAAAACTCAAAGAAGAAGACAGTAAAACTGGAAGCGTTTTATATTATGTTTGCATTTTTGAATTCAAAGCAATTGTAGATACAAACAGAAGTCTGTTTCAAGCATCAGGAATAGGTTGGTGTCTAGTAAGCACCATCTGATGTTAACTATGGATCTCTGATAAAATGACTATCATCAGTGACCTAAGCTATCCTGTATTTTACTTTATAATGTAATTGTTGCTTGTTTGTTGGGGGGAAAAAATAGAAATATCAGAGTTTATTACCCAGGTGAGTTAAGAAAGAAAATGAAAGATGAAGGATTTTCTAAATCATTTTATAGAATACTAATTTTTATACATTACACATTATAACCTATTCTTTGGGGGTTTTGCAAATGAGTTATGCCAGTGTTTCAATTTTAATGGTTCTGTATTGGTCTGTTCCTGTCGACATCATCTATATTTTATGTGTATCAAATTAGAATTAAAACTTTATGATATACATTGAAGTATTTAGAAACCTTCTAAAGACTATGAAGGGCTTTCCTGGTGGCTCAGTGGTAAAGGATCTGCCTGCCAATTCAGGAGACACAGGTTTGATCCATGAATCTGGAAGATCCCCTAGAGAAGGAAATGGCCACCCAGTCCAGTATTCTTGCCCGAGGAATCCCATGGACAGAGGAGCCTGGTGGGCCACAGTTCCTGGGGTCACAAAAGAATCTGACATGACTTAGCAACTAAACAACAACAAAGACTATGAATCAGTGTGTTAAATATTTAGAAAACTTATACAGATTTAAAAAGAATCACAGGCTACTTCCTCTAAAAAATTAATTAAAACCTTTTGCTACATTGGAAATACAGAACATTTTCATGTTTAGTTCAGTAAAAAAAAATAAATAAATAAAAGTCACTGACTACCAAATGTGAAAACTGCCAGGAGGCATCTGAGTTTGTTCAACATCCCTGTTAAGTTTTGGTTCTTCTTTTTTTATTTATTTATTTTTTTAGTTTTTTTTTTTTTTTTTTTTTTTCTTTATTTTTATTAGTTGGAGGCTAATTACAATATTGTAGTGGATTTTGTCATACCTTGACATGAATCATGTTGGTTTAACTTACCAACTCTTGTTTTCTATAAACAGCTTCAGTTTGTCTGCATTCTTGTTAAAAACATTAGCAGTGGAAATTAAACATGAAGCCCCTGATTACCTCATTTTAAAAGTATCAATACTGACTGGTAAAATGATTTACCTTTTCACTGTTCATGTCACATTGTTTCTTACAGCCAAAATTAAGTCTCAGTGTCTCTTTAATTAGAGCTCTTTGAGTCCATGCTTGCCTGGTAGACTTTAGGATTTGGTGATGAAACTTATGTTTCAGTTACTTCGTTCCAAAGTCATGAGTTTTTTGGCATCTAGAGTTTATCATCTAACATATTGACAGGTTCTCTACTACCTCATTCTCCTTTCCAAACTCTGAGTCATTAGAAATCTGATGAGCATGCCATCAGTCATCTTGCCTGAAGTTATTGACACAAAAGCATTGAACTGCAGTATTGATCTGCTTTATACTAACTAATCATGGTGTTCAGTTTGTGGACTCAAAAACAAAACATGGTGCTTACCTTCATGCAGCTAACAGAATAGCAGAGGAAGCCCCAGGAACACAGATAATTAAGATGGAATGGGATTAGTGGTATATCTGAAATATACCTGCAGTCTTATATATGCACAGTGGAAGAAACAATTTATTCTTCCTAACAGGGGAAGGGAGTCTGGCATAGCCTTTTGTGAAATTTTGATATTCCACAGGTGCAATTTAAAGGCTGGCAAATAGCATCCTTGACAAAAGAAAAGTGATAGTGACATAAAAGTTTCCAGTGTGGCTTAAAAGCTTGATATATTTTAGTGTGATTAGAGCTGTTGCTTTTAGCATTTTTTTTTTGACAACAACAAAAAACCATGAACTGTATTAAGAAGTACACTTAATATCACAATTCATTGAGTATATGTGCACAGACTAACTGAGGCAGAAGAAAGGACAAGTGAACTGGAAGGTAGAATGATAGCAATAGCTGCTGTGGAATGAAAAAAAAATGAGGACAGTCTTAGAGACTTCTGGGACAGTATTAAATGCACCAATACTCAAATTATCGGGATCCCAGAAGAAGAAGAGGAGAAAGAGATAGGGTATGGGAAAAATATTTGACGAGACTACAGTCAAAAACTTTCCTAGCTTGGGAGAAGAAATAGCCACCCAAGTCCAGGAAGTGCAGAGTCCCATACAGGACAAATGCAGGGAGCAACATGCCAAGACCCATATTAATACAATTAACAAAAACTGAATGCAGAGAAAAAGTATTAAATGCAGCAAAGGAAAAGTAACAAATAACGTGCAAGGGAATCCCCATAAGGTTTTCAGCTGATCTTTCAGCAGAAACTCTGCAAGCCAGAAGGGAGTGGCATGATATATTTAAAGTGATGAAAGGAAAAGGCCTGCAACCAAGATTACTCTACCCAGCAAGGATCTCATTCAGAGTCAATGAGAAACCAAAAGCTTTACAGACAAGCAAAAGCTAAGAGAATTCAGCACCACCAAATCAGCCTTACAATAAGTGCTAAAGGAAAGAAAGAAAAGGAATCCAAATTGGCAAAGAAGTAAAACTGTTATTGTTTGCAGATGACATTATACTTTATATAGAAAATTGTAAATATGCTAGCAGAAAACTGCTAGAGCTCATCAATGAATTTGGAAAAGTTGCAACATACAAAATTAAGGCACAGAGATCTCTTGCATGTTTTTTTTTTTTTTTCTCTTCTGTTCCTATATGCTAACAGCAAAAGATCAGAAAGAGGGATTAAGGAAACAATCTCATTTACCATTGCATCAAAAAGAGTAAAATACCTAGGGATAAGTCTACCTAAGGAGGCAAAAGACCTTACTCAGAGAACTGTAAGATACTGATGAAAGAAATAAAAAAAAACACAAAGAGATGGAGAAAGATAACACACTCTTGTAATAGAAGAATCAATATAGTGAAAATGACTCTACTACCAAAGTCATCTACAGATTCAGTGCGATTTCTATCAAATTACAAATGGCATTTTTCAAAAAACTAGAACAAAACTTTTTACATATTATATGGAAACACAAAAGACTACAAATAGTGAAAGCAATTTTGAGACAGAACAGAACTGGAAGAATCAGGCTCCCTGACTTCAGACTATACTAGAAAGTTCAAAGATAAACCTATGCACCTTAATAAAGGAGTCAAGAATATACTATGGAAAAAATAATATTGAATAGTTGCTTCAATAAGTGATGCTGGGAAAACTAAGCAGCTACATGTGAAAGAAAGAAATTAGAACACTCTAACACCATCCACAAAAATAAAGTCAAAATGGATTAAAGACCTAAATGTAAGGTCTAACTATAAAACTGTTCGATGAAAATATAGGCAAGAATACTCTTTGACATAAATCAAAGAAAGATCTTTTTCAGTCCATGGCCTAGAGTAATAAGAATAAAAACAAAAATAAACAAATGGGACCTAATTGAAACTTAAAAACTTTTGTAGATCAAAGGAAACCATTAGTGAAATGAAAAGACAACCCTCAGAGTAAGAGAAGATATTTTCAAATGAAGCAGCTGGCAAGGGATTATTCCCCAAAGTATATCAAAAAACAAAACAACCAATGAAAAAATGGGCAGAAGACCTAAATGGAGATTTCACCAAAGAATACATACAGATAGATGGCCAACAAACATGTGAAAAGATCCTCAGCAGCATTAATTATTAGAGAAATGCAAATCAAAACTACAACGAGATATCACCTCACACTGGGCAAAATGGCCATCATCAAAAAAATTTACAAGGTAAGGAGACACATGAACTCTTCTACACTTTGGTACAGCAACTAAAGAGAACAGTACGGTCGTGCTTAGCCGCTCAGTTGTGTCCAAGTGTTTGCAAACCCATGGACTGGACCCCACCAGGCTCCTCTGTCCATGGGGATTTTCCAGGCAAAAATACTGGAGTGGGTTGCTATGCCCTCCTGCAGGGGATCTTCCCAGCCCAGGGATCAAACCCAGGTCTCCCACAATGCAAGCCGATTTTTTACCGTCTGAACCACCAGGGGAGCAGAGAACAGTATGAAATGAAGTGAAAGCTCTCAGTCGTGTCTGACTCTTTGGGACCCCATGGACTATACAGTCCATGGAATTTTCCAGGCCAGAATACTGGAGTGGGTAGCCTTTCCCTTCTCCAGGGGATCTCCCCAACCCAGGGACCAAACCCAGGGTCCCACATTGCAGGTGGCTTCTTTACCATCTGAACCACCAGGAAAGCAGAGAACAGTATAGAGGTTCCTTGAAAGACTGAAAACAGACGCTGTGACCCAGTAATCCCACTCCTAGACATACATCGAGAGAAAACCACAATTTGAAAGGATGCCTGCACTGTGATGTACATTGCAGCACTATGTAGTGTACAGTACATGGAAGTAACCTAAATGTCCATTGACAGAGGAATGGGTATAGAAGATGTGTTACATGTGTACAATGAAATATTAATCAGCCTTAAAAAGGAACAAAACAGTGCCATTTGCAGAGATGTGGATGGACCTAGAGATTGTCATACAGACGAAGTAAGTTAGAAAGAGAAAACACATATTGTGTAATACCACTTGTAAGTGGAATCTAGACAAATGATACAGATGAACATATTTGCAAAGCAGAAATAGAGTCATTGATGTAGAGAACAAGGGGGTAGAGGGGGTGGGACAAACTGGGAGATTGGGGTTGACATATATATACTACTATACGTAAAACCAATAAGGAGTGAAAACCCACTGTATAGCATAGGGAACTCTACTCAGTGGTCTGTGGGGACCTGCATGGGAAGGAAATCTGGAGAAGAGGGGATATGAACGTGTGTTTTGCTGATTCACTTTGTTCTCCAGCAGAAACTAACACAAGGTTGTAAAGTAACTTTACTCCAATAGAAAATAAAACCAAAACACAAGCAATGATTATATGTGCTGATATGCTTCTATACACGTGATGTAATCTGGTATTTTTTAGTATGCTGTAACCCATAGTATGAATAAATATTGCATCTGAGCTTAGCCTGTGTATGAAGATGGAAAACATGGGTAAATTAATGAAAAATGTGCAGTGAAATTAGTGAAAAATACTAAGTGAAAATTTCACTCAAGAGCAAATCAGTGAAAAATACTCAGCTGAGGCATAATAGTGGGGAGTTTTGTGCTGCATCAAGGAGTTGTTTGGTTGATGATAATTATGATGATTAGGATAGGCTAGATAATGATCATTTATGTCAGACAGTTTTCTAGGGAGCTCTTATATTCTTTTGTTTAATCTTTACAACAACCCTATAAGTTAGGGGCTATTGTTGTCACCCTCTTTCCAAAACGTAAATTGGGCCACAGAGAGGGGTAATCTAATTTGCCTAGGATAAGGTAGCTTAGTTCAGTTCAGTCGCTCAGTCGTGTCCGACTCTTTGCGACCCCATGAAATGCAGCACTCCAGACCTCCCTGTCCATCACCAACTCCCAGAGTTTACTCAAACTCATGTCCATCAAGTCAGTGATGCTATCCAACCATTTCATCCTCTGTCATCCCCTTCTCCTCCTGCCTTCAATCTTTCCCAGCATCAGGGTCTTTTCTAAGGAGTCAGTTCACATCAGGTGGCCAAAGTATTGGAGTTTCAGCTTCAACATCAGTCCTTCCAATGAACACCCAGGACTGATCTCCTTTAGGATGGACTGGTTGGATCTCCTTGCAGTCCAAGGGACTCTCAAGAGTCTTCTCCAACACCACAGTTCAAAAACATTGATTCTTTGGCACTCAGTTTTCTTTATAGTCCAACTCTCACATCCGCACATGACTACTGGAAAAACCATAGCTTTGACTAGATGGACCTTTGTTGGCAAAAAGCAAATATCTCTGCTTTTTAATATGCTGTCTAGGCTAGTCATTACTTTTCTTCCAAGGAGTAAGCATCTTTTAATTTCATGGCTGCAATCATCATCTGCAGTGATTTGAGAGCCCAGAAAAATAAAGTCAGCCACTGTTTCCACTGTTTCCCCATCTATTTGCCATGAAGTGATGGGAACGAGACACCATGAACTTAGTTTTCTGAATGTTGAGTTTTAAGCCAACTTTTTGACTCTCCTCTTTCACTTTCATCAAGAGGCTCTTTAATTCTTCACTTTCTGCCATAAGGGTGGTGTCATCTGTGTATCTGAGGTTTTTGATATTTCTCCCAGCAGCCCTGATTCCAGCTTGTGCTTCATCCAGCCTGGCGTTTCTCGTGATGTACTTTGCATGTAAGTTAAATAAGCCAGGTGTCAATACACAGCCTTGATGTACTCCTTTCCCGATTTGGTATCTAGTGTGCAACAAAGCAGGGTTTGAACCCAGGCAGTTGGGCTATAAGGCACATGTCCCTGATCGTGACCCTGTACTCATGAGGCCAGTTGGACCTTGAATCTGTATTTTGAGAAGATAGTTTATGAGCATTGTGAGAGGCGGAGTCAGAGAGGCCAGACTCCCAGTCAATAATTCATCAACATCTTCAGTAGAATATTCAGAATAAATTTTGTTAAATCATCAGGGCATCGAATCATGCCTGTGTACCGCCAGCCATACAAGGCTTGGAATAGAGAATCTCCCCAGCAGGAGGGTACCAGAGAAGACAACCTCAAGCCTGTGTCCGATCGCAAAGGTCTTTGACTGTAAGCCCCCACTGATTACCCTTCAGCACATTACAAACTGCTGAAGTCCTGATCTTTTCCATGGGGTTCACAGAGGAGCCTCTTTGTTAACCCTCCAGTTTCTTTCTGGCACTGCTTTTCTCATTTTGCTTTGATTCAATAGCTCTTGCCATTGTAATGCTTTTCAGTCAGTGTAGTTCTCCAGTCTGCAACATGTTTCCTTTTTAAATTTACTTCTGTCCTTCCCTTTGGGCATGAGAAACTTATCTCTCTGTCTGTGAATTCTGCTGTTACCAAGTTCCCCAAGGAAGGGAGGCACAGGAAGACGTGAGCCTACCCACCTGTGAGGGGTTTTGCCAACTTTTCTGCACCAGCGCCAGCTCAGAGCAAGTGTCGCAATGGAGACCCAGGTGCTTCCATTCTACCTTACCATGCTTTCCACCCTGAAGAGTTTAAGGGTGTTCTTTGTTTCCTTTCTTGAGCTGAGAATATACTTTTTATTCTTTATGTTTAAGGATTTGCAAACTGAGTCAAATCTGGCCCTGTCTTTTTTGTATGGCCTGCAAACTGCAAGTGATTTTATATTTTTAAATGGCTTTTGAAAAATTAAGGATAATATTTTGTGATAAGTGAAAATTATGTGGCATTCAGATTTCAGTGCCTATAAAGAAAATTTTATTAGAACACCGCATTGCCCATTTGTGGTTTTTTACGTGCTCTCACCTTACAGCTGCACAGTTGGGTAGTCATGGCAGAGACCACATGGCCCACGAAGCATACAGTGTTCCATTGCAGAAAGCAGTTTGTAATCCTTGGTCTACAGCCTGAGACAAATTTCATTTCTTACCTCTGCAGTCTCTTAAGTCTTCATTCAAATGGAACCTTCTGGAGGAAACCATAATTCGAAAAGATACACGTATTCCAATATTCATAGCAGCACCATTTACAATAACCAAGGCATGTAAACACCCTAAATGTCCACCAACAGATGAATGATGAGAGAAGGTATGACATATAAGACAATATGTATAATATACACACAATGGAATATTACTCAGCCATAAAAAGAAAAGAAATGATGCCATTTGTAGCAACATGGATGGACCTAGAGATTATCATACTAAGTGAAGTAAAGCAGATAGAGAAAGACAAATACCATATCACTTATATGTGGAATCTAAAAAAAATTATACAAATGGACTTACATACAAAACAGAAATAGACCCACAGACATAAAAAACAAATTTATGGTTACTAAAAGTGAGAGCGTGGGGAGGGATTAGGAGTTTGGGATTAACGTTAACATGTATACACTGCTACTGCTGCTACTGCTAAGTCACTTCAGTCGTGTTTAACTCTGCGACCCGATCCCTGGGATTCTCCAGGCAAGAACACTGGAGTGGGTTGCCATTTCCTTCTCCAATGCATAAAGATGAAAAGTGAAAGTGAAGTCGCTCAGTCGAGTCTGACTCTTCGCGACCCCATGGACTGCAGCCTACCAGGCTCCTCCGTCCACAGGATTTTCCAGACAAGAGTACTGGAGTAGGGTGCCATTGCCTTCTCCGAACATATATATACTACTATATATAAAATAGATAACATTTATATATATATACATATATAAAATATAGATACCCAATAGATAACAACCAGGACCTACTGTATAGCTCAGGGAACTATACTCAATATTTTGTGATAACCTATAAGGGAAAAGGACCTGAGAAAGAATAAACATTTGTGTATAGCTGAGTAACTGTGCTGTACCTCTGAAACTAGCCTGACATTGTAAATCAAGTATACTTCAATAAAAACAGACAAAACCCAAAAAAGCAGGACCTTCTCTGATATCACAGAGTTAGCATGAGTATCATAATTAAGCTTCCTATGTTGGAAAACTACAGAATTTTTAAAAAGATCAAATTGGGTGTGACCTTCAGCAGGTGTGTGCTTGTGCCCAGTCACTTCCGTCGAGTCTGACTCTTCGTGACCCTATGGACAAGTGACTGAAAGTCATGTTTGTAACGCAAACAGCAGAGTTTTTATATGAACTATATTTATCTTTTTGTGAGTATTTTACCTCTGAAGCCAAGTACATATGCTCAGTTTATGGTCTGGCACACAGGCCATTTATAAGAAGAAGGTGAAAAATCCTTATTATATCTGAAGGAGAATGTATTTAAATACTTAGACAAGGCCAAGTCAAAACCACTTAAAATTGCAGGCTTTTGTTTAGGTTTCAAATCTAACTATGAACTGCTGAAGAGGGTGGACACCCCTTCCCGAACCTGAGAGTGTCATTTTAAGTAAGAATGTGATAAACCTCATCAGAGATTTATCTTTCTGTCGTCCTTGTGCACAGTTCACTATACAAAAACAGTCAATTAAGTGGGAAAAGTGGAGGGGGGATCCTGCAGATAAGATGATTCATTTGTTAACCAAAATTATTAAAATTTGTGGATATGTTTGTATAGACTCAGTCCCAGATAACAAGAAGCATGTTCAGCAACTGGACAAATATATTAAAATAAAGTAAGGTCTGCCATTTTTATTCACAGTAGTAAGCAGCTCTTACTGATTTTATGAATAGATTTTGCTTCATACAGCTTCCTGCTGTTCTGCCTTTAGAGTAGATTTTGTGTCTTTTTCTTCTGTATACAGTCAGTAATAAAGCCAAACGGAATACTCTCCAGGGACTATGTGCCTTCATTTGCATGGAGAGCCTGGTGATTTACTGGCTCTGAGGTGGAGAGATGACCTCTACAATTACTTTAGAAACCCAGTGAGAAGTGAAGTGAGCTCACTGTAGAAAGATTTTAAGCACTGAAAAAACTTGCCTTATTTGGTAAATGTGGTTAACTGGCCCCAACTGGTAATGCTGGTGAGCTCATTGTGAGATGTACTGTCTCTTTAAGCTAAATTCTTGTGTTTTTTTTTTTAATCCATTAGAATTAGAGTGTAAAATGGTATTTTGGTAGTGTTTCTTGATGTGCTGTGAACTACATCAAATCTGAAAGGATAGTATTCTATTTTGAAAATTAAAACTCAGATACATTGACACTTTGTAAATTTTCTTTATGTATTTTCTGGTCTACTGTGCTGCTTACCTTATTTAGGCTTTGGGCAACTTTGCTTTTAATGTTTACCTTGAAGAACAAGTCTCCTTTGGGAAGCAAATTTGTGTTTACTTTTTGGTTCTACAGTATTTACTGTATATGCTCATGTAAGTTTACTCTGTATGTTAGAATTTTGTGATGGAATCTTTAATTGCATTCCCTTTAGTTACCCTTTAGGTTTTCATGTTTAGGAAAGAGAGACTGCAGCTTTACATGGTTTCTCCTTAAAATTCCTGCCTCAGGATTGGCTGTATCCTGAGTTTGACTTTTCAGAGTCAGTTGTTTTAGTCGAAAAAGCACAGGCTTTCGAGTCAGATAGACCTTGGTTTGATATGAACTTATTAGCTTTAGGACAGTTCTTAAACATTCATGACAATAAAAGAGGAATCCCTTTCTTCCCAGGATTTGTGAGACTGAATGTGTGTGAACGTGCCAGGTACAAAAGTGATGCTTAATAAATGTCAATTCCCATTCATTCTGTTCCAGTAGTGGACTAATTCCAGCTTTTCCTTGGCCTCACTTTAAACTGCCTCCTTTTAGATTGTATTCATATAATCTGGCTGATCCTCTCTGCTCCTGTCATCAATTTTCTATTTTGTAGCAGGAGAGAAAGGGTTCTCCATATTCTTCTCATTAAAACTACTGCCCAGCAGCATCAGCTCAGAGCTTACTAGAAATCTAGAATCTTTGGCCCCACTCCACACTTGTTGAATTAGTATCTTCATTGTAACAAGACCTCTAGTTAATTCAAATGCATGATAGAGTTTAAAAATCACTGCTCTGCATCACTTCCTGGGGATCTCCAGCTCTGATGAGGTCCTCTCTATGTTAGGGATTATCGCCGGGTTTTGCAGTAATTAATTGGCTTCAGAGAGATGACTTAGGAGATAAGTGAAAATTATTTTTCCCAGCTTGTGTGCTTAATTAATTCCGCATGTATGTGAACTTGTCTGCTTGTACCACAGTCATCTCTGGCTGGGTTGTAGTTGTCAGCTCCTTCAGAGAAGGGCTGTGTGTGAGTGTGTGTGTGTCCATGCGTGTGTGAAGATAATAAGTGCTCACCAGTGTTGCTGGGGGTTTCTTCTTGGGGCAGAAGATTGCAGACTGTGGTATCACCATTCCTTTTGGTCTGATTCTCATCTTCCACCCTCAGTCCCCCAATTTACATCCTCTGCTTTGTCACTTACTTTCATGCATACTCTGAGCTCATGATGTTTGGTGAGTTTTGATTTCTCTCCTCCTCCCCTGGCTGTGTTACTGGAGTTTTTTTCTCCCTGCCTTTCTTGTTGTTCAGTCACTCAGTCGTGGCCGACTCTGCGACCCCATGAACCGCAGCACACCAGGCTTCCCTGTCTATCACCAGTCCCGGGACATTGCTCAAACTCATGTGCATTGAGTCGGTGATGCCATCAAACCATCTCATCCTCTGTCGTCCCCTTCTCCTGCCCTCAATCTTTCCCAGCATCAGGATCTTTTCTAATGAGTTGGCTCTTCACATCAGGTGGCCAAAGTATTGGAGCTTCAGCATCAGTCCTTCCAATGAATATTCAGTGTTGACTTCCTTTAGGATGGACTGGTTTGATCTTCTTGCTCTCCCAAGGTACTGCTTCTCTTAACTGTTGATAATCACCCCCTTTCTCTTCTCTTCTCTTCTAGCTTGTTTTGGGTCTCCTTCCTCTTCTTTGCCATCCCCCCCCCCCCCCGTCTTCAGTATGATTTTCAGGTGAGAAAATCATCTGGCAAAAGGGTTAAAATCTAAAACTAAAATCTTTTGGGCTCAAATTTTAAGATCGCCTCTTAGTCTGGAGTCAGTGGGCTTTAGTAGTCACTGAACTCTCCTGCTCAGCACGCAGCCTCTTAGCCAGGCTGTAGTTTATCTTCCTACATGCCCACCTTCGTCTCTCGACTGAGCTCCTGGAAGACAGATTATTTATTCAGTTTGATAGCTCCAGAGCTTGACACAGAGCAAGACAGTATAAGTGTTAGTGTTGATATAGCATGTCTGTTGGCTCACTAATAGCAAAATTCTGAAGACTGAGGAGCTGGATGTTTGATTTGGGAGATGATGATTGCTGATAAAAAATACTTAGATAAGAACAAGGGATAGGCTTAATCCTTGGGGTCAGCAGGAGGGAAGGTAGGACTCTCTGTGATTCTTTGTGAGGTAACTGCATAGCCTTGGAGGTGAGTGTGGCTCTCTGAGTGCAGAATGTTTTTAGAAGATAATATCCAGGGCAGTTTATCCTGTCTGTACAATACTGAACATTTTGACGCTAGTAATTTTACATTTATGACAACAGTTTGTGCACAGTTGTCACCCTTAAAACTCATCCTTAATACTACTTTAGGCATAATTAGAATGAGAACTCTGTGGCTGTTTCCACTCTTGCACCGACCCTTTCATTTTATTCACTTTGTACCGTTTAGTCGTGCCTTTATGTGTGGTCTTACCACTGTGTCCTCATTATAGGATATAATGTGTAGTTGCTTAGTTCCTTGATTGTAGCATAAAACCTACCAACCTGGGATTGGTACCAGTTGGTTTTCTCTGGTTACTATAAATTGCTCAAGTTATTGTTTCAGCAAAATTTATAACCACCGTAGTAATTAAAAGTTAAAACTTGTCTTAAGAGCAGTAAGCTTTCTGTTGGTGGTGGTAGTGGTTTAAAATTTGCCACACAGGGACCTCCCCACCATCCAGTGGCGAAGACTTTGTCTTCCAATGCTGGGGGCGTGGGTTTGATCCCTGGTCAGGGCGCTAAGATCCCACATTCCTCACAGCTGAGAAACCAAAACATAGAATAGAAGCAATGTTGTAACAATTTCAGTAAAGACTTTAAAACTGGTCCATGTTAAAAAACAATATGCCGCATACATCCTTGGACTGTGAATGTTCCCAAATCCAACCCAAATCTTTGATGCAGACTTCTTTCTCTCACTCTGTTGTATTTATTTTTAGGGGGCTAACATTTCAAAGTTAGAAATTCAACTTCATAAACAATTCTATATACCTAATAAACTCAAAGGATGTTGAAAGTAATCATTTAATGCTAGCTAGCAAATTGATACAGAAATGTTAAATAGAAGCCAAAATGGAATCATTAGATGACAAAGTCACAAAAATGAAAATGTCATTGATGAAACAAAATAGATTTATAGCACTTCATTTGCCGTCTCACATGAGTTCTGTCCCCCGCTCCTACCTCTCTCAAGTTTCTTTTGCATTATGGTTTTAGTGACATTTATTGTTCATATTTCAGAGGATCTCCAAATCCTTTCTGGGCACTTACCTCTCAAGAACTAACAATCAGATAGAGCAATTTCTGGATTTGAGAAAAACAGTTTTATTATGGTACAAAGTGATCTGAATTCTGCTGCAAGGCCCCGCCCCAGAAAGAATGCTAAAAGCAGCGAATCTTAAAAATGCCCAAGAAGACAGAGCCTGGGTGGTCATATAAAGGAGACAATACAAAATTTTGGGGTTGTGTGTCATTTGGGTGTCATCGCAGATTCAAATGGAGCCAGTTCCCCCTGCCTGCTTCTCCCTGGCAGTGAGCCTGAGCGTCAGTGTAGGAGTTACTTTCTCACTGCAGAGTATTTTTCCTTCCTCATTGAGTATGTGGCACATTCAACAGTTGCCAGCTTAGATCCAGCGGCACCCAAAGATGGCCTGGTTTGGTCATAGAAAGATGAGGCAGAACTTACTAGATAGTGGAGTTGGGATGTAGATTCCGATAGACTTGAAAACTCTGGTTCTTCTGCTGTGCCCTGTCATATAAGCCTAAGAAAATTTAGCAGCAGCTGTTTTCCTTATGTCAGACAGGGCATTGGGGCAAGTTAAGTTAATTCAGTGATTGGGTCCTATGATTTCACCATCTGTATTGGTGCCAGAAAGTGTAGGGAGCTAAGTATGTTTGTTATGTTATCCCAAGTTGATTCCCTATAGAATCTTACAGAACGTTTCATGTCAACCATTGGCTTTGATTATTTATATATCACTTGCCCTTCTGCCTTAAAGCTTATGCAGAGCAAGCATCAAATTCCATTTCTCATTGAATCAGAATAAATTATTCCCGTTATTTTCACTGGAATATCAAATGCTTTTATCCTAACTTCCAGTTAAAGAACAAAAAAAGCAAAAACCTTTGTGTCTGAGCTCGAGTATATTTATTCAAAATTGGCTTTATGAAATCCAATTCATAATGAGTTTCTTTGCAAAACTACATTTCAGTTAACTTCTTTAACACATTTTGTTGTTGACTTATCACATGTAAGTACTTGGGCTTAATTATAATAAATAGAACAAAAAGTGCATTGTCTAAAACTTCAGATTGGATTTTTATAATTTTTTTTTTTGCCCAGGAATAAATGCAACTGCAAGAATTAATAGCATATTTTAAATCAGATAAGATGACTAGAATCAAATGTATGTATAAATTTATGCAGACATAGTTCAAATTACTGAATATAAATCCTTTTCAAACTTCTACAAAAAAGACTAATTAAGTACTTTGGGAAAATAAGTGCATTGTTTCTCTCGAACAGCACTGTGATTTAAACAGTCCTCAACGGAGTAAGTTTAAAGCCAAGAGGACAAGTTGAGCTTTTACTTAACCTCTTTCAATGGGTAACATCTTTTGCATGTACCCAGGTCATTAAAAGTTCTGATGGCTGCATTCTTTTTTGTTTTAAGGCTTTAAAGTTGGATAACTTTGGGAAAGTTAGTATCAAAAAATACCTCTCATAGCCATCTCTTTGTGTTTTGAAAGAACCAGATGAATTTTCTAATGTGAAATGTTTTGTGAAATCTGAAGTATTATTCAACTGTTAGCTATTATTCTTTTCCATTATAATGAACCTATTTCCAGCTTGTCCTTTTTCAAAACAAGCATTTTTTTTCTTGTGATTTATTTTAATCTAAAAAGCATAGCTATCCTACAGGGAACTGACTTTCTTGAAAAATAGTGAGGCAAGAAGTTCCTGCAGAGGCTGACTAATCATCTGTAGGGAATATGGAATAATACTTTTCTTTATAGAGTGAACTAAATGACCTCTTAGTTTCTTCAAACTCTAGGGTTCTCTGATTGCTTAATTTTGTAAATTTTTAGAAAGATACTCCCTTTTGCTGTTCCTTGGTTTAGAAATTATCCCATGACTTTTGGGAGTAACTCTTTATTCCTTCTAATTTTTTAATGATGGTCACAAAGAATTTGCTTTTGTATCTGGGCTAATTTTACAAAGCAAAATGAAGCCCATATCCCTGTTTGGGGGTTACATATTATTTCAATGATTGACACATTATGCATTGTATTGAAAGTTATAAATTATAAGAAATTATATTATAAATTATAAGAAGTTAATCATTAGAAATCATAAGAAATTAATCAGAGTATATTTTTTACTAGCTGATCCACCTAAAGTCCGATTAACAATAAGATTGTAGGTATTTGCAAGATTGCAGTAATGATTTAACTTTTTTGAGAAGAAATAAATTATAGTGGGCAGAACACTCAGGTTTATACTTTATGTAGATTGTCCTTGATTTAAAATGAAGATTTCTTTCAGCATCTCGTTAAATTGGGTAGTTTAAAAGAAAAGCACTAATTAGGAATTAGGAGACTTGGCCTCATGGCAGCTCCCAAATGGGGTCTTACCATGTAGTCCAACTACTTGTCTGTCACACCCTTTCCAGTCCCCTCCGTTAGTACTCACCCTGTCTTCTACTCAGGCCAGAGGGGGAGAAACTCCTCGGAGGCATTCATTTCGGCTGTCCACAGCTTCGTGTGGAAGTTCTTTATTGAAAATTTCAGTTGTTATGGACCTAGTCTCGTTCTGAATACTGGCCACACATTGACTTCAACTGTGAAGTCCAGGTTCTTAGAAAGTTCACCTTTGGATCTCCATAGCTTCCCTTCTCCAGGCTCATGTAGAGCTGATGGAATCTAATCCTGTTCTCCACAATATCCCACCGGATATTTATCCCATCAGAGATGAGACCTCTCTCCTCACCTTCATTCAAACCCCTTGAACCCTTCTGTCTGTTTTCCACCTTTTGAAATGAGGTTAGATGATTTCCCTGGGCCTTTTTTAGCTCAAAAAGCCCTGCCTTTCTTACATGGTAATTTTAGCATTTTCATTTCAAGCCTTTGTCTAAGGGGTGGGCTGTGGTACAATATAACTGAGTGAAGTCAAGTGATAGATGCGGAGACGCACCACCCAGATCCCCCTTCGGGGGGACTTGCTCTTCCTGCTGTTGGAGTTCCATGGCGAGCAGACACCCACGGCTGTCAGATTCTTCCCAGCTCGCAGGTCTCTCTTGGTTAAGGACACATTCAGGCAGCCCACATGCAGTGGATGATAGAAGCAGGGCTGAAAAGGTGTGGAGAGCCCGCTCCAGGACAGCTGGAACCGATGAGTCTAGCTCCAGAGGCTCACACCTTGTGAGCCTTGGCCTGTGTCTCGCATCACAGTTCCCATCTCTATCCAGTCTTGGATGGAACCCATCTGACGCAGTGTGCTTTATAAAAATGCTCTCTGTTACCCTCTCAAGTCCCATGTTTTATTTAACAATGCCTTTTCATTTCTTTCTTTCTTTTTGTTTTTTCTTTGAAAGCTGTTTTAAGACTTATAGAACCTTCCTCAGGGTGAAAAGGATTAAGACAGAGAGACATGGAAGCATTTTAAATAAGAAGGAATGCTTCACTATTAAGTTTAATGCCACACCCATCATTTAGGGCTTCACTGTCTTTGACCACCATGAAAAACAGCCTTTCCCTTTTCAATGCTTTTCCATAATTTAGCTTGACATATGTCCGCAGGCTGCACCAAACTTTTTGTCCATAATGATTATTTCAATCTTTGTAAAAGTGCCCTCAAAATGACAATTTAGACATATTATAGCGAATACTGGGATTTTATGAAGCATTGCATAGAGAAGAATAGAATAGTTAACCTAAAACAAAATGGAGGGTGCTGTGAATGTGTGTGGGAATGTGTGCAGGTTTTGTTGTAATTGTACGTATTACTTTTCCGTCTAACGCTGGCATTTTTTGGTCACTTATTAAAGTATATTGTAAGTGCCTGTGGAAAATGCAAATTACCACTAGTTTCATGCTTTTAAAAGGATTCTGTTGACTAAATGGAACCAATTTTTTGTTTTATCATAAAAAGGCTTAAAGTAACATTCCAAATAGTTTACCTTTTAGAATTATAAAAATAGTTGACTCTAATTCTTAACAGAGTAAAAAGGATTTAGTAGGCTTCTTGAAAAATATGGAGGGAGGTGGGAGGGGGGATCAGGATGGGGAACACATGTAAATCCATGGCTGATTCATGTCAATGTATGGCAAAAACCACTACAATATTGCAAAGTAATTAGCCTCCAACTAATAAAAATAAATTAAAAAAATAAATAAATCAAAGAAAGAAAGAAAGAAAGAAAAATATGTAACATTGTAGAAGAAGCAAGAGTATGTTCTTCCTGATATGAAGAAGGGTGCTGGTTGGTATATTCCGGAGAAGGCAATGGCACCCCACTCCAGTACTCTTGCCTGGAAAATCCCATGGACAGAGGAGCCTCGTAGGCTGCAGTCCATGGGATCACTAAGAGTCGGACACGACTGAGCGGCTTGACTTTCACTTTTCACTTTTATGCATTGGAGAAGGAAACGACAGCCCACTCCAGTGTTCTTGCCTGGAGCATCCCAAGGACACGAAGCCTGGTGGGCTGCCGTCTATGGGGTCTCACAGAGTCGGACACGACGGAAGTGACTTAGCAGCAGCAGCAGCAGATGGTCTATTCAGTGGTGATGGTCACACTGGTGGTGGTAGTATAGTTCTGCTATCATCGTATTTTTATAATGTGTGAAAATCTATTGGGTGTGGTATTTTCACTTTAGAAGCCAGTCTTTTATCCTCTGGGTTCCAAGGCACTTTATCAAAATTTCTATTATGGTATTTGCTATAGGAATTTCTGTTGTGCTTTGTGAAAATATACATACTTAATTCTCTCCTCTACTTGAAAATAAGATCTTTGAAATAAAGCTGTGTCTTAAATAATATAGTTAGAGGCCATAAGTGTTTAGTGAATATTTAATGAATCACTGAGGCAGTATAGGAAAAGTAAAGGTCAGAGAGGTTAAGAAACTTTCCCTTTGTTAGTACATTCAATAAGTGATCTGGTCTACACTCTAGTTTTCGGATTTAATCCAGTTCTCTTTTATTATTACCCTATAGATAATTAAAGTTTTTTGTTTTTTCTGGAAGGTGAAAATCAGACTAGTCCTGACAAAGTCTGTATGTTCTCGTCTGTCTTTTCTCACCTCTAGGAGTACATTTTATTAGTTCATGTATGCACACACTTTCCCCTTTTCCTTGACTTAATTGTTATCCTTCCTTGTCCGTCTTTCCATGTTCTGGCCATTCTTCAGAGTTCAATTTCTCAGATCTGTGTCTAGTGACAGATAGTCAAGGCCAGCTTTTAGGACTTAACCATAGTCAGAGGGCTTAAAAACTTGACGTTTTCTGGCTGAAGTCAAGTCAGGAAAGGAATAGGATGGGTAAGAAACAAATTTGAAGAAATAAGACACAAAATCCAAAGGATGGGGAGACTTGGAGAACTAAGCAATAAAGGCAGCACCCTGATGAAGGCAGTTCTGAGGAATCCAGAGACAGATTTTCCTCATGCGGTCACATCTTTAATTTTTTGCTTGAAATATAGTAGATGTACTGTATTATATTAGCTTTAGATGCATAACACAGTGATTCCAACATCTAAATACATTATGAAATGATCAAGAGAAGTCTACTAATCATCTGTTTCTGTATAAAGTTACTACAGTATTATTGGACTTATTCCTTATGCTGTTACATTATATTTCTGTGACTTAATTATTTCATGACTGGAAGTTTGTACCTCTTAGTCCTCTTCAATTGTTTGCCCAACCCCCTACCACCTTCCCTATGACACCTCCCATTTTGTTCTTTGTATCTGTGAGTCTTTTTAAATTTTGTTTGTTTTGTTTTATAGATTTCACATTTTAGTATGGAACCCTCTATATCTTCCCATGTTCTTGCAAATGGCAAGATTTCATTTTGTATGGCTAAGTAATATTCTATTATATATTTATATGACATATATATATACATATACATACATACATACACACATACATATATATACTTCCCAGGTGGTACAGTGGTAAAGAATCTACCTGCCAGTGCAGCAGAGGCAGGAGATCTGGGTTCAATCCCTGGATCAGGAAGATCCCCTGGAGTAGGAAATGGCAACCCACTCCAGTATTCTTGTCTGGAAAATTCCATGGACAGAGGAGTCTAGTGGGCTACAGTCCATGGAATTGCAAAGAGCCAGACACAACCGAGCACACATGCATATACACACACAGATACACATACATACCTACATACACCCACACTAATCTTCTTTATTCGTGTTTCAATGGACACTAAGCGTTCTTCCACACCTTGGCTATTATAAGTAATGCAGCAGTAAACATTGTGCATATATCTTTTTAAATTAGTATTTTTGTTTTCTTCAGGTGAATACCCAGATGTGAAATTGCTTGATCATATGGTAGTTCTATTTTGAATTTTTTGAGGAAACCTCATACTATTTTATATTGGGGGCTGCATCTATTTGTTATTACCAACAACAATGCCCCAGGGTTTCCTTTTCTCCACATTCTCACCAATACTTGTTATTTGTTGTCTCTTTGATGATAAGTCATCCTAAGAGGTTTGAGATAATATGTCATTGAGTCTTTGATATGCATTTCTCTGATAATTAGTGATGTTGAGCATCTTTTTGTGTGTCTGTTGGCCATTTCTGTGTCTCCCTTGGGGAAATGTCTATTTAGATCTGCCCTTTTAAAAGTCAGATTTCTTTTTAATATTTAGTTGTGTGAATTCTTTATATATTTTGAATATTGACCCCAATCATGTATATTATTTGCAAATATGTTGTCCCTTTCAGTTGGCTGCCTTTTTGTTTTATTGATAGTTTCCTTCACTGTGAAAAAGCTATTTAATAGTTTTATCTAGTCCCGTTTGGAGGCAGATTAAAAACTATATTGCTACGACCAATGTGAAAGAGGGTGCTGCCTGTTTTCTTCTAGAAGTTTCATGATTTCAGGCCTTATGTTTAAGTCTTTAATCCATTTGAATTTATTTAAAATCATTCTTTTATGTGTAACTCTTTTATATGTGTCTGACTAGCTTTCCCAGGGTTCTCTGGTTGCTATGGTTAGGAATTGCATGCTATACTGAATAAAAGTGGTGAGACTGGTCACTCTTATCTTGTTTCTGATCTTTAATGCTTTAATGCTTTTAAAGCATTTTGTGGTAAAGTATGATGCTCATTGTGGGCTTGTCGTATTTGGTCTTTCATGTTCTTCTTTTCTTAGTTCTTTTAGGTGTAAGGTTACTTTATTTTAGTTTTTTTTGTTTGTTTCCTGAGCTAGACCTGTGTCACTATAAACATCCTTCTTAGAACTGCATTTTCTGTATCCTATAGATTTTGGAACATTGTGTTTCTGTTTAATTTTCATTTATCTCAAGTTTTTTTTTTTTTTCCTTTCGAGATAATTTAAAATTTTCTCTTGATTTCTTCAGTAACCCATTTAGTTTAGTAGCATATCCTTTAGACTCCACGTGTTTGTGCTTTTTCCCCTGTAGTTCATTTCATGTCTCATACCATCGTGGTAAAAAAGAATGCTTATCATGAATGCACTCTTAAATTTACTTAGACTTGTTTTGTGGCCTAGCATGTGATTCATCCTGGAGAATGTCCCATGGGCACTTGAATGTCACTCTGGATGAAGTATTATTATTATTATTTTTTAACTTATCAGTTTATTTTTATTAATAAAATTTTACTTTACGTAATTTGCTTTTGTGCTGTTATTATTTATTTATTTTTTTCCCCCCATTTATTTTTATTAGTTGGAGGCTATTGAACAGAATGTTCTATAGATATCTATTAAGTTGATCTAGTCTAACGTGTCATTTAAGGTCCCTCACCCATTGGGTAGGATCTCTGCTGTTGTGCTCACCCATTTGTGGGTCACTGACCTGGGAATGTGTGTCCTGACTAAACGACATCTGTCTCCCTCCTGTCTGTCTCACTGTGACTTCGTCTGCTGCATCTTTGGTTGGGGAGCACGTCTTCTGCTGGTCTTCAGGTCATTCTCACAGACAGTGGTAGACGGTAGGTCAGGGCTGCTCTCGGTCTGCCATTTGTGGTTCACTGATCTGGAAATGTGTGTCCTGACTAGACCACATCTGTCTCCCTCCTGTCTGTCTCACTGTGACTTCGTCTGCTGCGTCTTTGGTTGGGGAGCACCTCTTCTGCTGGTCTTCAGGTCATTCTCACAGAGAGTGGTAGACGGTAGGTCAGGGCTGCTCTCACTCTGCCATTTGTGGTTCACTGATCTGGAAATGTGTGTCCTGACTAGACCACATCTGTCTCCCTCCTGTCTGTCTCACTGTGACTTCGTCTGCTGCGTCTTTGGTTGGGGAGCACCTCTTCTGCTGGTCTTCAGGTCATTCTCACAGAGAGTGGTAGACAGTAGGTCAGGGCTGCTCTCGCTCTGCCATTTGTGGTTCACTGATCTGGAAATGTGTTTCCTGACTAGACCACATCTGTCTCCCTCCTGCCTGTCTCACTGTGACTTCGTCTGCTCCATCTTTGGTTGGGGAGCACCTCTTCTGCTGGTCTTCAGGTCATTCTCACAGAGAGTGGTAGACGGTAGGTCAGGGCTGCTCTCACTCTGCCATTTGTGGTTCACTGATCTGGAAATGTGTGTCCTGACTAGACCACATCTGTCTCCCTCCTGTCTGTCTCACTTTGACTTCGTCTGCTGTGTCTTTGGTTGGGGAGCACCTCTTCTGCTGGTCTTCAGGTCATTCTCACAGACGGTGGTAGAAGGCAGGTCAGGGCTGCTCTTGCTATGTCATTTGTGGTTCACTGATCTGGGAATGTGTGTCCTGACTAGACCACATCTGTCTCCCTCCTGCCTGTCTCACTGTGACTTTGTCTGCTGCATCTTTGGTTGGGGAGCACCTCTTCCGCTGGTCTTCAGGTCATTCTCACAGAGAGTGGTAGATGGTAGGTCAGGGCTGCTCTCGCTCTGCCATTTGTGGTTCACTGATCTGGAAATGTGTTTCCTGACCAGACCACATCTGTCTCCCTCCTGCCTGTCTCATTGTGACTTCGTCTGCTGCATCTTTGGTTGGGGAACACCTCTTCTGCTGGTCTTCAAGTCATTCTCACAGACAGTGGTAGAAAGTAGGTCAGGGCTGCTCTCACTCTGCCATTCTGACCCCGCCACTTGCCGCTGTTTCTTCTGAAGGTCTGTGTTTTTGCCTCCACTGATGGCCCTTCATGATCTAAAGCAGCTCTACAGCCAGCACCTGATCCTTAGTGTTTCATTTCCCCCAAGTTTCAGGCCAGTGATCTTTTGAAACTTCTTTTATATTTATGTCTTTTCATGGTTTAAAGGTCTAATTGGTTTTTGATGACTCTGTATATTATCCTATAAGTTCCATAAGTATTCATTATATGCTATGAACTATATTGGTTTGTCCAAAAAGTTCATTCTGGTTTTTCCCTATGATGTCACAGAAAAACCCAAAAGAACTTTTTGGCCAACCCATTACTAAATAATTTACAAGAGATTGCTTCAGTTACTTCTTTTAAGGACTTCTTGAAAGTAAAAGAGAAATTGTTAGTCTCTCAGTCATGGTCAACTGTTTGCAACCAGCCCACCAGGCTCCTCTGTCCATGGAATTCTCCAGGCAAGAATACTGGAGTAGGTTGCCATTCCCATCTCTGGGTAATATTCACAACCCAGAAACCGAACCCACATCTCCTGCCTTACAAGTAGATTCTTTACCATCTGAGCCACTGGGAAGCTGAAGGACTTCATAGGTAGCACTATTTTTATTTCTATTATACAGATGAGGAAAATTTAGAAGTAAAATCACCTATTAAGGCTTCCATAGATATTAAGTAGTAGAATCAGGATTTGGAAGCAGACTGTATGACTTATCACTAAAGACTGTGCTCATAACATATTATATTATATGGTATAGATATAATATATTATTTTTACATAATATTATTTTTTAATCAATAAGACAGATTTTAATGGTTTTGAAGTAAAAATTTTGATTAAATGCTACCTGAACTATCCATGTGTTCTGTGCCTCTGTGCATTTTTATTAATTTTAGATCAATTTTACTCTTTCATAAACTCCATTGCTGAGCAATGGGATACCATATTATCAAGGATACTAAATAAAATGATCTAGTATCTAGAAGTCTTCTGGGGAGGGGGGGTGGGTATATGGCAGTGTGTTTTTCAAGAAAGAGCTCCAAGTCTTTGAGGGTTGCACCTGCTTCACAGCTGTGTCATCACATCACCGTGGTTCTCTCCAAGACAGATGTTGTGGTTGATAATGAGAGGGCTCTTAGCATCTCAGAGAAGACAAGGTAAATGAATGGTGGCATCTCTCCCTTATCCACAACCACTTCCTGGCTTTGAGATTATTTTCTGGATGAATCTGATTCTTCTGAGACATATGAGACCGATGAGAAGGAATAGTACTCTTCTGATGTGTATAGTTTTCCTATAACACCAAGCAACTCATTCTTACACTACCTGCAGAATAGTGTCAGATCCCACAGGTTAAGGGTTCAGTTCTACAAATGTGTAGTGTCCACCCCCACCCTGATCCCCAGACACCAATGGCAGGTTCAAATTGTCACCTCTGCTTCTGACTGACTCACTGTAGGTGGGAGGTTCCCACAGTCTTCTCCTTGAAATTGAATAGTTGTCTAGAACAGTTTACAGAACTCAAAGAAGCATTGTACTTACTATATGACTCATTTATTATAAAAGAAACAATTCGGGAACAACCAGATGAAAGAGGGGTAGGACAAGTCACATGGGAATGGATGCAGAGCTTCCATTCTCTTCTAGAACCTCTACAAGTTCACCAACCCTGAAGCTTTCCAAACCCTGTCATTATGAGGTTTATGGAGACTTCATTACTTAGGCATAATCAATTGCATCATTGGCTACTGATGATTGAACTGAATCTCCAGGCCCTTTCCCTTTCCCGGAGGTGCAGGGTGGGGGAAAGGTGGTGGAATTGAAAGTTCCAACCCTCTAATCACATAATTGGTTCCATTGAACAACCAACTTCCATCCTTTGGGGCTTTTCAGAAGTCACCTTATTAACTTAAACTCAAGTGTTAATGAAAGAGATGTATTATGAATATCAAGATATATTTATTCATTTTTATCACTTGGGAAATGCCAAGCATTTTTGGATGGCCTGTGCCAGAAATGGGAATGAAGACTATATATTTCTTATTATAAATCATCATATCTTAACTCTTAGCCCCTCCCCCCAAAAGGAAAGTATTTACTAAAATATGACTTTATTTTAGTTCCAAGCAGATATTTCATGAGACTGTTACCAACAGAAGAATTAGGACCAAAAATCTTTATAGCCTGTAGCAAATTCCTTTTCTTTGCCTGTCCTTATCTCTTCCGAACCCAATCCCCCAATTGACTGAATTTATATATATTTCTCAGACACTTTGGTCTAAAAACATTTACTGACCTTCTACATGGCAGGTAGATATTTTTCTTAGACTTGAAAGTACAAAGATGAGTATATTGTAGGAAATAACTCAAAGTCAGTGACTACTGATGGGTGAAATAGAGACTGTACATATGTGTACATGCATGCATGCCCAGTCGCTTCAGCCGTGTCCGACTCTTTGTGACCCCAGGGACTGTAGCCCACCAGGCTCCTCTGTCCATGGAATTCTGCAGGCCAGGATACTGAGTGGGTTGCCATGCCCTCCTCCAGGGGATCTTCCTGACCCAGGGGTTGAAACAGCATCATCGGACTCTCCTGCATTCCAGGTGGGTTCTAAATGCACCATGTCATGAGAAATGCTGGGTTAGAGGTATATGTGTATGGAAGGACTGATGCTGAAGCTGAAGCTGCAGTATTTTGGTTATCTGATGTACACAGACAACTCATTGGAAACGTCCCTGATGCTGGGAAAGATCAAGGGCAGAAGGAGAAGAGGGCATCAGAGAATGAGATGGCTGGGCGGCATCATGCAATGAGCGTGAACTTGGACAAACTCCAGGAGATGGTGAGGGACAGGATGGCCTGGTGTGCTGCAGTCCATGGGGTCACAAAAAGCTGGACGTGGCTGCGTGACTGAACAACAACAGAGGTGTATGTAGGTACATGATGCTTTGTGGACACAAAAGGCACGTGATCTGACTTGGAAGTCTAGTCTCTGAAAAGGCAATGCCTGAGGTGAGTCGAAAGATGAGTGCAAGTTTGCTGGGGAAGAAGGGCCTTTTGGGCGGAACAGAGCGTAGCAAAGCAGATAAGAGATGGGGATAATTTGTGGGCAGAACTTGAGGTTTGCTGGTGTCACCAGAACATAAAATACAAAGTGGGAAGTATCGGAGATGAAATCAGAGCACTGTGTCAGTGCTGCTTTACCAAAGATCTTATTTGCTGTGCTAAGAGTGGACTTTTTTTCTGTAGTTTTTGGAAAATTTACCTAGGGAAATGTGATAGTAAGAATTGTGTTTTAGATTAATTATTCTAACTGAAATATGGATAACCAGTAGAGACACAAATACCATCTGCAGGAAGACCAGGTCCGTGCTAATTAGTTGGAAATTTAGCTGGGAGACCTGAAGGCCCTAAATTATTACAATGAATTTGAAATCTAGAAGGGGAAGTTTTGAAATATACTTTGAAGGCAAAAATCATAGGTAGGATGCATGGATGTGGATGTTTAGGGAAAGGGAGCAATCTGAAAGAATGGCAGTTTTCCTGTCTTAGTTCTTAGACAAAGCTGTTCCCCCCACCCCGCCCCCAGCTTTGTGTTCGTTCACACATGCTGACACCCCCTCATATCCATACAGTCACCAAGTCATGAGTGATTTCCTGAATTGGTACCTTTGTGCTTATTCCTGTATTTTTTTTTTTTTTTAATTCAGGCCCCAGTTATCTCTTGGCTCTACTTCCACTCTCAAATGGTTCCTTCATTTTGCTGCCAGAGAAATGTCACTTAAAATAAACCTGATCTTTCTCTGTCCCTAAGTTCAGTTCAGCCACTCAGTCATATCCAACTCTTTGCGACCCCATGGACTGCAGCACGCCAGGCCTCCCTGTCCATCACCAGCTCCCGTAGCTTCTTCAAACTCATGTCCATCGAGTTGGTGATGCCATCTCATCCTCTGTTGTCCCCTTCTCTTTACTTCAATCTTTTCCAGCATCAGGGTCTTTTCTAAAGAGTCAGTTCTTTGCATAAGGTGGCCAAAATATTGGAGTTTCAGCATCAGCATGAGTCCTTCCAATGAAAATTCAGGACTCATTGCCTTTAGGATGAACTTGTTGGATCTCCTTGCAGTCCAAGGGACTCTCAAGTGTCTTCTCCATCACCACAGTTCAAAAGCATCAATTCTTCAGCACTCAGCTTTCTTTATGGTCCAACTGTCATATCCATACATGACTACTGGAAAAATCATAGCTTTGACTAGATGAGCCTTTTTTGGCAAAGTAATGTCTCTGCTTTTTAATATGCTGTCTAGGTTTGTCATAGCTTTCCTTCCTAGGAACAAGCATCTTTTAATTTCAGGGCTGCAGTCACCATCAGCAGTGATTTTGGAGCCCAAGAAACCTCCCTCCAAATAAATATCTACAAATGATATAAAGCATAGTTTTTAGGGTCTAAAACTTTTCAGCATGTGCAAAAATCTTATTCTTTGGCAACCATGATTTAACTCCCAAATAGCCTCTTTGCAGTTTGAAGTAGTCAAATAATTTTTGGTCCTGACCCATGTCTTGATTTACATTGATTGTGCGCTGGTCCCTTTTGTCTGACTAGTGCATTTTATTTTTGCTTTGCTTTGTCCCTTTACCCCACTAAACTATCTGGGCCTTAAACATACACAGTATGTCTTGCTCATGTTTGTCCCCTAGAGACCTGATTACTCAGTATTCATTGAATGAATAAATCAGAGTGTTTGGAAGGGAAGAAGAGTAGCCTTCCCTAGATCATTCCTAGAGAAAAGCACTAAAGAAAAAAAATGTATATAATAAAATGCCCTGAATCAAAAGCCCTGTGTAATGTCAGCAGAGGCTGAACAAGTGGCAGCAATGGAAGTACCTGAAAGATACGCTTTTTATTGTTTGTATTTTTGAACTAGCATGGTGGGACAAGCTAGCTGTATCCAGGGAGTAATCTGTTGATCTGAAAACAGATACTTTGTGACTCCTGATCTGCATCAGATTATAACCAACAGCAGTCAGTTTCTTGAATATTCTGCTTACTAGTTGGTAAGTTGTTTTGTATTGATTGATTCAAGCTATTTAAAAAAGCAGACAAAGGATTAATCTCAAAAAATATACAAGCAACTCCTGCAGCTCAATTCCAGAAAAATAAATGACCCAATCAAAAAATGGGCCAAAGAACTAAACAGACATTTCTCCAAAGAAGACATACAGATGGCTAACAAACACATGAAAAGATGCTCAACATCACTCATCATCAGAGAAATGCAAATTAAAACCACAATGAGGTACCATTACATGCCAGTCAGGATGGCTGCTATCCAAAAGTCTATAAGCAATAAATGCTGGGGAGGGTGTGGAGAAAAGAGAACCCTCTTACACTATTGGTGGAAATGCAAACTAGTACAGCCACTATGGAGAATAGTGTGGAGATTTCTTAAAAAACTGGAAATAGAGCTGCCATATGACCCAGCAATACCACTTCTGGGCATACACACCGAGGAAACCAGATCTGAAAGAGCCACGTGCACCCCAATGTTCATCGCAGCACTGTTTATAATAGCCAGGACATGGAAGCAACCTAGATGCCCATCAGCAGATGAATGGATAGGGAAGCTGTGGTACATATACACAATGGAATATTACTCAGCCATTAAAAAGAATACATTTGAATCAGTTCTAATGAGATGGATGAAACTGGAGCCCATTATACAGAGTGAAGTAAGTCAGAAAGATAAAGAACATTACAGCATACTAACACATATATATGGAATTTAGAAAGATGGTAATGATAACCCTATATGCAAAACAGAAAAAGAAACACAGATGTACAGAACAGACTTTTGGACTCTGGGTGAAGGCGAGGGTGGGATGTTTCCAGAGAACAGAATCAAAACATGTATATTATCTATAGTGAAACAGATCACCAGCCCAGGTTGGATGCATGAGACAAGTGCTCAGGCCTGGTGCACTGGGAAGACCCAGAGGGATCGGGTAGAGCGGGAGGTGGGAGGGGGGATCGGGATGGGGAATACATGTAAATCCATGGCTGATTCATGTCAATGTATGACAAGACCCACTGTGGTATTGTAAAGTGATTAGCCTCCAACTAATAAAAATAAATGAAAAAAAATTAAATTAAAAAAAAAAGTGATGCTGTAGGCTTATCCCTGATTGACACTGTCAAATCTGGTGTCTGAGTCCTTTGTTTAGAAAGTATGATAAAAAGAAGTCATTTTTATAAATGTAAGTGGAACTGATTATGTATGACATCTGTCTAGAACCAAATGAAGAAGAAAATAATATTCACAAAAAAGGACTTGTAATTGCTTCTAGACAAGTCTTAAAATGCCAGGGTTCTAGTCAGTCACCATAATTCCCTTGTACTGTCAAGTTAGCTATTGATTTTCTCTGCCCGTAAAACAGAAGCACTTTTTTATTTCTGGCTTTCTGTGTAAACCCCGTAACTGAGCTCTCAGAAAGAAAATTCCTGGCTCACTCGGTCATATTTATTGTTGTTACTACTTCATGTCTACCAGCATCGTCAGATATCCTAAGTACTTTAAAAATTCTTCCCTATGACTAACCTAAATAAGTCTGGTTTAGTCCATTTCCTCCTTCTGTTTCCTCAACTGGAGTTGGAGAGCAGGTGGTCACCATGTGAAATACTCAGATTTTACAAGCAGCTGGAAGAACTTGTGAATTATTTCCTTCACCTTGGGTTTCCCTCCTGTGCTCATCCCTCCAGGATGCCAGAAGCGCTTGAATAACGTGGTTTCAGGTTGAGGGATCGTTTTATAAGAAATGATAGAATCCCTTTTCAGCCAATGCCACTCTTTAGAGAACATGTAGCATAGTGTGTGTGTATGTGTTTCTCTATGGGATTAAATTAGAGCTTTTTCAGTCTCAGGTTTTTAAATTGTACCTTTAAGCTGTTCTAGATTTATTTTATTCAACTTAAATTTATCGAACTTAAGGTTAGACTTCTGGTAAAGAGAGAGGATATTTGGAATCTTGTTGTTGTCCAATCGCTCAGTCGTGCCTGACTCTTTGTGACCCCATGGACTGCAGCACGCCAGGCCTCCCTGTCCGTCACCATCTCCCGGAGTTTGCTCAAACTTATGTCCATCGAGTTGGTGATGCCATCCAACCATCTTTTTCTCTGTTGTTCCCTCGTCCTACTTGGACTCTGAGAGGGAACAAATAGATAACTCCTATTCTTAGCCTTTGCACTAAAATGAACTTTTTAATAAACTCTAAGTGTATTGTGAATAATATACAGAGTAGATTTGGTTGGGCTAAAACATTCCTTTTCACTTATTTGAAATGACCACAGTGAATGACCCAAAGACCATCAAATAAGACTTAAGGGAAGAGAAAACTTAGAATCAAAAGTAATTGACAGAGAGCACAGATGGCTACTCTTTTCATTTAACTTACTGAAAGAAAATTATATCCTTTGGTATAAAATTTAAACTTGCTTTGAGAAGTAAGTATTTTTGGATATTAAATCTATGAAAATTATAATACCTAAATATTTCTGTTGATTGGCATGTTAATAGTTGGAAGAAATAATAATATAAAATCATATTAATCAATTTTGGAGTTTTTGCAGCTGCAAAACTAAACTTCTAGGAATTACTTTTCCTAATTCTATTTGGTAAGCTCCCTGATAAAGAATAATTCTATTTCATAAGTCACTCTCTATGTACACTTGGTGGAAAAAATTAATTTAGCTTTCTTCATTGTTCACTTTAACATCTTGGTTGTTTTAAGGCTCAAATCTAGACTGAGATTGTCATTTAAAATATTTGTTAATTATTTCTTGAGAAATAGTGCATTGCTCCACACCTGGGAATTAACCTCACATTTTGCTAACCAAAGTCTTTTAGTTATTCTATGTTATTTGATAAACAAGAAAGAGTTAAACATTGTTTGTGAGTGATGTTTTTAAATTTTAGCACAATTGTATTCCATTAAAAATAAAAGAGATTTCTCAGTTATCCACTCTTCTACTTCTATGATCTGAAGAAGTGTCTAATGTATTCTGCCAAATAGTCCTTCAGGGTGTTTTGGTTAAATAGCACCAGGTTTGACCAGCCCTCCCCTAGTTGGCATCGTTAGAAACATGGTCTAAACTTCAGGGAGCTGTAGGAATGGTAACTTTGGTAATGTTGTAAGAGGCAATGATGACTCTAGATTACACAAGACTACATCTCACAAATGTTCTCATCGTGTTTATAGGATGAAACAGAGAGACTTCTTATTTATAAAGCAGAAGTGATTTGTAGCTGTTTAAACTTCAGGCACAAACAGCACTGAATGCTCAACCCACACAGTGAAGAGTATATTTTTGTGAATGAATACTGGGATTTATTCTGAAGTTTGTGGCTTAAGTCACATGGCTTGAAAGTAGCCAAGTGGCAGCAATACCTCCCGGCCTCCACATTTAACTGCCGAGTGGACGGTTTCCAACGCTGGCAACCTGTGGTGCTTTCTCCCCTTCCTTTAAGCTCTTCATGTTCTTGACAATTAGTGTGACATTTTGAGGATTGGATTTTATCTTTGGAGTATAAAACCCCAAGCTCAATAAGACTAAGGAGCAAGTAAGATTATACTAGCTGAAAGTGAATGGGTAGCTATTTTTTACTAATCCCTACCTTACCGACTGCTGATATTGGTCTTTTTTGTACCGGGGATTGTTTGCCAGCTGGCAGGCCCACGCCATCAATGGCCATCCCTCCAAGGTGGTTCTTTTGGTGGGTATACCTAGAAAAAGCTTTATGTAGAGCAGTGCCGGAAAAATAATCATGTTTGTGTTTTCAGTAATCGAGCACTTCTTTATATGCTACTTGCCTCCAGAATGTTTAAGCTGAAGTCGTTGAGTCAACTGTTAGGCGACAGATAAGATGGCCAAGGCCCTAGAGTTATTCAGTGTTCCAGGTAATACGATTGGTGAACAGTTCTAGAGGATGGCCATGACTATGTGACAGTGGTTACAGAATGGGCTGGTTATAATTCATTCACTCAGCAGTTACACTTTGAGGCTTCTTTATTGGGAAATACCGTATTAGCTTATAGACTAGTGAAGGATTTCTCAGCCTCCACGCTATTAACATGTTTGGGTGAATCAATCAGTCTCTCTCTCTCTCTTTCTCTCTCTCTCTTTGATTCTGTCTCCTTGTCTTTCCACTCATCTGTATCCTAGGGAAGTCCTTCAGTCTGGCAGTTGAAATTAGAACTTTAGACAGAAATACCTGCAGTAATAACTTTTTCGTGGAATTGTTCTCATGAAAGTACAATTCTTTTTAAGAGATGAACCTAATGTTGGAAGTCGAGGAAGGCAGAGAAGAGGCAGTGAGCAGAAAGGACATTTTCTGCAGTGCCGATCAAAGCCTTTTCTTCCCTTGTGCAAGCAAAGGTTGAGCGAGGAGCACCAGGCATTTCTGGGAGGCTTCTGGAGGTCACCCCCACTGCAATGCTTCTGCTCCTATTCTTCAAACAAAACTTACTCACATGGACACATCTCTTTGCTAGGAGATTGGGAAGTGTATTCTTTATTTGTGGCAGCTGTGTGCCCTGCTACAGTTCAGGGGTTCTGTTACTGTGAAAAAGGATGGCACGCAGCCAAAAAGGGCTTTTCATAAAAGCAGTAGAAATTTAGAATTCCATGAATTCTGCACACAGGGGAGGGCTGTTCCAAGCTTGGACTCATGTGACTAATTCTTTGACCTTGACCAGCGCACTTCAATCCCATGGAGGATGGGGGTCATTTTCCTTTAAAATGTTAAAACTGAGCAGTTGTGTTAGTTATGCTCATGTTGAGAAAGATCTTGTAGTTTAGTCTGAACTCCACCCATCTGCTGTTTGAGTAGCCTATGGTTAATTTCCATGAATCCCTTTTTTCCAATGTATAACATAGGAGTCATGATAGCACACTCTTTCTTTCCTATTTATAAACATGATCTCCTTGAAAATCCTCTGATAGCTAAATATACAAAACAGGCTCAAAAGAACAAGGTTGTGAATGAGTCTGCAAATCCCTTGAAAATGTTATACTTTCATTATCTAAAACTGCAAATATAGTACCCTCAATAAAATCTTATATCTGCATCTTAGGAATGTGTCTATTGGTGTTGGGCACAGTTTATCCTCTTCCCAGACCTTTAGGGTTTGCTCAGAAGGTAACTCTGGCCGAGGATTGTCACTTCGTATTCTCACAAGTGATACACAGACTCATGATCCTGCTGGCTCTTCCCCATCATGTCTGGACCCTTTATGGAGTGCCGGGGGGCCCTAGGCTCTGGCCTCTCCTACAGCTGTTGAGCAAGCAGATGAGAGTCCAAAAAACTCAGGAGAGTTCTTGTCCATGGGGCAGATGTTGACCAATTAGAAAGTGGCAGGTAAATCCTTGCTTCCTCCTTGCTCACCCAACTGAAATGTCCAGAGGTGTGTTGGTTTTGTGAAACCTGAATGGAGGTGTGCCTTATTGCATGAGCAGCTGGCTGTTTCTCCTCCTGTTTCTGCCGTTAGTTCAGTAATAAATGCTTGTTTTCCTTCCTCCTTTCCCGTCTCTATTCCCTTTTTCTCTACTCCTGCTCCCCATGGATTGCGTGCCAGCTGTAGCAGGCAAGCTTTGCCTCTGGCTCTGTTTTCTAGGAATTTTGCACTAAAAGTATAATATTAGCATAATATGTAAAATTAAATTCCACTTGCTGTGACTTTCGCCCTGGGAGTTAAGGAAAGACACCTGTCTGTGTGTCGATCAGAGGCAGACTTCTCGTGAGCACGCTCTTTCACGGTGTCAGCCTTTTGTCCTCAGGTTAGTTCCTCACATGTTATCAGTGCTTTTTGATTTTTTAACTGAGTATTTAGTTTCATTTTCCAAGGTCTCTGTCAAGCAAGAATAACAGAAATTTGAATGTGGGTATAAAGCAAAGCTTTGTGTTACTTTTAATTAGGAAATCACTATATTCACTCAGGGTAATTTTCCAAACATTTTGTCTGGAGTGTGTTCCACACACCCTGCTTGGAGTTTGCTCAGTTGTGTAAATTAGTTTTATCCATGCTGTCATTCTAGAGCCCATAAGATTATAGCGACTCCAAGTATTCTCCACCCACCCAATCCCAGTCCTCTCTGTCCTCACACTGCCCAAGAGACAGTTAACAATCAAACGTCATCAGAAACTTTGAGTAGCATTCTCTGTCTCTCCCACGGTCTAAAGTGGCATCATAAGTTCCTCCTCTGCTTCCCACTCTTTCTGTTTGTCATCTTGTTTTCTGTTTTTTCCTGTTTGATCCATTTGTTCTCTTTAATGTTTTTCAGTGCAGTAATTTTCCTTATAAGCATTGATTTTGCTACACCCTACACATTTTAATGTTTAATTTTCAATAAATTCAAACTGCTTTTTAAAAATCTTTTCAGATTTCTCCTTTAACCCATGTGTCATTTACAAGCTTGTTTAATCTCCAAGTATTCTGTGATTTTCCAGTTATCTTTCTATCATTGATTTCCATTTTATTTCATTGTGCTCTGAGAATGATTTCTATTCTTTCAAATTTGCCAAGATGTATTTTATGGCCCACAGTGTATAGTCTGTGTTGGTAAATGTTTGATGTGAGCTTGAGAAGAGTATATAATGGGCTGTTCTTGAATGAACACCATTATATCCAGTTGGTTGATGGTGCTGTTGAGTTCAGCTGTGGTCTTACTGATTTTCTACCTGTTGGATCTGTTCATTTCTAGCACGTGAGTGTTAAAGTCTTCATCTATGACAGTGGATTTATCTCTTTCTCCTTGAAGTTCTATCAGTCTTTGCCTCCCATATTTTGATGCTCTGCTCTTATGCTCTGCATACACATTAATGTATGTGTATGCTCTACATACATAATAAGAATTATTATTGTCTTTGATGGAGAAGGCAATGGCAACCCACTCCAGTACTCTTGCCTGGAAAGTCCCATGGACAGAGGAGCCTGGTAGGCCACAGTCCATGGGGTCACTAAGAGTTGGACATGACTGAGCAACTTCCCTTTCACTTCTCACTTTCATGCATTGGAGGAGGAAATGGCAGCCCACTCCAGTGTCCTTGCCTGGAGAATCCCAGGGACGGGGGAGCCTGGTGGGCTGCCGTCTGTGGGGTTGCACAGAGTCGGACACGACTGAAGTGACTTAGCTGCAGTAGCAGCATTGTCTTTGAAGAACTGACCTGTTAAGCATTATGTAATCCTCTCTCTTTTATAACTTTTGTTGTTTTGAAATCTGATCTGACATTAATATAGCTACTCCTGCTATCTCTTCTTTAGTGTTAACAAAGTTTATCTTTCTCTATGTCTTTGCTCTTAACATATATGTGCCTTTACATTTCAAGTTGGTTTCTTATAGAAAACATATAGTTGAGTCTTGGTTTTTTGGATTCACTACGACCATGTCTGCGTTTTCATCAGTGGGTTTTGACCATTCACCCTCAAAGTGATGATTGATATAGTTGGATTAATGTCTACCGTATTTTCTGTTGTTTTCTACTTTTTGCCCTTGTTCTTTGTTTCTATTTTTTTCTTCCACTGTTTTTCTGCCTTTTGTGATCTTAATTGTGTACTTTATATGATTTCATTTTCTCTGCTTGCTTACCATATCAACTATAGTTTTTAAAAACATTTGAAAACATTAATGGTTGCCGTAAAGTGGCATTATAAGTTCCTCTGCTTCCCACTCTTTTTGTTTCTCATCTTTTTTTTTTCTCTTTTCCCCTATTTCATCCATTTGTATATTTACAAATTTGTACATTTGAATTGTACATTTACAACTAATCCAAATTCTCTTTAGATAATGTTGCACTGTTTCACGGGTAGTGCAAATACTTGAGAATAACAAAATTTCTCTTGTCCTTGTACCATTGCTGTCATTTATTTCACTTATATATGCGCACATATATACATAAAAGAGTTAATAGTTACCTTTAAATTTTGTATAAAAGTCTGCTCCCAAATGCATTTATGTAATTGCAAAATGCATCTTGGTACATTTGTATACATTGTATATCTTCTCCAGATTTTTTAAAGACACATCCCTCCTGGGACTCTAATCTTAACTGCTGCTTTAAAGTTCATAGGCTTATTTGTCCATCTGTTTTCATGGAAGGTCATATTACCATTTTCTTGGGAATTTTCTTTGCCTCTTTGAACTGTTGTTTTCCTAGATCTTATGTCTTGATTTTTTTTTTTTTTTTTTTTTGGTTTGTTCCTTCATTTTAGTTGAGCACATCCTTTAGTATCTTTATGGAAAATGGTACAAAATTTTAAATATTAATAATTTTGAGACCCAGAGAAGGCAATGGCACCCCACTCCAGTACTCTTGCCTGGAAAATCCCATGGACAGAGGAGCCTGGTAGGCTGCAGTCCATGGGGTCACTAAGAGTCGGACACAACTGAGCAACTTCTCTTTCAATTTTCATTTTCATGCTTTGGAGTAGGAAATGGCAACCCACTCCAGTGTTCTTGCTTGGAGAATCCCAGTGACGGCAGAGCCTGGTGGGCTGCCATCTATGGGGTCGCACAGAGTTGGACACGACTGAAGTGACTTAGCAGCAGCAGCAGCAATTATGAGACCCTGTATGTTTGTAAATATTTTTGTACTACCATGAAGCTAGATTGACAATTTGGATATAGAAATCAGAATTGGAATTCATTATTCCTCAGAATTTTAAAGGCGCTGCACTTTGTTTTATAACTTCCTGTGTTGTGAACTCATTGGTTTCTGATGATGTTTAATAGAACTCTGTTTTTAGATTTTTCATTTTTAATCATGGTTTTGTAATAGTGTATGATGTATCTTGCAGATATTTTCTCATTGATTGTGCTTTGTATATATTGTGTCATTTTAATATGGATACTTTTTTTTTTTTTTAGTTCTGGAAATTTTCATGAATTTTTTTTTTTTTTTTTTTGGTAATTGCTCCCTTCATTTTTCTTTCAGTACTTCTGTTAGTCAGATGTTGGGTTTCCTGATTCATCTCCTAATTCTCTTCTCTGTTCTCATCTCTTTTCTTTTTCAGTTCACAGCTCTTTTGTTTTATTCTTTCACTCATATCTCATTCACATTTTCTTTCTTATGCAGCAGCCATTCTCATAAGTTTAATGTGTATATATTTGTCTTAAAAATTAATATTATTTTTCTATTCATGTCTTCAATTTACATAAATGATTTTGTGTTATTTCCCTATTTTGTGTTTTGTGGTTTTCACTCAGAATTATGTTTTAAGATCCATCTATTTGTAGTATTTACTTCATGCCTGCGACTTTGTGGTGTGCTTCTAATGCATTTATATTCACCAGTAAATAGCCGGCTATCTTCCTGTCCCAGACGGATCCTCTTTCATGTTTCCTTATGGACTTTTCTGTGAGGATATTTCTGGGATGCGCACCATCCAGAAGCTAGTTTTTAGGTCACACATTTATACCAATTAGAAATGTTGAATGCAACATTTCTCTTCAGAAAGGCTGTACGCCTTTATGAGTTCCTGTGTTTCTACATGCATTCAACATGTAGTGTTATTCACCTTTATAACTCTTGCCAAACAATATCTGATACATATAATGGGACATCTCAATATTTTAATTTGTGTTTTTCTTAACTATTGATGACTTTGAAAAACTCTTTATATGCTTATTACCCTTTTGACTTCCCTCTTCTGTTATCCCTTGACATCCTTCATCTATATTTTTATCTATTTGTTTTTCTGTCTTTTCATTTTGTAGGAGTTGCTCATATAGGCAAATATGAAACCTTTGGCTCTTATGAATCTGACCACCTAGTGGTGGTAGTGTAAGATAATAGGAATGGGGAAGATATGGTGAATTATACTGGTGCAGCTATGCAGAAAGAAGCCCTTTTTGAAATGTCTGTATTTCAGCAGATTGAGGAGGAGGGACATGGTGGGGAATGGCTGGGTACAGTCACCGCAGTTGGAACATGGTTGTGAAAGCTGTATTAAGGGTCTCAACAACCTGAGTTTCTGGATACCAGGAATCCCTTGGGTCTAAGGAATATCCAAGCAGCTGTTCATTCAAGACTTAGAAATGATGTCACCCTAGGTCACTCTTCTGAGTAGTGAGGAAATCCCACTATCAGAGAAGGAGGAAGTCTAGCCAAGATTGGTAGTCAGGGTTCTATCTTGTCCTCTCAATGCCTAGCACAGTGCCAGTAAATAAGAATTATGCATTTGTGAAATAGAAATTTATCTATTGGTATTTATTATTACTCTTTACATGACTATTTCTGCTACTGTGCACTCACTTAAAAGGATTTTAAAAATACATGTTTAGTGCTTATTTAGCTAATGGCTGTACTAACATGGTAACATAAATAGTTGCATGGAAAATTTTGCAATATCCTGTGTGGCAATTATAACCTTGAAATTGTCTTAAAAATTTGATGTATGAATTCTAAATGTGTGCTTCTTTAAAAGAAAAAGAGAAAATATTTTTTTCACTGCCTCTACTTAAAAACAATTGATCATGATATTGTTAAGATTAAGGTTGCTAAAATAGTTGTTTAAACAAAGCTTTGCAGTTGTCTGTTATAGAGAAAAAACAATTGGATAAAGTTTGAAATATTTCTGTTTGTGACTTTCTAGGTGTTGTGGTAGAGTCTGTTCACCTTTGGTATCCTCTTGTGGTCAATAGGAGGTGTTGATTTGACCTTGTATTTAACATTTGTATATAACTTGTGATTGACCTATATGAGTATTTGACTTATTTTTTGCCTATTTGTTTGTTATATATCACAACTTTAAGACTGGGAGTTTTCTTGCCATTCCTTAGCTCAGGGGATATGATGAAAGTGCAGCACAACCTCAGTTGCTAATCTTAGATGCTAAATAATAATGTGATCATGTGCTCAGAGTAAATGCAGGATAGCTTGGAACACACATTAATTACAGACCTTGAACTTATCTTACACATTTGCCATTATAATTGGGTTTGGGGATTAACTTGCCAAAGATTTTATAATATACACATATAAACATATCACACATATATATGACTTCATTGTACATGATTACATGGTTCAGATGCACTTTTTGTGGATCTGTAGAAAACGTCATACCATTATAACATAGTTTCCATTTATTTGAATCATGTTATGACGATGAGAAGTCAGTAATCACATACAGCATTTAGCGTAAAGATTTGTGCATTATTTTCCCTTCCTTCTGCAGCACTGGTTTCGGAGAAAATTCTTAGCTTGATATCCACAAGTAACACAATAGACAATCGATAGCTGTGTGGTATTAAGTTACTAAAACCAAATAGGACCTGACTTCCATGAGACAAAATCATGGCTTTTGGGGGGAAATGTGAGTCACAAGAAGTGCTCTCTGTTTTCAAGAATATGGTTCCCTAGATTATAGTTGTCCTTCATATGCCCTCCTCTTTCGGTTCAGCTCTTTAATTTTATACTGGAACTGAGTGTGTCTGTGTTATCTGCATCACTGGAACCTTTGAGTAGATCTCTTGTTGGCCTGGTGGTATGAAGTGCCAGGGTTTGATTAGGAGTCCAGGAAGTTCTTCTGGGAATGATTTTTGTATTGCCAGGAATGCTGGTATGCTGGCACTGAGTTAACATTCCTGATAATGCCAGCAAACACTGAAAAACAAAGATGCAAGTGTAGTTACCACAGCTGCGCTCCCCTCTCCCCCACCTGGTCCCTTCTGCGCACACTGAGACATTTTAAGCCCCCTGTTGGAAGATGAACGTGAGTCAGCTTCCTGTCCTAGTCTCTCAGGCAGCTGGTGGCCCCCACCCCTACCGTGCTCATGCATCACAGGGATCGAATTGAGGCCATTTGCGCAGAATCGCCCCCTGTGTCATGGATGTCGGTTTTTGATCAAATGGAATGTTTGTGAGGGACTGTAATGCCCACTGTTACGAGAGGAATAATTTTGCATGTTCATTAAATATTTATTGAGCACTCTCTCAAAATTTTAATTTTAAGAAGTATAGGATATATATATATATAATTTATTTGTTTATTTAAATATAAATATTTATATTAATTAATATATATCAATATTAATATATTGTTATATTAATTGTATATTACATATTTATATATATACAGGATGTAAATTTAGGATATGCATTTCCCTGCTGCAGTGTAGGGCTTGAACACCGTAAGAGACCCATATATAAAATTAGATGAACAGTTACAAGCAGAGGAAACTGGTGAAGTGGACTTGTGAATGAGGTCTGTTTAAGCTGGATGCTAAGAGTAGCTCTAACTTGAAGCTGTGTTAGAAGAAATAAGCATTTATATATATAGTCTGTAGGTGCAAAGAACAGGCGCTCAGGATGGCTAACGAGAGAGGCTTTTGGGAAGATTGCTTGAGCAGGTCAGCTGTGGGCACAAGATGCAAGGTTCAGGAGCGGACAATGGAATGCTCACTCCGGTGTGTTTCACAGTGGAGGGACGCGCGCCTCCCGTGCTGAGCCTGGACCTGCCTGCCTCCTTCCGGCGTCTCCTCCACACTTTGCTGTGCGCGTCCCCCCAGGGGCCTTTTCTGGGTGGGGATGCCACTTGGTGTTTTCCAATGGTGTCTCGCCTGGTAGACATTTTCTCCTTAAATGATAAAAATCCTTTGAAGATGTGACTCCCTGCCTTATTTCCAGGCATAATACAGCAATGCACACACATCCCTGCACTTCTTCAAAGGTCTAGAACATTTACAGCAGAACCCTACTTGCTTTTTTCATTCAATGCAACTTTACCAGTTAAGTTTCTAACATTCCATCCATGCAACTGGATCATGATGGGTTTCTGGAAATATAATTGAGTGGATAAAAGTTTAGAGTGCTACTGGATCAGAATAGAATACCTTCATCTGTTAGTCTGGAGCTGACAACCTGAGTTGTGAGACGGACCGACCAGAGGCCTGCTTGTCTTCTCCTCTCTTCCCCACTTCCCCCCAGAGTCTCCTCTCCTCTCCTCATCCATCCATTCACTGTTATTTTTAATTAATTTCCTCCAAATATTTACTGATTCAAATAAATGAAAAGTTTTATCCATAATAATCACAGAGCTTTTTAAAAAGAGCTGTCTGAATCTCTGTTTAAGGGTAATAGGAATCTATGTTTTGAGTAGCCTTTAAAATACTTAACTCTGATTAATGTGGTCCAGACATTGCACATCAAGAAACATTGAGATAAAAGGAAGGAGTAGTACTTCTTTGGCCAGTGAAATTTATGAGTGTGGTCATGTAGTATTTATTTCATATGGACTCATAAATGGAAAAAACATACCTGGTGGATAACATATTTATAGTTGAGGAAGATCATATGTCTAGGCATGCCCTGTTCTCTTTAGAACTGTATTCTGTTTGCATTTCTATAGAAGTAAGCCTTAGGGGAAAGGTGAAGTATTCTCTTCCAACAAAGGGCTAGCCTGGTTACAGTTGAACCCATAAAACAATGTCATTTTAGCAGTGCAAAGGTCAGCTATTAAGTTATGTCGAGTGGATGATGCAGATGATTCTAATCCTTTTGATTTGACTTTGAACTGATCTAATTATTTCACACCACCAGTTGGTGAAGATGTATTTTCCTTTTTATCAAGAATGTGCTGTTTGAACAGCTCAGCCAATGTGAAACTGTCAAACTAAGCCAGTGAAAAGCCACTATACTTCAAACTCCCGATTTCCTCCAGTGGACTTTTTGTTTAAAATAGCCCCTCCCTATCTCCCCTTCTCGTGTTGTTGTTTAGTCACTAAGTTGTGTGCGCCTCTTTTGCAAACACATGGACTGTAGCCCACCAGGCTCCTCTGTCCATGCAATTCCCCAGGCAAGAATATTAGAGTGGGTTGCCATCTCCTTCTCCGGGGGATCTTCCCAACCCAGGGATTGTCAGACCTGTGTCTCCTGCATTGACAGGTGGATTCTTCACCACTGAGCCACCTGGAAAGCCCATAAAAATTTCTTCTACTTAAAAAAAAAAAAAAGACAATGACTTGTTTGAATAATCAGGCATCTTTTTTTGTGACTTGGGAAATATTATGATTCCTTGCAAAGAGTTTGTGAGTGGTCTCTATAAACTGTATGTTAACTCATCTGACTCACCAAAAAAGCCTAAAAGAGACATTTTTCTCTTGGCTATGTCCCAGACTTCTAGGTCAGAATTTCCTGAGAATCAGTTATAGAGTGCTCAACGGAATGCTACTATAAGCAGCCTGCCCCCTCCATACTGTAGTTCTATGAACTTCTTTGAGAGCAGAATACATACTCAGATGATTTTGCCTCATATCCTTCTTCCCACTTCATCAAGTTTTCCACATAGTTGAGGCTCACTGAATCTTTATTAAATAATTTTATTGGACCCTTGATGGGAATGATGGAAATCAAGGTTATCTTGATTCTCTGATGTGAATGTTTTGTTGTTTTGTGATCTCCTAGGATGGAAAGAAGAAATTTGACAAAGAGAGTGAAAAATACTATTCCATTCTTGACAAACATTTAAATTTGTCTGCAAAGAAAAAGGAATCTCATTTGCAAGAGGTAAGTTTTTCCAGTTGAAATGTGAAAAGAGCATTAGCATTGTCATGTGAAGTCCAGATTTCCAAAAGTAGACATTATCTCAGAATCTGCTCCTGTTTAATAAATTAATGATAATAAGAATATTTAAGCTAATTGTAAAGTAGTTAGCCTCCAACTAATAAAAATAAATTAAAAAATAAAAAAGTAAAAAAAATTAAGCTAATTGAGCATTTACTATAGATAGACAAGCAGGGTGCTGAGCATTTTACATGCTTTGTGACATTTAAAATTAACAGTCCCAAGAGAAAGATTACTCTTTCCTTCAATAATGAAAAAGAGTAAAACAAGGCTATTTCTTTTTCTTCCTGTTGGGCATATTTTAATGCCCTACTCCTGTGTGACCCCATGGACTGTAGCCCGCCAGGCTCCTCTGTCCATGGATTTCCCAGGCAAGAATCTTGCTGTGGGTTGTCATTTCCTTCTCTGGGGGGTCTTCCCAACCCAGGGATTGAACCTGCGTCTCCTGCTTGCCAGGGAGATCCTTTATCACTGAGCCACCTAGGAAGCCATTCTAAATAGCAAGACCTACCAAATTCATGGTGTAACATTTATATTAAGTTAAAAGTATCTGTTCTTCAATCGCTACATCAGCATTAAGGGAGAAAAGATATACAGTTACATGTTTTGATATCTTCATTATTTTTTGTCAATTTAAACAAGTCAACAGAAATATTTTACTAATGTACACAGTGTTCTCATACAAGGGATGCATTTCTTCCTTTTTTCCTGAATATTTGCTCTTCTCACTGGTAGTGTTTTAACTATAGTTAGCCAGCTAGAAAATTCTTTTACTGAGGAGTGATGCAGTTTCACTCTAGTGATAGCATATGTTTTATTTGTTTTTCTAAATGGCTCTATGGTCTTTCACCATCCACACTCCCCCCAGCGCACAGTGGTGAGTCTCAAAGCTGAACCGGGAGTTGAGCTGGGTCCCCTGCAGCTGTCACTGCCCCCAGCCCGCCCCAGGGAATGGTGCAGGGTCCTGAGCCTCCTTCAGTCTCATCTCCATCTCGTCTCTGTATTTCTAGGGATTGCATCACTGAACTCTTTTAAATGTCTCATTCGGATTCCCTAGCAAAGTCACCTTCCTTCCTGAACTGTTGTTCAAGTTCAGCTTGGTCCTCTGCCCTACTTACTCCTATCCTTACTTCTCTGACCTTCGTGTTCAGCCATGAGGCATGCTTAATGAGTTCAAGTGCAGTGGAACTGCAGTCAAAAGGCATGGAAGAGTTACTTCTGATTCCTTTTTACTGTATTTTTATGTTCCCCTAGAGGGAATTGAATTTCCTCACTTAAAATGTTGAACGTTGGAAAGATTTGTATTTCACTGTAATGAATAACTTGTTATTAATACCTGCTATTAAAATAGGATAATTTAATAGATGGGTGCCTCTGGAAAGATTTTGGGGCTAATGTGAAGTGGAGAAAAATCTGTTATTAAGATTATTAAGAGAAATTATATTTTTAATTTTCATGAACATTTTTAATCTTATAGTGTACTATGTTGTTCTTTAATATTGTGTTCACATATTCTAAACTTCTTAAATGCATGTCTGTTTAAACTTTTAAACATTCCCTTAGAATAAACCTGAGAGAGAATGCAATATGTAGACAAAGTCATCTGTAGAAAAGGCTCCCCCGGTTGTCACCATCATGTACCAAAGACAAGGCCCAGGCACATTCTAAAAATTGACTGCCTCCAGATCAAGGGTAATTCATAGAGTCTCTGAAGAGTTACCAGATTCTTGGTGACTATGAGACGCTGCCCTTAGCTGGCTGACTCTTTGCACCCCTGTGGACTGCAGCACACCAGTCTCCCCTGTCCTTCACCATCTCCCAGAGTTTGCTCAGATTCATGTCCATTGAGTCAGCGGTGCTGTCTAAACATCTCATCCTCTGCCACTCCCTTCTCCTTTTCCTCTCAATCTTCCCCAGCATCAGAAACTTTTCTAGTGAGTCGGCCCTCGTCACCAGGTGACCAAAATATTGGAGCTTCAGCCTCAGCATCAGTCCTTCAGTGAGTATTCAGGACTGATTTCCTTTAGGATTGCTTGGTTTGACTTCCTAACTCTGTCATAATTTTAAAGTCCTCTAGAGGTTATGCTTTAATTTTCCCTGACAGTGTAGCTCAATCTTTAATACTTGTTAGTGACTCCTAATCCGTTGGGATATGATGGAATAGAATATTCATTCTGGCTTGATATTTAGTTGGATGCTAGGAGAAAAACCTGTAACATGGTTAGTAGCATCCTCCATTTGCCCCACCACACAAACACATACACACATACACACACACAATTTTTTTTCCAGGAGGCACAGCCCATGATAGAATACAATACAAATACAAATACAACACAAATACTGTGTAAAGCAACTCTTCTGAGCATATAGTATAGAAAAGGAAAAATGTAGGTTGTTTTCTGTTTTTTCCTCGGTCTTTCCAGGAGTCAAACCTGTTACAGGGAGATGCTGCTACACACATGTTTAACTCAGTAACATGGCATTAGATTCATTTGTTCCCTTGCAGAGCAGCTCTGGTCCTTCTGTCGGCACCAAGCCTATGAAGTTGTTCTCAGAAAGACCCTTCTGTGCCTTCTCAAGGACACAGCTGAGTCTTTGCTCGTTTAGCTCGTGGAAACCCAAGTGACTACCCATTACCAGGACTGAATTAGGGGTCAACTTGTGTTGGTGAAGCTCCAAGGCCATCTATTAGATGCACCATTGGAGTACACAGAATTGGAAACAGACTTGTCAAAATTATGGGACTTTACAGTAGACTAAAAGAAGTAATATTTGAAATGTGAATAGATAATTTCTTTCTAAGCATAAACCAAGAGGAAGAGATCATGAAGGAAATGTAGGAAGACCAAAATGCATAAAAGTAATCTGTCTCTTTCAAAAGACCTTAAATCAAATTAAAAGATGAAGTATTAGGGGACTTATATGACACAGGAAAACCATCTCCTACATACAAGATGTTTTTGGAAATCAGTGTGGAAGAGATAAAGGTTTTAGTGGAAAAAAATGGAATAAGAATATGAAAGGGCATTTCATCAAAGAAGAAATATAAACCATAATAAATATTATGTTTTTATATCATACATTTTAAAAGTATAATTTAATAATAGTAGCAGCATGTTAATTTATTAAAAGATAATATCCATTGTTAGTGAAGGTATGGGAAACTGAGCAGACTTTGGCTTTTCTGGTGGGAATATGAAATCATTCAAAAACTTTTGAGGTATATTTGACCATATTTCAATCAACCTTATATGTGCAAGAGAGTTGAAATGATTTCTGTTCATAGGAATTTGATTGGAAGAAATGATTAGAAATGAGTATAAAAATAAATTGTGTGAATATGTTGATCCAAGAGTTATTCACAATAAAAATTTTAGAAACATCCAAGATAGCACAAAAGAATGATTGGGATAAATACACAAATAGAGCGTGGCCAAAAACAGAATTGATATGACTGTGAAACTTTTATTTGAAAAAACATTTAAAGACATTTGGGAATATTTGTTAGCCTAAGTGTGGAATAACAGGATTTAAACCAGAATATATACTATTATTCATGTCTTTTAAAGTAATTTTTTGTGTGCATGTTGTACATCAAACTATTTATAGTGAGGCTGCAGCTAATTTATTATCTTTACATTTCCCTGTTATAGTAATGAACAATGAATATAGTAATAAGTATGTATCAGTTTTATAGTTAGAAGAGTATAGGGGTTCCTTTTAGGAGCCAAGAGTTTGGGTTTCTATTAGTATCTATAAGTAAAGATGCTTTCAGCAGGTCCCCCTTGCCCACCTCCTGAGTGAAGGTAACCCCTCAGGTCCTACTTACCGCTGTTTTTATCCTTCTCTGCATCCCCAGAGGCTCTGCTCCTTTCATATTGTCTGTGACATCTCAGTGAGTGTTTACCACCGTGCTTCCCATCCTGACCACCTCTGCACTATCCACTGACGTGTTACTACGACCCCATAGTGACATGTGTGAAATCTCACCCGTTTTCTCCAATTTGACCCTGCTTCTCACGTCTTTAATTCTGTTAATGCTTGGTGTTATTTCTTGTGTCAAAATTATCTTCGACTTTCCCCCTTTGCTTCTCACACCCACGTCCTCAAGCTTGTCTTATTAGGATATACCAAACACCTTTACCCGTATCAAGTAAGAGGTCCCCTTCTGTTCAGGTGCACCCAGCTTCTCCGTTGAATCAGTGCATTCTACACTGCGCTCACGCTAATCTTCTGACCTTCCTGAAGTCCAGCTCTGATCCTGACCACACCTTCCTCCAGTCCTTGCCTGGTTTACCAGATGCGGTGTGTACTCATTCTCTCTATGCTGGCTCAGCTCTCGCCTCTGACGGTTTCAGATAAACCCCTTTGCACCATCTACCAGAGCATAACCTCTCTTGACTTTAGTCCCTCACTAAAACACTTCTTTTATCTCCACCTTCTCTGAACCTCTCCATTCCTCAGCATCCAGCTTAAATCCTTTTTCCTCTGGGAATAAATCAACAGCTGTCACCTGAGTGATAGTTTTTTTCACTATCCCTTTTTCCTCTAGTTTGAATTGAGACAGCTTAGAGTGTGTGAGGAGGTTTAGGTGTCTGCGGTCTGCTGAACTGTGTGGTTTTCTTATGTACCTAACTTGGTTTCTTATTGGGATGACTTTGCTACGGAAACAACAGCTACTTAAGCAATCTGTTCTTCTGGAGTAATTATTATTCCCTTTCAGTTTTAAAAGTTTGGACTATGAATTACATAGTTATCTTATTTCTCCTGTACAAAATACTTGACCACAGTTGTTAATGAGTATATAGCAACTGATACACGCTATGAGCTCAAGGACTAAAGGAATTCATCTGAGGTAAAAGAATGTCTTTCTAAATCTGCTACTGAAAAAAAAAGAGAATTAAGTTATTGTATTCTTTTAGTACCGTGCATTCTAGATGACCTTTCACAGAAGATTTGTATAGTAAATTTAGTTGTTGACCTCTAAGGGAAACCAGGCACAAGCTTCTAAGAATCCTCTCCCAGAGGATTTAATTCACACAGGACCTAATTCCCTCAGCAAGGAATCATGACAACACTCGTGAAATGGTATCTACTAAAATCTCCTAAGGGACTTCCCTGGTGGCTCAGACGGTAAAAAGTCTGTCTACAATGTGGGAGACCCGGGTTCAATCCCTGGGTAGGGAAGATCCCCTGGAGAAGGAAATGGCAACCCACTCCAGTACTCTTGCCTGGAGAATCCCACGGACCGAGGAGCCTGGTGGGCTACAGTCCATGGGGTCGCAAAGAGTCGGACACGACTGAGTGACTTCACATAGAATCTCGTAGACTGAGAGCCAATGGTTTTTACTGGAGGCTGGTCATGTAGACACCTTCTGCTTGTCATGTACGCAAATTCCAGGCTCCCAGATACAAAGCAGGGGTTCAAAACAGCCCGTATCGCCTGCACGGTTTTAGCGTTAGTGAACTAGTTTCATCCGTTAGGCGGGTGGTGTCTCGCTGTTCACTGTTGCACACTGTTCGTGGAACCCATGGTAGGCAAGGCGCGAGCAGGGGAACGGGAAGACTGGGGGAGACGCAGGAGCCGCGAACACGTTTCTTCTCTCCCCACTGGCGCAGCCGCCCGAGCAGCAGACACGCCGTCTTCCCGCCTCGGTGTTGACCCCGGCGGCAGCGTGACTCAGCCTCCCCACCGCAAGGTGGCCCCAGGGGCTTTTTCAGGTGGAGCTCACAGATGGTTCCGGAACACAGGTAGCCCGTGGCCACAAGAGTTCCTTGTGACGGGCACGCGCTTGTGCTCTAAGACTCTCAGCTGTTACACAGTCGTGATTTACAAAGCCTGGGGTGAAGTGAGAGGACCTGGGGGAGAGCTGACCACGCCCCCTTGCTCATTCACGCCTTCCTTTCAGCTGGGAACCCTCCTAAAATCCACGTTCCCCTAGTGTCGGAGCACGACTCATTGCTTAGAGCCTTTGCCTTGGGGAACTCTGCTACCAGTGTTAGCTCTTTAATCGAAGTAGGCCTTTCAATGGCTAGCATGCCTGCTCTGCGAACTCTTAGGCACAGCTTTGTTAACCAGAAATAAGCATTTTAGGCTCTAACAGCGTTTCAGGCATTCAGGTTTGTTCCTGTGTGCGAGCTGACTGCAAAGTTCATCTTTTAAACAGAAGCTTCAGAAATAACTTGTCGGATAGACTGTTATCTCTGAGACCGAAAATATTTTTGCATCTTTTACACCCCGTGGTGTACTGGAGCTTTCTCTTGGAGGGCCAGTTTTCTCATCTCTTTCTCGTTGTTGGTTCAGTGATGTTGTATTTGAGCTTTGGAACTGGTTATTTTGGAAATATTTATACCACAAAGACCAGCAAATGGTGTCAATAGAGATCTCCCCCCACCCCGACGGGAACCAATTGTTAAACTTTATTAGCATACCACCACCTATATCCCCTTACCATTTATTCTATAAATAGTGTGTTCCTCTAAGTGGTAATATGAAAATGTATATAATTTGTGTGAAATACTGACTTAGGGTCCTGAAAAGCTACTGGTCCAAATTTCCCACTTGATTTATATATTCTTCTGATGTATTGTGGCTTTCTTCTGTGGCTCAGATGGTAAGAATCTGCCTGCAATGAGGACGACCCGGGTTGGATCCCTGGGTCAGGAGGATCCCCTGGAGAAGGCAATGGCAGCCCACTCTAGTACTCTTGCCTGTGAAATCCCATGGACAGAGGAGCCTGGTGGGCTACAGTCCATGGGGTCTGAAAAGAGTTGGACACAACTGCATGACTGATACTTTCACTTTCTGATATATTAGACTATAAACTTGGAATTCTCAAGGTTAACCATCGCTAGTGAACTACTTATTGGGTTATTTTTAATTATGTAAGTATTTTTAAAAGTCCTTTCAAATGAAGTTTTAAGATGCTATGCTGTCAAAGCCAGAAAACCTAGTTTTATCTTTCTTTAAGCTTTTTTTGTTGTTGTTAAATTATCAATGTAAAGGCTCCAAAGCAATGTCCTATTCCCAAATTGTTGCTGGCAGATACTTAGTATTCTGGAGAGGCCATTTTACTCATCTGCCTTTAGTAATCTCAGCTGGCGGTGAGGAGTAGTGTAGCTGGGCAGTGAAAGTAAGGTAAAAGCATGCCTTTTTACTGAACCAGTCAGTTCTAAAGATAGCATTCGAGGACAATGATGAGCATAGAAGAGGGGAGAGAATGTGCACAGCGTTGTTGCAGCGTGAGTCATTGCTCAGAACCTCTGCTTTGGGAACCCTGTTACCAATATTATCTCGATAATGTGTGTGCTTAGTCGCTCGGTCGTGTCCGACTCTTTGCAGCCCCGTAGACTGCATCCTGCCAGGCTTCTTTGCCCATGGGGATTTTCCAGGCAAGAATACTGGAGTGGGTTGCCAGGTCCTCCTCCAGGGAATGTTCCCAACCCAGAGGTTGAACCCAGGTCTGCTACATTGCAGGCGGATTCTTTACTTTCCAAACCATCAGGAAAGCCTGCTCTTGAATATTCTCAGATGATTCTTCCTCAATTAAATCGAGACATTATGCAGTTTTCAGGGCTTCCCTTGTTGATCAGGTACCTAAGAATCTGCCTGCAATGCAAGAAACCCGGGTTCAATCCCTGGGTCGGGAAGATCCCCTGGAGAAGGAAATGGCAACCCACTCCAGTACTCTTGCCTGGAGAATCCCATGGACAGAGGAGCCTGGCAGGCTACAGTCCATGGGGTTGCAAGAGTCGGACACGACTTAGTGACTAAACCAGCACATGCAGTTTTCAGGATCTTTTGTAGTGTTATTCCAGCCTTGCCTCTGCCTCCTTCCCTCCACTTACTCTGAAGGCAGACTCTGTCAGACTTCTTCATCCCTCTTTACGTTTTCATGGGAGTGACCCCTTTTTTTATCTTTGACTACTCATGGCCAGTTATTCATGTTAAGATTCAACTCAGAACACCACCATTTTTTCCCCCAGAATTTAGACTCTCTTTTGTGATTGCTTAGATTTTCATATGGATTTACATACCCTTTTATAATCATTTTTAATTTAATGAGTGTTGGATGTTTGCTCTGTTTGTGTGTGTATGTTTTCGTCCCATTCCATACACTATAAGCTCTCTTGGACAAGGACTGTGTTTTCATATTCTTTGTATTCCCAAGATACAATTGCTATATTCAAACTTTTTGTAGGACAATTTTTGAAAAAGGTTTCAGAATAGAATAATATTTGATTTCCTCTCTAACACAAACCTTCAATAATCACTCCCTATGTCATGATTTGCCTTTTTATGCTTTTTAGGCAGATACACAGATTGACCGAGAACATCAGAACTTCTATGAGGCATCACTAGAATATGTCTTTAAAATTCAAGAGGTTCAGGAAAAAAAGAAGTTTGAATTTGTCGAACCGGTAAGATCTATTTTTTGTATAAAATAGTAGCTGTTAATACATCTTCTAAGCAAAATTTGCAGTTTTTTTCTGTTGACAATTATGGTTTTTAAAAATAAAAGGAGAGAGCGTGGGAGGGTATGTAGGTGGAGCATGGAGCACTTTAGGGCACTGAAATGTCCTAATCTATAGGACGCTGTAATGGTGCATACGTGTTATTCATTATACATTTGTCAAAACCCACAGCAGATCCAATACCAAGAGTGAACTGTAATGTAAACTGTAAACTTTCATAATAATGTATCAATCATTTTGTAACTGATGTACCACACTGATGCAAGGTGTTAATAATGGGAACCTGTGTGAATAAGGGCCAAGGGGGTGTGTGTGAACTCTAATTTCTGTTCAGTTTTTCTGTAAATCTAACACTGCTCTGAAATAGCCTGTTGATTTAAAAAGCCTAAAATTTAACATTAAAACATGTATATTACTTATACCTAAGGGAAAACACCTCAACACTAAAGTGACCCATTTACCAAACCTTTAGTTGAAGGGAGAGAAGGTAAGGCTGTATTTCTTCCTTTGTTCCACTCTGCTTCCTTACAAGGCGGAGACCTGCCTGACTTTCCAGTGAAGTCATTTATTTTCCTAAGTCGGTATAAAAAGTAATGGATTCCCTAATGTAAACTGCATTGCAGAAAAGAACAGGTGGCTGGTCTTTATAAAGTTACTTCGTTTTCTTGGCATTTTTCCCCTAGTAATGCCTTAATATATTACAATATTGCCTGAATAGGCATTTTCATGAGGTATCATCTGTGATGAATAGAGGTAAGTTCTATAGTCAAGATGATAGAGTATTGATCATAAAATATATAGGAAATCAAATATAATTTAACCCCTCCTTTCTTCCTATATGTCAGTTTATTTAAAAAAAAAAAACTACTTATTATGAGCAATAAAATACCCTATTCCTAATTTAGTGGATGATAGGGAGAAGGGAAGGTACATTTCTAAATATATTTGGAAATTTTATTTCCTGATGAAACCCATCAGTGATTACCTAAAGGTGATGGGAAGCTGGGACAGAGCAGAGTCCAGGAAGGGTCTTAGCCCCTGCCTGGCTCTGTATCCCTGCTTCACTCCTGTCCCTTCAGCTAGAGCCAGCTGCCTTTCTGCTGGCCGCTTCGCACGTTTCCAAGACCATCCTTTCACCTCGAAGGCTTTAAGGGACTGGAGACCACACCACAGGCTCAAGAATTTAACTTTATATAGCTCAGTTGGTAAAGAATCTGCCTACAATGCAGGAGACCTGGGTTTGATCCCTGGGTTGGGAAGATTCCCTGGAGAAGGGACAGGCTACCCACTGCAGTATTCTGGCCTGGAGAATTCCATAGGCTCTATAGTCCATGGGGTCACAAAGAATCGGGCACGACTGAGCACTTTCACTGTGATGACAGCCTTGACTGCAAGTCCTGTTTGCCAAATAGTAAGTCCTCTAAACCCCCTTGTTTGAATTGATAGCCTCTTTTAGCAGTTGCTTTGGGGTCTGATAAACATCTACGGGGCTCTCTGAAACTCATCTGGGGTTCATGGACATATGGTCAGCCTGACAAGCCCTCATCAAGGAAGATGACTGATTCTTAAAATTCCTCCTCCTCTTCTGATGGAGTAGGTCCTGCCTCTGAGTCATATCATGGTTTTTGTTGGCACGCTTCCCCCGCCCCGGCCTGCCTCTTGGGATTTCTGAATTTCAGCTCTTTGTTAGAGTGCCCTCATTAGTTCCGATGCTTTCCCTTCCCCCTCCTGTAGGCATTCCCATTCCCTGCAGATACTGTGCTCCTCTGCTGTGCGGGGGTCTTCCTCGCACCTGGAATGATCCTTTCACAGCTGCAGTAACTCTCTCCTCTGAAGAGGCATGCGTGTAACCTGTTTCCCCATCCAAGACTCTTTTATAGCCCATCCTGTCTGGGAACAGTGAACCAGACCATTCTGTAAGATGACATCAGGTATATAGGAAAAGGCTGTAAAATCGTTTGCTCACAGGTCACAGAAGGAATGCTAAGAATTTGTGAATTCGTATGACAGTACAGGTAGAGAAGTGGAAACTGTCCTTCAACTGAGATGTGTTTTCTTCCTTCCCTCTGTGGTATCCCATACTGGGATGGTCTGATAAGTCTTCTGAAATGCATGCCTTTCTGGTGACACCACAGTCAAGGTCGATGTTAAATTTGTCCTTCTTCCAAAACATTTTCCTGGCTGCTGGATTTTTCTTGTTAGAATGTCTGGCCAAACCAAATAGTACTGTCAGTTTAGTCTCCTTTATTTCCAGCCACAAAGTCTCATCCATGGGATTTTACTTAATTTCCACCCCCGTACTGAGAAGAATAGAAACAGGAGCACTAGAACATGGGCATGCTCCATTCTACATTTACAAATTAATTTAGAGGAAAAAAGCTTTTAAGATTTCAAAAACAAAGCCCCCAGGAGCTATAAAGATAAAAACACATGAGGATACTTTAATATCTTTGAAGGTTATTTCCTGCAGAAATCCAATTCCTGTTGTATAAAGCTTTATATTGAAGAAATGAAGCAATCTATGCTAGTTTAGCTGAGATTTGTTTAACAAATAAGCATTAGAGTAAAGCAAAATACTTTAGGGATGTGACTTAAACAGATTCTGTGATAGCAAGTAGAAGACATAAATAGTCCTGTTGATTCCCATTAAATAATATTCTTACTTTATGATGATCATTTGAGACTAATTTTCCTTGATTTCAGTTAATGTCAAGATCCTCCTATAGTTGACCTTTGAACAATACGACTTTGAACCATTTGGATCTCACTTATATGCGGATGTTTTTCTATAAATACCACAGTACTACACAATCTGCGGATTGGTTGGGTCTGCAGATGCAGAGCATCAGATGCCACGACTGGTCTGTAAAGTTATACACAGAGTTCCAAAGGATGTGTGTGTGTTGTGTGCACACACACGCACATGAGCATATAGCATCCTTAATTCCCACATTGTTTAAGAGTCAACTTGTACTTATGATAAAATGTCTATAGAATGCTCAGGTGGTACCAGGAAAAGATGTTCCTACAGCTTCATTATTCTTAGGAGAATCTGAGTCTAAAATATGGAAAAAGAGGGGCATTTATATATTTTTTATAAATCACTGTTTTTGAAGTATACAGAAAGCCAGCTTTTTAAACTCAGTTCTCCATTAGCTATATGATTTTAATGACCTTTCCCCCCTGTTTGTCATGTTTTATTTGGAATGTGATGGTAGCTAATTCATAATCTCTAGACTCACACTACTCAGTGTGGTAGCAACTACTTATGTATGACTGTCAAACCCATGAAATGAGACTAGTGTAGATTAAGATATGCTCCAAACCTGAAACACGTACTAGATTGCAAAGGCTTAGTACAAAAAAGAAAGCCTTTCTTTTTAAAGAAATATCATTGAATCCTCTTTTATATTGATTACATGTTGATGAAATGATAATCTTTTGAATACACCATATAAAATATTAAATTTCACTTGCTTAAGTTTCTTGTGACTACTAGAAAATCAAAATTTTCACATTAGTTTGCATTTGTGGTTTGTGTTATATTTCTGTCTAGCAGTGCTAGACTGTATCCTTTCAGATTTCCCAACAAGATATGTCAGTTCAAGTCTGTAATGGGGGAAAAGAGATCAGAGAGGGAGAAATATGATTTCCTGATTCCTGATTGTAAGATCCTCCTGATTCTCAGAGTTGCCCAGATTTTGTGAGAATTTTGAGGGATTAGGAGAAAAACCTTGAAAAGTAGCTGAACATGAACAGCCTACAAAAGAGAGTTGAACGCAGTGTCTTGAAAGTCTGTTGTGAAACATGAAGTCTGTGACTCAGAAAACCAAAGTAATCTTTTTGTAACTTAACTCCCTTATTCATTCAGCTGCAGTTGGTTTACCTTTTGATTGTATCCTGCAAGTGTACTTAGTTGGGACTAGTGTTCTGTGAGCATCTACTCTGTGTCCTGTTTTCTGCCTTCTCCCATATGAACCCCACCATGGCTTTATTATTGGTAGTTTTTATCCTTCAAGATGAGGAACTTAAGTCACAGAAAGACTATTAGTTGCCTGAGGTCACAAACCTAAAGAGAGGGAGAACCAGGAAGCCAGATTCCAAGTCCAAAGTTAACTATTTCATACCACCAACAGCCTTAAGGACTATTTCATTACAAAAATTAGTTCTTTTATTGCTCTGACCAAATAAAATGGATGACCCTAGAAAACTGGACTGTAAAACTATTTTAATTCCTTAAAAATTAGAAGAAGAAAATAAGAGATTTATCTTCACTTTGGTAAAGATGATTGAGTCCATGCACATATCTGTTCATTCATTCACTTGTTCTTCCATCCTTCTTTCATTATTCTGTTTTAAGTTGTCTCCCGAGGCCACAGGTGACTGGCCACTTTTCATGTAGAGACAAAGTATAATGGCTGAGTGACCATAAGTTGAAATTTGGCTTCAATCTTACAGCTCTGTGAATTTGGAATGCTTTTCCAATTCTATGATCCTCAGGTTTTTATCTGTCAGTCGGGGATAAGCTTTGTGTGTAGTTCCCAGAATTGTCTCATCTGATGCAGGTAATGCAGAAAGTACCTGGTTTGTCATAAGCGTCAGTAAGCTAGTATGAGCTTGCACATAAACTGTTATCACTATATATGAAAACAGTATTGATGAGTCATTTGTCAGTGTGCTTCAAAGCCAGATAAAGCTTTTTCAAAACCACATTTTAAATTTTAACATGCTTTAAAATATGCATCTAAATTCTATAAGAACATTTTCACTTTATTTTTTTAGACTTCAGACTTTTTGTATTATATTTAAACGTCATGTGAAAAAGTGAAAATAAGCAATTTAATATAAACTAAAGCATGCTGCTTTTAATACTCATCCCTTAGACTGCTAAATTTAATTTTAAATCATTTTCTGAAGAAAATCCAAGGTAATTTGATTAACATGCTTTAGCTCTATAGCTTATTATATCATGAAGTATGCTTATAAAATGCTTTTTAGGTTTTCTAATAGACGTGAATAATTTTGAAACTGAACAACTGCTTGCTAAGTTAAAAAGGTCTATCAGATAGTATGTAGACCTTCAGGTCCTGAAAGCAAAAGAGTTTGTGTTCATTTTTAATATAATTGGTTAACCTTAGTATAGAAAATTTAGAGTAGATTAAAGTGAGAAAATAAGACAGTATCATTTTTAAAAAAAGACATTGTAGGACTAAAAGTTAGATTTCTATTCTGCTGAAAAATCTAAGTGCCGTCATTCTATAAAAATGAAACTAAATAAAGTTCTCCTCAGATTGTATACATTTAAATAAAAGCTTGTTGGTCTTTGGATTTAGTTCTAGGTACTGTTACTGAAAGTTTGAAGTTTGCAGTGACTGTTAGACTGTGAAGAATTTTGGAGAAGTCAGAAAAATGCATTCTATCTATTTAACTGACTTATCTCTTATACTTCATTTTAGAAATCCATCATGTAAAGGCCTGGTCTAAACATAGCTTCTGCGGGATTTTATCACATGGATGGCCACGTTACCTTCTTCATTCCCATTTAGTTGAAAAGATAAGCTGACTAGTCTTTATTGCCTTGTTTCTTTACCAAAGAAGTTTAAGTTCTGTCTATTTCATCTGAATTCCATCCCCTTGAAATATTGGAAATTCATCCTTAGGAACTCCAGTGAGTCTTCACTGCTGAGGCAGTATAGAGCCATGACTTCAGAAAGTTTTGACTTTTTAAATAAATTGAATCTGTGTTCATATCTCTTCATTCATTCATTCATTCATTTGTTTTTCCATATTTTTTTCATTGACCTCCCTGGTGGTGCAGTGGCTAAGAACACACCTGCCAATGTATGGGACATGGGTTCAGTCTCTGCTCTGGGAGATTCCATGGGCCATGGGGCAACTAAGCCCGTGCACCAGAACTACTGAGCCCGTGAGTCTAGAGCTGGTGCCCTGCACAGCCTCCACAGTGAGAATCCTGCACACTGAAACAGTACTAGAGTGGGAAAGACTAGAGATCTCTTCAAGAAAATTGGAGATACCAAGGGAACATTTTGTGTAAAAATGAGCACAACAAAGGACAGAAAAGGCAAGGATCTAACAGAAGCAGATTAAGAAGAGATGGCAAGAATATAAGTGTCAGAAGAACTATACATAAAAGGATGTAATGACCAGATAACCACAATGGTATGATCACTCACCTAGAGCCAGACGTCATGGAGTGTGAAGTCAAGTGGGCCTCAGGAAGCATTACTACAAGCAAAGCTAGTGGAGGTGATGGAATTCCAGCTGAGCTATTTCAAATCCGAAAAGACAGTGCTGTGAAATTGCTACACTCAATATGCCAGCAAATTTGGAAAACTCAGCAGTGGCCACAAGACTGGAAAAGGTCAGTTTTCATTCCAATCCCAAAGAAAGGCAGTGCCAAAGAATGTTCAAACTACTGCACAATTGCACTCATCTCACACGCTAGCAAAAAATGCTCAAAATTATCCACGCCAGGCTTCAGCAGTAGGTGAACCAAGAACTTCCAGATGTTGAAGCTGGATTTAGAAGAGGCAGAGGAACCAGAGATCAAATTGCCTACATCCACTGGATCATAGAAAAAGCAAGAGAATTCCAGAGAAACACCTACTTTTGCTTCATTGACTATGCTAAAACCTTTGACTGTGTGGATCACAATAAACTGTGGAAAATTCTTCAAGAGATGGGAATACCAGACCACCTGACCTGCCTCCTGAGAAATCTGTATGCAGGTCAAGAAGCAACAGTTGGAACTGAAATGGAACCACACACTGGTTCCAAATTGGGAAAGGAGTATGTCAAGGCTGTATATTGTCACCCTGCCTATTTAACTTCTATGCAGAGTACATCATGAGAAATGCTGGGCTAGATGAAGCATAAGCTGGAATCAAGACTGCTGGGGAAAGTATCAACTTCAGATGTGCAGTTGCTAACACTCCAGTGGCATAAAGTGAAGAGAAACTAAATAGCCTATTGATGAAGGTGAAAGAAGAGAGTGAAAAAGCTGGATTAAAACCCAACATTCAAAAAATGTAGATCATGCCACCCAGTCCCATGACACTTCATGACAAATGGATGGGGAGAACGTGGAAACAGTGACAGATTTTTTTTTTTTTTTTAATGGCTTTCCTAGTAGCTCAGATGATAAAGTGTCTGCCTACAATGTGGAAGACCCGGGTTCAATCCCTGGATCGGGAAGATCTCCTGGAGAAGGAAATGGCAACCCACTTCAGTATTCATGCCTGGAAAATCCCATGGACCGAGGAGCTTGGTGGGCTACAGTCCATGGGGTCTCAAAGAGTTGGACACGACTGAGCAACTTGACTCTCTTTCTTTCTTTTTTTTATTTTTTATTTTTTTTGGATTTCAGAATCACTATGGGCAGTTGACTGCAGTCATGAAATTAAAAAACACTTGCTCCTTGGAAGAAAGGCTATGACAAACCTAGACAGCGTATTAAAAAGCAGAGATGTAACTTTGCTGACTAAGGTCCTTATAGTCAAAGCTATGGTTTTTCCAGTAGTCATGAATGGATGTGAGATTTGGACCATAAAGAAGGCTGAGCACCAAAGAATTGATGCTATTGAATTATGGCGTTGGAGAAGACTCCTGAGAGTCCCTTGGACAGCAGAGAGATCAAACCAGTCATTCCTAAAGGAAATCAACTCTGAATATGTATTGAAAGGACTGAAGCTGAAGCTCCAATACTTTGGCCACCTGATGTGAAGAGCCGACTCATTGGAAAAGACTGCAGGCTGGGAAAGATTGAGGGCAAGAGAAGGGGGCAGCAGAGGATGAGATGGTTATATGGCATCACTGACTCAGTGGACATGAATTTGTGGAAACTCCAGCAGATGGTGAAGGACAGGGAAGCCTGGTGTGCTGCTCTTCTTAGGTTGCAGAGTCAGATAGGACTTAGCAACTTTGCAACAACATAGCTTCTCTGATTATTACCCTCTTTGACAAGTTGTCCCCCTATGCCACACTGACTGACCACTTTCCATCCATGACTCTTTTTTCTTTCATTTTCTCATTCATTGCATTAGAGGGTGATACTTTTTCATTCCCACTCAATCCATACATTAGACTTAAAGCACTCTGTGGTCATTCAGAAGCTATCCCTTGTGATTTTTCTCTCTGTCCTCCTCCAAGTAAAGAAGAGCAGAGACCGCAGGATTATCTCATAGGCCAGACACAAGTACAGAATGAAAATGCCTTGCCTGTACTCTAGTTTTCCAGTCTTCTTGGAGATTTCAGTGGCCAGATGTAGACGTCTGTATAAGGCTTTGATCTCCTTTATTACATTATGATGCTCTGTTTATGAGAAGTGTTTGTATTTTTTAAAAACATTATTGGGATGTAATACACATGCTCTTCAGTTCACCCAATTTTAATTAGTTTTTGTCTGTGCCCTGAGGTAGGTGTCCAACTCCATTCTTTTCCATGTGGCTCGTCAGTGGTCTAAGAGTTCTTTGTTGTAAAGACTATTCTTTACACATTGTATTGGAGAAGGCAATGGCAACCCACTCCAGTACTCTTGCCTGGAAAATCCCATGGACGGAGGAGCCTGATAGGCTCCAGTCCATGGAGTCGCTAAGAGTCGGACATGACTGAGCGACTTCACTTTCACTTTTCACTTTCATGCATTGGAGAAGGAAATGGCAACCCACTCCAGTGTTCTTGCCTGGAGAATCCCAGGGACAGGGGAGCCTGATGGGCTGTCGTCTATGGGGTGGCACAGAGTCGGACACGACTGAAGTGACTTAGCACACATTGTATGATCTCGGCACCCTTGTTGAAAATAAGTTGTTTGTAGCTATCTGGGTTTATTTCTAGACTCTCAGTTCTCTTCTGTTGATGCGTGTGTCTGTCCTTGTTCCAGTGTCACACTGTGTTCATTATTCCAGTTTTGCCCAGTTTGGTCATCGGTCATCGGAAACTATAGGAATCACTCCGAATTGCTTCAGAGGTGTGCCCCTCACACCCATGCTAGTCCCAACCCCTTTTCTCACTTTTCTCTGCTATTCCCAGTTTTACTGGTAACTGTGGGCCCTTAAGGCTTGAAGTGAAAGTTGCTCAGTCATGTCCAACTCTGTGACACCATGGACTATAGAGTCCATGGAATTCTCCAGGCCACAATACTGGAGTGGGTAGCCTTTCCCTTCTCCAGGAGATCTTCCCTACCCAGGGATTGAACCCAGGTCTCCCGCATTGCAGGCAAATTCTTTGCCACCTGAGCCACAAGGGAAGCTCAAGAACACTGGAGTCAGTAGCCTATCCCTTCTCCAGTGCATCTTCCCAACCCAGGAATCGAACTGGGGTCTCCTGCATTGCAGGTGAATTCTTTACCAACTGAGCTGTGACCTGGTGATTAATCAGCTGAGAAATTGTGATTAAGCTATTCCTTTGTTGACTTGCTATGGGTTTTGCTAAATGATTATTCATCTATAACTGCAGTATCAGTTTTTACATTTGGTCAGTTTGTTCTGGTGGCGAGATAAATTGATCCTAAAACCCTTAGGAATGATAAAGTGCTATATGAGTTTTTCCTGATGGTAAAAGTGCCTTTCTTAATATTAAAACCTAGTCTACCTACTGGCTTACTGTATAATAATGTTTATATTGTCATTTTAAAAGTCAGATTTACTTTAAGGTAAGCTGAGGCAATAGTCTTTTCCCTGCCACTGCACCCACCCAGGCACACAGAAAGAAAGTGACACGGGGAAATGCAGTTCCTAAAGACTGTCAGGCTGTCCTGTTAAGTTCCTGTGATTTAGCATCATGGAATTTGTTCAGGATGAAATTAACTAAACATTTAACTTTGCCACCACCTAGAGGCAACTATGTCATACATACTGCCTTTATTAAACTTTCTCAAATGCTACTTCCAGAGTAGATGTGGAACAAAAGTAAAAGGTAGATAAGTCTTTGTATATAATTTTTCTCTACCTCCTAAAGAATTGTCCTTTTCCTAGTGGGTGCTCAGCATGCACTGTGAGATTAAAACATAGTTGTTTACTGCTAAGCAAATCTGAATTTTATTAGAAGTTGCCAGTAGGAAATGGATCTCAGGGAATTGGGTGTTTTATAGGAATATTCATTGCAGATGTTCTTAAAGTATCTCCTTTGTAAGTTGAATTCTCTATACTTTGCATAATATTACAATAGTATCTTTCTTTTATGATATCCAGTTCTTAGTAAGACAGTATAGACATTAAGAAATGAAACAATATTACTTGCAACAAATTCATAACTACTATGCAAGTATTTAGAAGGCTACTGTTGCCTAAGTATATACTTCAAAAGTATTTTCTTATTTTGTCTCTGAAAATCTCTAAATTTACATATCTATGCCATGGTTAATTAAAGGTTTTTTAATCCTATTTTAAGATACAGTTCTTTTAAATAGGGTCATAATATGTGCAGACTATATATCTTAAATTATTGAATAATTTAACAAATGTATGTAGCATCCTTTTAATAAAGAGTAATTTATTAAATGTTTAGTTTCCCTAATAATTATTTGTTGATATAAAATTGACAGCATAAAATAATTCTAAAATTACAGACAATATATTTTGACACATCATCAGGAACTGTTGAACAAATAAAGGAAATTCCTTAAAATGTAACAACTTAACACCAATTTGAAAGTATATGCTTTCCAAAATGTGTATGATTTTGTAAGAAGTTAACTTGTTTAGGAAGAGAAGCATTAGGTCATTGCAAAACCAGTATTTAACTGTTGGAAATCATAACACACATACCAACTGATGCTTGACTGAATCCTCCTTCTTCCCCAGACAGAGGAAATGACAGGATGTTATTCACATACGAAGATGGCTTCAAATTGTGTTTCTTTCCTCATATAAAATAATAGTTTACAGACATGCTATGCTGTTTGAATTAGAAAAACTTTAGCATCTTCTCAAATGTGTTTTCTAACTTTATTGTAGGAAGAAGTTGTGGAAGAGATTGAACTGGTAGACATGTATATGGAATAAAATCCCAGGAAATTAAATGAAAAATTTAAATAAATTATTTTTCAGTTATAATATTTCATATAAATGACCGTGTCCTATAACTCCATGGATAGCTGCTCTTACTTTACAGATAAAAAACATCATAAATAAGTGCATATGAATGTGGGATTAGAAAGCTGGGGTCATGGAAATTGTGCTTTTGCAAAGAAAATTTTATTCTAACTCTTACCTGAAAAGATCTGTATCTGGCTCCATGTTTTTGCTCAGCTCTGACTTCTTTTTTGAGTTCTTCCTGCCGCTTGCTAAACTGTTCTCAGTGTTACATGAGCCAGTACTGCCACCGTGTGCTCCTTTCCTGAATTTCACCTGCCCATCCTTCCTCCTTGTCTTTGGGCACTTCTTATTTCTGGCTTGCTGGTTTAGTATTCCTCACATCTGCATGCTTTTGATCTCTGACTTCTGGTTAGAATCTCTTCTAGGGTTAGTTTGTTGCTGTTAGTCGCTCTGTCCTGTCTGACTCTATCTGACCCCACGGACTGTATAGCCCCACAGACTCTTCTGTCCATGGGATTCTCCAGGCAGGAATCCTGGAGTGGGTAGCCATTCCCTTCTCCAGGGAATCTTCCTGATCCAAGAATCAAACCAGGGTCTCCTACATTTCAGGGAGATTCTTTACAGTTGGAGTCACCAGGGAAGCCTGTTACCCTTTGGACCTAACAGAAGCAGGAGATATTAAAAAGAACTGGCAAGAATACACAGAAGAACTATACAAGAAAGATCTTCATGACCCAGATAACCATGATGGTGTGATCACTCACCTAGAGCCAGACATCCTGGAATGCAATGTCAAGTGGGTATTAGGAAGCATCACCATGAACAAAGCTAGTGGAGGTGATGGAATTCCAGTTGAGCTATTTCAAATCCTAATTCCTGATGCTGTGAAAGTGCTGCACTCAATATGCCAGTAGATTTGGAAAACTCAGCAATGGCCACAGGACTGGAAAAGGTCAGTTTTCATTCCAATCCCAAAGAAAGGCAATGCCAAAGAATGCTCAAACTACCACACAATTGCACTGATCTCACACGCTATCAAAGTAATGCTAAAATTTCTCCAAGCCAGGCTTCCACAGTATGTGAACTGTGAACTTCCAGATGTTCAAGCTGGATTTAGAAAAGGCAGAGGAATCAGAGATCAATTTCCAACATCTGTTGGATCATCAAAAAAGTGACAGAATTCCAGAAAAACATCTACTTCTGCTTTATTGACTACACCAAAGCCTTTGACTGTGTGACTCACAACAAACTGTGGAAAATTTTTAAAGAGATGGGAATACCAGACCACCTGACCTGCCTCCCGAGAAGTCTATATGCAGGTGAAGAAGCAATAGTTAGAACTGGACATGGAACAACAGACTGATTCCAAATTGGGAAAGGAGTATATTGTCACCCTGCTTATTAAACTTCTATGCAGAGTACGTCATGAGAAATGCTGGCCTGGAGGAAGCACAAGCTGGAATCAAGATTGCCAGAAGCAATATCAGTCACCTCAGATATACAGATGACACCACCCTTATGGCAGAAAGTGAAGAAGAGTTAAAGAGCCTCTTGATGAAAGTAAAAGAGGAGAGTGAAAAAGTTGGCTTAAAACTCACCATTCGGGAAAAGACCATGACATCTGGTCCCATCACTTCATAGAAAAAAGATGGGGAAACAATGGAAACAGTAAGAAACTTTATTTTGGGGAGCTCCAAAATCACTGCAGATGGTGACTGCTGCCATGAAATTAAATGACACCTGCTCCTTCAAAGAAAAGTTATGACCAACTTAGACAGCATATTAAAAAGCAGAGATATTACTTTGCCAACAAAGGTCTGTCTAGTGAAAGCTAGGGTTTTTCCAGTAGTCATGTATGGATGTGAGAGTTGGACTATAAAGAAAGCTGAGCACTGAAAAATTGATGCTTTGGAACTGTGGTGTTGGAGAAGACTCTTGATCGTAGGGTCGCAATGAGTTGGACATGACTGAGTGACTGTAGTGAACTGAACTGTGTTATTTTCATCTTTATCCCCATTAATTCTCTCCTGGATATTTTGTAAGTGCACTTGAAGAGTAGTTAACATGACAACTGTCCATGATAAGACCTAAAAGTTAAATCACATCTGCCAAAAAGGAAGTAAAAATTAGCTTCCATGGCTTCTGTTTCATATCTGTAATTCTAGTGCCTACTTTGCTAAGGATATTCAAAACTTACTAGCTTGAGGAATTAGAATGAAACATAGTTTCTCTCATTTATTTTATTTGATGATCATCCTTTTAAGAAAACACATTTTTATGGTTTACTTTTTATCTCTCTCTCTTTTTTTTTTTTTTGCAGCTTTTATCGTTCCTTCAGGGTTTATTTACTTTCTACCACGAGGGATATGAACTCGCCCAGGAATTTGCACCATATAAACAACAGCTGCAGTTCAACTTGCAGAATGTAAGACTATACCTGTTCTCACCGCCTCTCCTTAGTTAATCAGATGATCCCAGGGCAACTGAGTTATAGCCAAGCTGAACTTCGGAGGCTTTCAAAAACTTATCTGAGTACAGTAAAGCCTCACTCATTTAGAAAAACCACTTAATAAATTTATTAATTTTTTAAAATAATAGCTAATCTTATGTTAGAAAAATATAACTGGCAAATTTCATGAAAATGAAAATATCTGAGTGCAGAAACCTTGGAAACTGTTGCCTTTATCTAGTGTTTTCATTATTTCACTGAGTGACCCTAGGCATGTCGTATTTCCTGAGAGGGCAGTATTTCTATATTTGTGAAAGGAATTTTCACAATGGACATGCTCTTTCCCTTTCCTCCCTGAAGCTGTTTATTTTATAGCTGATATTTACTGTTTTCTAAAAATAAATTTAAATGTGGCTTTCAAGCATCCATAAAAGCTGCTTTAAAGCTTCGGGAAGAATTATTTTAAAAGATACTATCTATTTCTGGGAGAGTTTGTTTTGTAAAGTTGTCCAGTAAATCCTTTTAATATATGATTGCAGTTGTATGAATTCTGATTTACATGTACTGGATACCAGTTACACTTTGAAAAGCTAGCCAGTCCATTCTGTATTATCAAATATGTCATTCCGTTGCTAAGTCACCTCTGGACTCTGCAGCCTCCTGGACTGCAGCACACCAGGCCTCCCTGTCCATCACCATCTCCCGGGGTTTGCTCACACTCATGTCCATTGAGTCGATGATGCCAATAACAAAATCTTAATTGCTGAGGATTTTGTGTAAATCAAGAGTTATTTCTGAAACCGTGTCTGGTACTCTGTAGCTAAAATAATTTGTGAAGGTTTCACTTAATTTCCTATAAAAAGCATGCCTTTCACTCCTTACCTGATTTTTGCCGTTGTAAAGATGTTCAGCAAATAGAAATATGGAGTTGGAGCGTACCATGAGAAATAAGTAGTTGCATTTATTCTACTTGTGTTTTGCATTTAGCTTTTCATTTAACCTAGATTTTCTCACAGAATCAATTTCACATGCAATTCATTCCATTGTTTTTCAATATGGAATGCATTTGGGCTTTCTCAATAAATATTAAAAGGGAAAATTATAAACCTGAAGTATTTTTATTATTTCCATATTAAATGCAATTGCAGTAAGATTCCTGGGATATGAGAACAAGAGACAGGTAAAATATTGGAAAAAATTCAGATCCTTATGTTTTAATGGGAAAAGCAGCAAAAGTGGCAATTAAGAAAACTTTCCTAACTTTACTTTGAGATTCAGATCTTTTATTAGGGGCCATAACAAAGTGGTAATCATCACTGCCTCACAGGTTAGTAATTATTCTTATGTTTCCAAGTGCATATTGTTGAAATAATGTGACCTGAATGCAAAATTGATTTTCATAGAGAAAAGCCATATACTTTCTATTTCTTCCCTTAAGTAAACTTGCTATGGTGTAAGTAAATTATCTCCTACAATAGAAGATGTTAGAACTTGGAGACCTATTCATTTTTATGTGTTAATTTATGCATTGACCTCCTGATAACTATGTTAGGATTTTGGAGAAACAAGGTAAATGATATGTCTTCAAAGAGGTGCTTGGAATAAAAATGATGAAGCTTTTTCTTGGTAAGTGCCTCATATATCAAAACTATGTGAATTTATTTTAACCTTCAAAACAAATTAAGTTACTGTGTATCTGCTTTTTTTTAATCTTAGGTATTATGGGATACAAAATGCTATTTTAATTAATATCTTGTTTTTGTAAAGCTATAAGTTGTTCCCTAGATAATGTTCAGTGCAAAAGTGGATAATACACACACATACACAGATTCAAAGAGAAACATGCAGAAGGTCATTCAGAAAAGTTTCACTAAAGCAATTCAAAATTAGAGCATAGGATTCAATGTAGATGGTGGTGGATATGGTGAATGGTCCTTAAAGAGTCAAAGTTATCCTTAGCACCATTTGTAGTCTTGAAACCTTAGGCTGGGTGTTCCTCAAAACTGGTAGAAAACACTGAATGAAATTGTTGTTTCTATTTACTAAAGACGAGGAATAATTTTGAAAGTACTCGACAAGAGGTAGAGCGATTGATGCAGAGGATGAAATCTGCCAATCAAGATTACCGGCCACCCAGCCAGTGGACAATGGAAGGCTACTTGTATGTCCAGGAGAAACGTGAGTTGCAAAGACGTAGATTAATGTCTCTTAAGATTAGCATTCTGTTTTCCATGAGATGTGAGTTGGTTACTTACTTTTCCTTTAAGAAGGAAGACTGAAATTCCTTACAGCTTTATCCTATGTGATCTGCTTGGCCAGTGACTATCACTGAATGTGGAAGTTTTTCCACTTTTCACCATTGGATTCTCTAAGCTGGTATGTTGTTGAACTTGGAACTTAGAATCTTCATGATGATACCGTAACATGAGTTCAGTTTTAGAATTTAATTATGGTGTCTGATCTCAATGCAAAGTTTCATGGAGAATTAAAACCCAAAGCCTTTATCAGATAGATCATCTTGGTGACTTTGGTAGTGGTTTTCCCCTTCGGCAGCATTATTTCGTTTAATTCTGTGCTCTGACAATTTTTAGGAGTAAAACTGGCAATTATGTAATATCAAACTGGGACTGTTTACTTCCTGGTGTTCGGAAATAAGCTTCAGATCCAATAGAGCGCTATTATAATTGTCTCATACTGAGAAGTTTTTCTCACAGTAGTTAATAAAAGCCATTCAAACTTGCATAACTAGGGTCCTTTTTTGTCATTAAGTGGAACCAGTGATTAAATTAACTCTGTTTCAAACCAGAGTGCCCTAAAACACTCTCTTACTCTTTGTGTTGAAGGAACAGCAGTTGTTTGCATCTCCAGTGCATCACGGGTCAGGGTCTTCATAAAACACAGAATCACGTGCCTGGATTGTGCAGTAATCTCAGATTGCTCTAAAAGTTGTGAAATGCCTATTCTCACTTTCTGTAGTTCTTCTCACATGTGTGGACTTGAAGACGACATGGAGTAGCATTGCCCTAAGTCTCCCCATCTCTAGACAATAGATCAGGGTAGTTGTCTTGAAGACATTATAGTTAAAGGGTTTGAGATGTGGAAGCTGTAGATGTTGACTGTGAAAGTTTTGGGGGCATAATGCAAAATGATCATTAATGTGCCAAGGTAGTTTATATTTGACATGATCAGATGATTGTCGTTTGTTCCTTAACAGTACACAAGCAGATAGCAGTTTGGTCCAGTAGTCTCAGCAAACATTTATTACTACATTGGTTATAGTGGGCTGCTAGCTCAGGGGATCTGGTTTCAGGATTTTCCCTCTCATAGCTATCTACCTTGACCAGTCTACTGTTTTCAGATGTTAAAATGATAAATCTAATGTCCTGCCTTTATAATCTATAATTAAAATATAATAAATAGGTTTTTCCAAAATTTCATGAGAAAAGACCAGTTCATTGATCATATATGCAGAGTACATGGATCTACTCAGGTCCCTAAGAAAGATTCTGCATACTGAATGGTTTTTCCATATTTGAGAGCCTCAGTGTGAGGGTACATGGAGAGGAGCTTACGCTGTGCCTATTGGGGGAATATGTGGATAGTGAGGCTTGTCAAATCTGCATCTGGTAGAGGAGGTGTGGTCCTGTTGCCCAAAGATTTTTTATTCATTGCAGCTCAGCAATACTTTATTTCTTGAGGTCCCCCCTCACCCCTGTTGTTAACACAGTTGCTAAAATCATTGTGGGTAATCATGTTCTAATCAAAAAAGCTTTGGATTACCTCGCAAAATTCCTATATACATAGGCTTGACATATGTTCTGTTCAGTCACTACTTGGTAGCCCATCCACTGGATGGTGCCAAGGTTTTCTTACCTATTCCCCAGTTGTTGGACATTTGGATCATACTGAAAGCATAAGCCCTTTAATAATTGGGGTCTGGATGCATGGACAGAATGCATCCTGTCCACCTGTCTGATGTTGATATCTTTTATTCTCAGATACCTGACTTCTTCTCTGGGTCACTCTGAAATGATCATAAAGCCCTTTGTGGCACTGACCTTTTCTCTGAGAGTTCCTATCCCACTAACATCTGCTTTTAGGCTACAGAACTCAGGTAAATCTTCAATTCCAGTGTCTCTGTAGCCTGGGACCAAATCTGTCTGTCTCCTTAATAACCTGTGAACCCATACCTTCTCTCTATCTCCATAGTCTTGCACTGGTCTCCTCACTGTTCTTTTTCGCCTCCAGGCTTGTCAACCTCAGTCCGTTCTCAGAGCGCTTCCAGCAGCTTCCTCTGCAGTGCTTGCTTGGTTGTGCCTCTCCTGTGATGGCCGTGGTCACGCATGGCATTCAAGGCTCCCCTCTACTTGTAGCATCCTCTCTTATGACATTCTTCCTGTTCCCAGGACAGCACCCATCTCCATTTTACTCTATATCTGCCTCTGCTGTTTTTATAGCTTTAGTGAGGCACACTTGGCATGCAATAAATTGCACATATTTTAAATGTACAGTTTGATCAATTTTGCCACATGTATCCACCTATGAAGCTATCACCACAGCCAACATAACCCATGTATTCATCACTCTCAAAAGTGTTATTTTGCCTCACTGTAATCCCTCACTCCTTTCATTCCCACTTACCATCCTCACTTCTTCCTTTTGCCTAGGGATTTTAAAAGGAAAATGAATGGGATTATATGCTTTGGAATTAGTTTTCTATGAGGAAAAAGTACTCAAAACCCCTTTCTTCTTGGAATCTTTGAGAGCATTTATATTAAGAAAATCTGGCCATTTCACTAAGACACATTGATTGTGCTCTTGCTATCCCTGAGTAAGTCTTGTGGAGAACAGAAAAGGAGATAAGGAGATGAAGAATATGGCTCCAAGATGTTCATTCAGTTGTAGGAGGTACAAGACGGATAGACTTACACAATTAGCAACCAGTGATCAATAGTAAATATCAGAGCTGTAAACTGGTTGATAAATGGAGATGGATGTAGTGGGATGGTGGCAGATGACTGCTATTTAGACACAGCACTCCACTTCATCTGGGTGTGTGGTTTGTATGTCACCCACCTCCAGGTATATAGTAAACTGCTTTCTGGTAGATTCCAGTTAAGCAGGAAGAGCATGGGGTCCAGAGTCAGATGGAACTATATTGGAATGTTATGCCACCTGTTATCTGGGTGATTCTGGGTAGGCAACTTTCTGAGCTCCATCTCCTCATTTATAAAAGAGGGATATTTATATCTACTCATAATAACATTGTAAGAATTAGAGATAATGTATACAGAATGTCTCTGTTATCCGTAGTAGCACACAGTAAGACCACTGTCCTTCCAGGAGCCCTTACTATTCTGTGCAATTTGTATTTGTGTCATTTCATTCTTCAAACAACTCCTGAGAAGTAGCGTTCGTCTAAAAAGAACAGCTCCAACCACACGCCCTGTTAATGAAGAAAGCTGCACCATCTGCCACTCTTAAGCTTTATTTTCTTTTATGTAAAACGCTGTTTATAATGTCTGACTCTGGAAGTTCCTAGATAAAACGCTGACACTAGGTATCCAGTGAATGTTAATTCCCTCCCAATCCACAGACATCGTCTCAGCAACCTCAGGTGAACACTGGATAAGATAATTAAACTTGTTTTGGTTTGCAGCTTCAGAGCTGTAATAAATTTTATTTTCCCAGACATTTTTTTAGGGACTTCAGAATCACTTGCCTAAGAACATCTGCCCTTGGCCTGGTGCCAAGCAACTTTAAAGAAAGCAGCCTGTGTGTGCAGCACATTTGAAGACCAAATACATGGGGTTCTGAAGTTAAAACAGAGGCAGAATGAAACATCTTGGGTCTAATAGGTCATCAGAGTGTTGCAGCAGTTTTATTTAAAAATTATAGCTAATATTGCTTCATAAATTGCTTCCTAAGTAGTAAAGTCACTATAAGGATTTCTATCCAGCCACTTTCCACTAATCAATTGTAAGCCTCTAAGTATTTTACACCACATGTAACAGAGTTATCAACAAGTATTATTAAGTATTACAGTATGAAATAGACCCAAAACAGAATTGAAGTTAATTGCAGTAATCCTTTGTGATTACCAAGTATATAGCTGCACCCCATAATTTTAAAGTCTGGAGTGGTTTAAGTATTAAAGCTACATATGACACCAAGGGAACTATTATTACAAAAAAAAATTCAAATGGCTCATGAAACACTTTTCTCAAGAGGTGCATTTTTACAATTTGGTTTCTTGGTTTTGAATACATTGCTATAAAACCCAGCCAGCAAAAACATTGTGTGCAATTGTTGCTAGAGAGATCCTGTGTGGAGAAGCTTTAGGAAACAAGCTCCACTTCCAACCCAAGCAGCCCACTGGGGCACTTGGGTGCAAGATAATTGGCTTCCCTGTGGGAAAGGTGCAGTCTTCTGCCGAGGTCATGAAATCATTGAACTGGTGATGCATCCGTTTGCCCTGGGGAAGCAGCATTGACCAGTTTCTAAGGAGAACACTGGATGACAGAGTGGTATGCAGTGGGAAAGGGTTGCATACCCCAGTGAGGTTATATTTATGGAGAAAAAGAAAGTGAACATTATACATGCATGAATGCTAAGTTGCTTCAGTTGTGTTTGACTCCATGGACTGTAGCCCACCAGGCTCCTCTGTCCATGGGATTCTTCAGGCAAGAATACTGGAGTGGGTTGCCATGCCCTCCTCCAGGGGATCTTCCCAACCCAGGGGTCAAATGCACATCTCTTACGGCTCCTGCATTGTCTGGTGGGTTCTTTACCATTAGCACCATTGACCCCATGGTCTGTAAGCCCTCTACGCTTTTCTGTCCATGGGATTCTCCAGGCAAGAATACTGGAGTGGGTTGCCTTTCCATTCTCCAGGGGATCTTCCTGACCCAGGGATCGAACCCGGGTCTCCTGCACTGCAGGCAGATTCTTTACCATCTGAGACACCAAGTAAACACTTCATTTTAAAGAGAGATTTGAATTTAATTTTTTCAGATTAGCGTTAAAAGGGAACAGCTCTGTGGTCAATAAAGTCTTAGAGAAAGATGAATAATTCGTTCCTTCATTCATCAAATCTTTATTGAGGAGCAACTATGTGTCTGGCCCTGTTCTATGGATTAAGAATATGCTATTCCACAGAACATCACTTGTTCCTTCTCTCATAGAGCTATAGATTCTAGTGAAGGATGCAGACAGTAAATAGGATGAATTAGTAAAGTATTAATATATACGTGTTAACTGCTGAGAAGAAAGTAAAGCAAAAAAAAAAAAAGATAAGAAGTGAAATGTCATGGTGAAGGTGTTGTGATATTAGCTATCTCTACAGAAAGGGCCATATTATAAAGGTGCCATTTAGGAAAAAACCTGAAGGAAGTGACAGTTCAAGTCATGCAGGCATCTGCAGGAAGAGTTGTCCTGTGAGTGGAAATGCCCTGGGGTAGAAATGCATTCTCCGTGTTCAGAGACCAGCAGGGTCCAGTGTAACTAGCGTCGAGTGTAGGAGGCAAAAGGCAGTAAGACCAATAATATCCTTCTATCCAGATCATTTGGAGCCTTCAGTTTATATCTGGGGAGATGTGAGAAATGACTGGAAAGTTTTGAACAAAAGGATGAAATGACCTGGCTAAATTTTGAGCAGGGCATTTCTGGCAGTTTTGAAAATAGGCGACAAAGGGAGATGTAAGGAGACCTGTTATAGCACCTCAGACTGTTCCTTCTCATCCTTCCCATATCCATGGGTAAACCATGGAGATAACTAAAGCTGAGAGCTAAAGTAACTCTTGAGTTTACCAAGTCTGTGTCAGAGCTGCAAATTAAGCCAAGTTGTCTGGTTGCAAGACACTCTACCCTATACCACTCTAGCTCCAGACTGGCCTTTCTCACTCATAGTAAGCATTCGTGACTTGCGTGGTCTATGGAAATCCTCAGTTGTACTTCTTAGCATCGAAAACTGCACAAACTTAGATGCAACTCCTATATTAACAGTCTGTATTGTTTGTTTCCTTTCATTAGGACCTCTTGGTTTTACATGGATTAAACATTATTGTACATATGATAAAGGAAGTAAAACTTTTACAATGAGTGTTTCAGAAATGAAATCCAGTGGGAAAATGGTGAGTCATCTTTTTTTTCTATTGTTTTTTAACTGAACTTGTTATTTAAATAATGGAAATAAAAAATCATATGAGCTTATTTTTCTAATAAACGTGTTCACAATTTTTAAAAAATTGAAAAGTCACAAAAGTTTTCTCTCACTTTAAATGACCTTGATGACTTAAAAAGAACAGCCAGTACTTCTCCTTCACTTGGGCCGTGATTCTTGATAAGCAGTTACATTACATGCACGGACCCCTTGGTGGATGGCATCTTACATTCCTGGCAGCAGGGTCATTTGAGGTGTTGGCTTGCCAGCAGCCCACAGAGGTTGTCAGGGGCGGGTTGAGGCTCACGGAGTCCGCCTCTTTCTTCCCGGTGTTTCCTGTGGGAGCCCGCGTTTGCTCCTGCATGCCACAGTCCCCGCAAGCACTGAGTCCTCCTTACTGAAATGCTGGCCAACAAAGGTTCTCAGAAGAAATCAGTGAGTGCTGCTTTACCCCTGAGGTCAGTCAGTCCCTGAAAGTCTCACATGGGTGGTGAACAGTACAAACTAAGTGTACTTTGTATGCGGAAGTGCTGAAGGGTGCAACACCTTTATTGCATGTAGTTTGCAATCTTTTTGTGAGTTAAGATATGAATATGGCAAACGATGAGACCTACAAATATGACTGAGCCGTCATCTGAGAATCCTAGAGCTGGAAGTTATCCTAAAGATCACTGAGGCTCGCCTCCTTTTAACTGACTAGAAGATAAAGGTGGTAGAAAGTAAGTGACTCCCCGAGCTAATTTGTGGTATCTGTAGGTAAATGTTGACCTAATTTAGGCACATATTCAAATATATCAACTGAAACTTATTGTGCTTGGGCATTCAATAGAGTCTAATAATTCAAAGTGATAGATATAAAGTAAAGGAGAACATACCAGAGAAAAAGAAATCTTAGATTGCTACCATCACGAGAAGTTGTTTAATGCTGTAATCACACCTTAGTTTCTACTCAAGTTTTTGTAAGAAAAGCTGTTGCCCAGAAGTGAGTTCATGTGACAGTAGTGAGATAATAAAGAGACCAAGCCAGAGTTCTATTAATAAATCTGTAAGATTTGCAACCAGAGACAATATAATTAACCAGGCATTGGGTAAATATTCTCCTTAAAATTGAATGGTTTTTCAGGTATAGAAGAAAATTGTGAATTGAGCTTATGTTGGATTCTGTCCAAAGAGGTTTAGTTTCAGAAGCAGACTAGCAATTGGTTACCAGCAGAAGAATCACATGGTATGCATGATAGTAATAGCGTTATAACAAGTATCTACTAGAGCTTTGTTATTTTGGTAACTCTCTTGAGATTTGGAGTCAACTGTCAGCTGTCATTTAATACTCCACAGCTCGGATTCAAATATATACACATTATAGTATAATTTAGCATAAGTAACTATTTTGAAGGGTAATAGGCACAGAATTCCCAGAGTTCTTTGAATAAAACATATATGTGATTAATTTATTAATAAATGGTTTGGTGTATTACAGTTGGGAAGTTAACATTAGCCAGACATCTTTGTATTAATATTTATAGAAATAGGGCATGATTATGATCTTTATACATAAACTGTACTCTAAGTTATTTTAATATGGAAACTTTAGATGGTGTATTTAATATATTTCAGTTCACTCTGTCATCATGTCAAAAATATGTCCCACCTCTTGTTTCAGAATGGCCTTGTTACTAGCTCACCAGAAATGTTTAAATTAAAATCTTGTATCCGACGAAAGACAGATTCAATTGATAAACGATTCTGCTTTGACATAGAAGTGGTCGAAAGGTTTGAACTTCTCACTTTGTATTTTTTAATAATCTAAATTATTTGTTTAGGTTAATTATTTTTTTCTTTCTGTGTATAGCTCTAAATATGAAACAGCATAAAGTGCTTGTTTTTCAGTCTCTTTTTTAAAAAACAATATGTTTAATTCATTCTTTCACTTGTTTATTCAATAAATATGGATTACATGATGCTTTCAAAAAAATAAATTAGACACAGAGTGCTACCAAAGGGTAATGTCATGCAGCGAAGAATCTGAAAAACCAGTGTAAATGAGTGCTTTAGTCAAAAGAAGACATTGTGGACTAAGGTCCCCATCCCAGTGAAGGAGCCTGACGGCCTTGTTCACGGCTCCTGGGTCATCCTTCCTGTATGGTTTTGAAACCTGGTGGCCTTGTGCCGAAGGATAAAAAAGACACTGCTGCTTTCGGCGTGAGCCTCCTCTGGCCAGTGAAGTTCAGCGCCTTCCGTGCACACAGCACTGTTCTGGGCAATCTTGGTCACAGGGTGTTGGGAGAGACATAAAGGTTGGGCAGCCAGGCTCATCATCTAGTGGAATTGTTTACCTGCACTCATTTATCGTTTCAAGTAGAATAGAAACAAAGTAAGGAAAAGTATGTTTCTTGATCTCTGTTGTATTCCATAAGCTATTCTTCCCCTGTACTGCCACCATGCTTCTGAATACTCTAGCTTTGCGCGTGAATATATACTATACACTCTAACATACTGTATACCCTGTTATATACCATAGCTTACATATACCATAGATGACAATTATTTAGTAGGACTTGGTCCCATCCTTACGCTTCTTTAAAACAGTGCTAGCTGTTTTGGCTCTGTGTTCTTATACTTTGTAGATCTGCTGAGTAAGTTTCCTTTTCTTTCCAAAAATTCCTTTGGGATTTTTGACTGGAATTCTGTTATTAGTTAATCAATGGTAAATTGAACTCTCCCTAAGATTTTATATATCTTTTTTTTCCCCCCATTTTGTTTTTGGGTGTCTTCTTTTCATTGAAATTTTAAATAGGATTCTGTCATTAGTAGAAAACTCATTTTTGTTTTATAGTTGAAACTGATGTGGAAAGATTATTAACTTTTTTATATATCAATCTACATCCATTGGTTTTATTAATTTTGTGATAGGAACTTCTTGGTTTTCTGTGTAGATGGATACTAACATGTTAGTGATTTTTCTTTTTTTTTTTTTTTTTCAGTACTCTCTAGATATGTAGCCTTGGAGCACACTGTTAAGCCCTGTGCTTCAGTTGTTTGATCTGTAAGGCGAGGCTAATCACTACGCACGTCAAAGAGTTGTTGTGAGGAGTAAATAGGTTAGTGAAGGAGACATAACAGTGCCTGGCACACAGTAAACAGCCTACAAGTAGTGTTGTTATTACTGCTGCTTTAAACTGGCTTAAATTATCCAAGATAAAATTACTTTGATCTTTATAATCAGTTTCTCCATTTCTTATCACTATAATGATCCATTTTCCTGTATCCATGAAGATATATCCCTTTGTCAGTTTTAACTCATTCTAGGCTTGTAATTACACAATATTTAAATGAAATTTCCTTCTTGTTGTACCTTGTCCCAGAGTCCTCTAAGATTCTGTTTATCCTATGAACAGCTTGCACAATTCATTAGGTTAATTTCCCTTTTTTTTCTGGATTTTCTGTCTTTCTCTCTCAATATTGATTTCATCTCTCCCTTTGCTTGCTATTTCTTGAAGCACATCCTCAAGTAGCTATTTCAGAATGGGTGCATGGGAGAGAGTTGTTTTTTTAAAGTGTTAATGGTAATACTGTGATCATTGTATAAACACTTTGATCTTACTGTCTTCTGTCTAATTAACTAGTTATGGTATAAGGCTCCTCATATTGCTATATGAAAGTGAAGTGGCTCAGTCATGTCTGACTCTTAGCAACCCCAGGGACTGTAGCCTACCATGCTTTTCCATCCATGGGATTTTCCAGGCAAGAGTACTGGAGTGGGTTGCCATTTCCTTCTCCAGAGCATCTTCCTGACCCAGGGATTGAACTCAGGTCTCCCACGTTGTAGGCAGACGCTTTACCGTCTGAGCCACCAGTGAAGTCCATATTGCTATATACTCATTGTAATTATTTTTAGTGACTAGATGATAATACACTGGGTCATATTCTTAATCATTCGCATATTGTAGATTGTTTATGTGGTTTTGAACTTTGATGAATGTAGCTCTTTCATCCTTTTCAGTCATTTTAGGGGAAGTAGTTTGAGACTAGCCTCCTTTGGATAGTCTTACACCTAAAACACTTAGGATTTTCTTTTCAGTTTTTTAATTTCTTATTTGTTTTCTCTATCTATATTCTTTTATCTCTTTTCATTTTTTTCTCTTTCCTGCTTTTTCTTCAAACTTTACTTTTATAGTTAACTAAGAGTTTAAATAAATAGCATATGTTTAAAGGCATAAAAAAGTGAATTGAATATATAAAATACTTGTTTTTAATAGGCATGGGATCATCACATTGCAAGCCTTTTCGGAAGCTAATAGAAAACTCTGGCTTGAAGCCATGGATGGGAAGGAACCGGTAGGAATGTGACACATTCTATAATCTCGATTTTATTGTTCTAATAATTGCACAGTATGTCTAAAAAAAGTTATATGCCTATATATAGTATATTTGAAAATATTAAAATAGCAAATCCGAGGAGTAGAGACTTACTGTTTTCTCATGTTGTGTCACTGGCACATAATACCAACTTTTGAATTTGCTTTTCAGGGAGACTTCTAGGACTAATTTAAAACCCTAAAATTACTTTTAAAAATTACTTATAATCATTAATTTGGCTACATTGGTTGGATTGCTTTTTTTAGTTAATAGTTCTTGAGTGTCTTCTCTTTGCAAGGCCAGTGTGAGGTTTTATGATCAGCATGATGAACAAATTTCAGGGTAACCTAGACCGTGTGTTAGAAGTGTCCTTTGATAAAACTGTTTGTAGCTTGACATTTCCCTCAGTTGAGAGCCCCATTTTTCTAACAGGTAATTTGTTGTTGACATAAATTCACTTAAAATGATCAGGGAGGCTTATGTAAAAAGGGAATATGCCACCGATGACTTCTTTGAAGCACAAGGCGCTGAGTGCTTAGAGCCGGTAGAAGACCGCAGCCTGTCCCTTGAAATCCATCTTTTAAATGGCAAACAACTTGTGAACATCCTTGTAAAAGTACCTGTGCAACAACAGAGCTACACAAAGTGTGGACCCTAGACTTTGAGTCTATCCTACAAACTATTACCAGGCTACAGTGAGTACAGAGATTATGATTAAGGATCTGGAAGATTTTGTAGCAATTAGAAGTCATTTTACATCTGTTAAATTTAATAATAAAAAAATTTTAGACTGTCTATTCTTGATTATGTTTATTAAAATTTACATTTTATTGTAATTTACAAAATTACCAGTCAATGACAGATTAAAAATTAAAACCAAAGCAACTTTTCTCTTTACTGCTAATAGTTCAGAGGCAAGCCCTGACCTAGAGGAAATTTAGAAGACAGTGTGATAGCTTAACAAGCACAAGTTAGGGTACATGCTACCCTAAACACTAAGCAGATAATTTGAGGAAGAAACAGTCAGGTGCAAATCATGAGGTACTTCCTGAAGAAGGGAGATTGTGCATCATGTTGGAGAATAGAATGAGATGCTTAGATCAGAGGGAAAGGGGTAAAACTTTGCCCAGGGCAGGACAGCAAGGGAGGAAAAGGAGTGGAAGGCAAGACTGGAGGAGGGCATTGTGCACACAATAGTTGTAGGACCTTGAAATCAAGACACTCCCTTTGTATATCATTGAACCAGTATCACCCTGGTAATTGTCTGCTGTGGCTCATTAACTGCAGATGACTGGCTGACTTCTTTTGTTTTTCAGATTTATACCCTGCCTGCGATTATCAGCAAGAAAGAAGAAAGTAAGTTGTTTTAATAATTATTTGAAATGTTATCATGTAGATTTTTTTTTTTTTAGTTGATGTAAATGGCAATCCACTCCAGTATTCTTGCCTGGGGGATCCCATGAATAGAGGAGCCTGGCAGGATATAGTCCATGGGGTCACAAAGAGTCAGACACGACTTAGTGACTAAACCACAACAACAAAAACAACAAATTAGTTTCAGCTGTACAACAAAATAATTTAATTTCTATATAAACTGTAAAGTGATTACTGCAATAAGTCTAGTACCTCCTGTCACCATAAAGTTGTCCCCTTTCATCCATTTCACCCACCCTCCAACCCCCTTCCCTCTGATAACCATGAATCTGAGTTTGGTTTCTATTTCTTTGTTTTATTTTTTATATTCAACATATACATGAAATCATGTGGTATTTGTCCTTCTCTGACTTACTTCACTTAACAAAATGCCTTTGAGTTCTCTCCATATTATTGCAAATGGCAAACAAAAAAATTCCTTTTTTATAGCCGAGCAGTAGTCCATTTTGTATATATACCTTATCTTCTTTATCCAATTCTCCTGTCAGTGTTAATTTAGATTGTGTCCATATCTTAGCTATTGTAAATAATGCCACAATGAATACAGAAACGGATATATCTTTTCAAATTAGTATTTTTCATTTTCTTTGGATGAATACCCAGAAGTGGTATGGTAGTTTGTTCTTAAACCTTGGGATGCCTTTGTACTATTTTCCATAGTTGCTGCTCCAGTGTACATTCCCACCAATAGTGTACAAAGTTTCTCTTCTCTCCACATGCTCTGTAAAACTTCTTTTTTTGTCCTTTGGATAATAGCCATTCTAGCAAGTGTGAGTGATATCTCATTTTGATTGCATTTCTCTGATGATTAGTGGTGTTCTTTTCGTGTGCCTGTTGACCATCTGTATGTGTTTTGAATAAAATATATAAATCCTCTTCCCATTTTTAAATAAATTGTTTTTTACTATTCAATTGTTTGAGTTCTTTATGTATTTATTGATATTTACCCCTTATCATATATGATTTGCAGATATTTTCCTTTCATTCAGTGGGTCACCAATGCATTTTGTTGATGATTTCCTTTGCTGTACAGAAGCTGTTCAGTTTCATATAGTCCCACTTGTTTATTTTTGCTTTTGAGGTCAGATCCAAAAAATTCCATGTCAACACTGATCCTAAGGAGCTTATTGCCTATGTTTTCTTCTAGAATTTTTATGGATTTAGGTCTTATGTTTAAGTTGTAATCCATTTCAGTTTGATTTTGTGTGTAGTACTATATTCATTTCTTTGCAAGTATCTGTCCAATTTTCCAAGCACCATTTATTGAAGTGGCTGCCTTTTCTCATTTTATATTCTTGACTCCTTTGTCATAAATTATTTATCCATGAAAATGTGGGTTTATTTCTAGACCCTCTGCTCTTTTCCATTGATTTATTTGTCTGTATCTATGCCAGTACCACACTCTTTTGACTACTGTAACTTTATAGTTTACCTTGAAATCAAGGAGTTTGATACCTCCAGCTTTATTTATTTATTTATTCATTCGAGGAGTTGTTTTTCTGATGATTCTTTTGTTTTTCTGATGATTCTTTTGTCTGAAATCTGCCTTATCAGTTTTTTTTATGGTTCCATAAAATTATTGAATTATTAGTTCTAATTCTGTGGTAAATGCCTTTGGTAGTTTGATAGGGATTGCACTGAATCTGTAAATTGCCTTGGTTCATATGATCATTTTAATGATATTACTTCTTCCAATTTATAAGTGTGGTATACCTTTCCATTCGTGTCGTCTTTAATTTCTTTCATCAACGTCTTAAACTTTTCAGTGTGTGTCTTTCATCCCCTTGTTTAAGTTTTTTCCAGAGTGTTTCTTTATGCAGTTGTAAATGTGATTGTTTTCTTAATTTCTTTTTCTGATATTTTGTATTTAGTTATAGGAATACAGCAGTTTTCTGTATATTGATTTTTGTATGATGAAACTTTACTGAATTTATTTGTTAGTTCTAAGAGTTTGTGGTTTTTTGGTGGAATCTATAGTTTGTTTTTTTTTTTAATATAGTATCATGTCATCTGCAAATAGTGACATTTTTCCTTTATCTTTTCCAATTGGGATTTTTATTATTTCTTTTTTTCCCCAACTGCTGTGGCTAGGACTTCCAATATTATGTTGAATTAAAGTATTTTAGAGTGAGTATTCTTATGTACAGTTGCTAATCTTAAAGGAATACCTGTCAGCTTTTCACCAGTGAGTATTATATTATCTGTGGGCTTGTCATATATAGCCTTTATTATGTCAAAATATGTACCCTCTCTGCCCACTTTGTTGACAGTGTTTATCATAATTAGATGCTGAAGTTTGTGAAATGCTTTCTCTGCATTTGTGGAGACAGTCATACCTTTTTTATGCTTCATTTTGTAAGTATGAGTGTCATATTTATTGATTTGTGGAGGCTGAACAAGCTTTGCATCCTTGGAACAAGTCTTACTTGATGATCATGATCATCCTTTTCATATATGGTTGAATTCAGTTTGGCTTCGCAGGTGACGCTAGTGATAAAGAACCTGCCTGCCAATGCAGGAGCCACTAGAGAGGAGGGTTCGATCCCTGGGTCAAGAAGATCCCCTGGAGGAGGGCATGGCAACCCACTCCATTATTTTTACCTGGAGAATCCTGTGGACAGAGGAGCCTTGTGGGCTGCAGTCCATAGGGTTGCAAAGAGTTGGGCATAACTAGCACACAGTCATGAAGCAACCAAGCATGCAGCATACACAAATTCAGTTTGCAAATATTTTGTTGAAGACTTTTATATTCCATTGGAGATATTGGCCTGTAATTTTCTTTTTTATGTGTCCTTGTCTGTTTTTGTTATCAGGATAATGCTGCCTTCATAAAATGACTTTGGAAGTGTTCCATCTTCTTCACTTTTTGGATTAGTTTGAGGATAGATATTCAGTCTTTATGTTTGATAAAATTCACAGGTGAAGCCATCTGATGCTGTACTTCTTGTTTGTTGGGATTTTTTTTTGGGGGGGGGCAATCTCTTTACTAATAATCAGCCTATTCAGATATTCTATTTCTTTATATTTCAGTCTTAGAAGTTTATATGTTATCCAATTCCTATGCCCCAACAAGTAATGCTGAAGAAACTGAAGTTGAACTGTTCTATGAAGATCTATAAGACCTTCTAAAACTAACACCCAGAAAAGATGTCCTTTCCATTATAGGGGATTGGAATGCAAAAGTAGGAAGAAAAGAGATACCTGAAGTAACAGTTCAGCCTTGGAGAACAGAATGAAGCAGGACAAAGGCTAAAGAGTTTTGCTAGGAGAACACACTGGTCATAGAAAACACCCTCGTCCAACAACACAAGAGATGGCTCTAAACATGGACATCACCAGATGGTCAACATCGAAATCAGATTGATTATATTCTTTGCAGCCAAAGATGGAGAAGTTCTACACAGTTAGCAGAAACAAGACTGGGAGCTGACTGTGGCTCAGATCGTGAACTCATTGAAAATTCAGATTTAAATTAAAGAAAGTATGGAAAACCACTAGACCATCCAGGCATGACCTAAAGCAAATACCGTACATTATACAGTGCCAAATAGATTCAAGGGATTAATCTGATAGAGTGCTTGAAGAACTATGGATGGAGGTTCATAACATTGTACAAGATGCAGGGATCAAGACCATCCCTAAGATAAAGAAATGCAAAAAGACGAGATGGTTGTCTGAGGAGGCCTTACAAATAGCTGAGAAAAGAAGAGAAACTAAAGGCAAAGGAGAAAAGGAAAGATATATGCATTTGAATGCAGAATTCTGAAGAATAGCAAGGAGAGATAAGAAAGCCTTCCTCAGTGATCAATGCAAAGAAATAGAAGAAAACAACAGAATGAGAAAAATTAGAGATCTCTTCAAGAAAAGTAGAGATACCAAGGGAACATTTCTTTTGTATTTTCTCCTACCTCCTTTCGAAGACAATGGGCTGCTTTTCTGGGCGCCTGATGTCCTCTGCTAACGATCAGAAGTTGTTTTGTGAAGTTTGCTCAGCGTTCAATTGTTCTTTTGATGAATTTGTAGGGGAGAAAGTGGTCTCCCCGTCCTATTCCTCCGCCATCTTGGCTCCTCCCCCCAAGGGAACATTTCATGCAAAGATGGGCACAATAAAGGGCAGAAACAGTATGGACCTGACAGAAACAGTATGGGCCTAACAGAAGCAGAAGATATTAAGGAGAGGTGGCAAGAATACATAGAAGAACTATACAAAAAAGATCTTCATGACCCAGATAATCATGATGGTGTGATCACTCACCTAGAGCCAGACATCCTGGAATGTGAAATCAAGTGGGCCTTAGGAAGCATCACTATGAATAAGGCTAGTGGAGGTGATGAAATTCCCATTGAACTATTTCAAATCCTAAAAGAGGATGTTGTGAAAGAGCTGCGCTCAGTATGCCAGGAAATTTGGAAAACTCAGCAGTGGCCACAGGACTGGAAAAGTCAATTTTCATTCCAGTCCCAAAGAAAGGCAATGCCAAAGAAGGTTCAGACTACTGCACAATTACACTCATCTAATATGCTAGCAAAGTAATGCTCAAAATCCTCCCAGTCAGGCTTCAACAGTATGTGAACCATGAACTTCCTAATGTTCAAGCTGGATTTAGAAAGGGCAGAGGAACCAGAGAGCAAATTTCCAACATCCACTGGATCATTGAACAAGCAAGAGAGTTCCAGAAAGACATCTACTTCTGCTTTATTGACTATGCCAGAGCCTTTATTGACTATGCCAGAGCCAGACTGTGGATCACAATAAACTCTGGAAAATTCTGAAAGAGATGAAAATACCAGACCACCTGACCTGCCTCCTGAAATCTGTATGCAGGTCAAGAAGCAACAGTTAGAACTGGACATGGAAAACAAACTGGTTCCAAATCGAGAAAAGAGTACGTCAAGGCTGTATATTGTCACCCTGCTTATTTAACTTATATGCAGAGTACATCATGCCAAATGCAAGGCTGGATGAAGCACAAGCTGGAATCAAGATTGCTGGGAGAAATATCAATAATCTCAGATACACAGATGACACCACCCTTATGGCATAAAAGAGGAACTAAAGAGTCCCTTGATGAAAGTGAAAGAGGAAAGTGAAAAATTTGCCTTAGACTCAACAGTCAGAAAACTAAGATCATGGCATCCAGTCCCATCACTTCATGGCAAATAGATGAGGAAACAATGGAAACAGTGAGAGACTTCATTTTTTTCAGCTCCAGAATCACTGCAGATGGTGACTGCAGCCATGAAATTAAAACACACTTGCTCCTTGGAATAAAAGCTATGACTAACCTAGACAGCATATTAAAAAGCAGAGACATTACTTTGCCAACAAAGGTCCATCTAGTCAAGGCTATGGTTTTTCCAGTGGTTATGTATGGATGTGAGAATTGGATTATAAAGACAGCTGAGTGCTGAAGAATGATGCTTTTGAGCTGTGGTGTTGGAGAAGACTCTTGAGAGTCCCTTGGTCCAAGGAGCGCAAACCTGTCCATCCTAAGGAAATCATTCCTGAGTGTTCATTGGAAGGACTGATGCTGAAGCTGGATCTCCAGTACTTTGGCCACCTGATGCAAAGAGTTGACTCCTTGGAAAAGACCCTGACCTTGGGAAAGATTGAAGGCAGGAGGAAAAGGGAATGACAGAAGATGAGATGGTTGGATGGCATCACTGACTCGATGGACATGAGTTTGGGTAAACTCCAGGAGTTGGTGATGGACAGAGAACCCTGGCGTGCTGCAGTATGGGATCGCAAAGAGTCGGACACAACTGAGTAACTGAACGGAGCTGATCCAATTTGTTGTCATATAATTGTTCTTAGAAGTCCCCCATGATTCTTTGTGTTTCTTTTATCACTGCAATTTCTCCTCTTTCATTTCTCACTTTGTTTGAGCCTTCACTCTTTTATTGGTTAGTCTCACTAAAAGTTTGTCATCTTTTTTTATCTTTTCAATGAACTAGCTCTTGATTTCATTGATCTTTTTATTATTTTAACCTCTGGTTTATTGATTTCCACATTAATTTTTATGATTTTCTTCCTTCTATTACCTTTGGACTTCATTTTTTTTTTTCCCTAGTTAGATTGTTTGAGATTTGTCTTTTTTCTTTAGGTAGGCCTGACTTCCCTCTTAAAAGGCGTAAAAGTCCACCAGGACTTAGTTGGTGGTCCAGTAGTTAGGAATCCACCTTCTAATGCAGGGTATCCAGATTTGATCCCTCGTCGGGGTACAAAGATCCCATATGCTGCAGGGCAGCTAAGCCCGCTCCCCGTGACTGTGGAGCCTCTGTAGTCTAGGACCTGTGAGCCACAACTGAAGATGACCACTCGCCACAGTGAAGACCCAGGGCAGCCAAAAGTAACAGTTAAAAGAAAAATGCTTTTGCTTTGTCTCATAAATTTTGAAATGTTGTATTTCTGTTTTCATTGTTAAAATTGTTTTTGATTTCACCTCAGATTTCTTCATTGACATTGGTTGCTCGGTAGTGTGTTACCTAATTTCCACATATTTGTGATTTTTTTCAGTTTTCTCTTAGATCTAGTTTCATATCATTGTGGTCGTAAAAAGTGTTTGAGATTGATTTCATTCTGCTTAAATTTATTGAAATTTGTTTTGTGGCTTAAAATGTAATACATCCTAGAGAATGTTCCATGTGTACTTGAGAAAATTGTATATTCTGCTGCTTTTGGATAGAATGTTCTATACATATCTATAAAGTATAACTGATCTAATATGTTAAGGCCATTGTTTTCTTATTAATTTTCTGTGTGAATGATCTGTGTCCATTCATGAAATTAAGGTGTTAGTGTTCCATGCTGTTATTGTATACCTGTTATTTTCTCCCCTAGGTCGGTTAATATCTGCTTCCTATATTAAGGTGCTTTTGTATTAGTTAATATATAGTTAAAAATATTATGACCTCTTGTTGGATTGACTCCTTTGTCCTTACGTAATGCCCTTTGTCTCTTATTACAATCTGTGTTCTCACATCTATTTTGTCTAATGTAAATATAGCTACGCCAGCTTTTCTTCTGTTTCTGTTTGAAAGAAATATCTTTTTTCACCCCTTCACTTTCTATCTGTGTCTTCAGATCTAAATTGAGTCTCTTGTAGGCACTAAATGACTGTGTCTTTTTTAAAATATGTTTAGCTGCTCTGGCTTTTAATCAGAAAGTTTTATCCATTTAAATTTAAAGTAGTTATTAACAAGTATGTATTAATACTTCTGTCATTTTGTGACTTATTTTCTGGTTGTTTTTATAGTTTCTCTCTATTCCTTTCTTTCTTCTCTGGCTCTCTTCCTTGTGATTTGATGACTTTCTTTCACATTACATGTGTATTTCTTCTCATTATCTTTACTGTATGTACAATAGGTTTTTGGTTTGTGATTTCTATGGAATTCATATGTAAAAGACATATATGTATGTATGTCTGTATAGTAATCTATTTTAAGCCGATAGCGACTTAGGTTTGATACATTCTGAAAACTGAAAACATTTTAGGTACTCCCACCTTCATTGTATATTTTTGATGTTATATCTTGTTTCTCTTTCCCTTAACTATTTGTAGTTATTGTTAATTTTGCCTGCTTTTGTCTTTTAACCTTCATTCTGGGTTTATAAATGGTTAATTCACTAACTCTACTGTAGGTTTGCCTCTACTCATGACATTTTGACTTTCTTATGTTTTCTTGTTACTATTTAATGGCTTCTTTGTCATCTTGAAGTTCCCTTAACATTTCTTGTAAGGGAGATTTAGTGTTGATGTTTAGCCTTTACTTCTGTAGATAACTATTTATTTCTCCTTCAGTTCTGGACAATAACCATGCCTGTGGAGTATTTTTGGTTGAATGGTTTTTCTTTTCAGTACTTAAATATATTATGCCATTCCCTGTGGCTTGTAAATTTTTTGCTAAGAGATCAGCTGATAATCTTATGATGTTTCCTTTGTATATAACAAGTTTTTCTCTTCTTGCTTTTATGATTCTCTGCTTGTCTTAATGTTTGACATTTTAGTTATAAAGTGCCTTCATGTAGATCTCTTTGGGTTCATCTTATTTGGAAGGCTCCATGCTCCTCGACCTTGGTGTCTGTTCTTTTTTCCTTCTGATCTGTTACGATGAATTCCACTTTCCTGTCTTCCAGGAAATCCTTCCAGGAAATCCAGCAGATCCTTTCTGCTGCTTCATTTAGTCTGCTTCTGAAACCCTCTAGTATGTTTTTCTTTTCAGTTATAGTATTCTTGAGGAACATGATCTATTTTTGGTATTTACTTGTATTTTCTTTTTTTCTGTGCACGTTCTCATTGTATTCATCTATTCTTCCAAGAGATCAGTGAGTGTCTTTATGTTCATTAAACTATTTATCAGGTAAGTTACCTTCATTTCAGTGAGGTTTTTGGGGTTTTTTTTTCCCTGTATTTTTGTCTTTTCTTTTGTTTGCGACGCATTCCTCTGTTTTCTCATTTTGCTTCTCTCTCTGTTTCTATGAATTAGGCAAAGCAGTTACTTCTCCTAGTCTTTGTTGCAGTGACTTTTTATAGGAAATGAATCTTTTTTTTCAGCCCTGCCCTAGCTCTTCATTGTCTCTGGAGCATTTGTAATTATCTAAGTAGTTTAATTTTATTCTTGATAGTTCTAGAGTTTCTGCCAAGACATATCAGTGTTCCAAAGAGAGGGATCTAATTCAACACTTAGCTTTAGGCTGTTTGGAATGTAGACCTTTGGGAATCAGCTTTTAAAAAATATGTGTGTGTGTGTGTGTGTGTGTGTGTGTGTGTGTGTGTGTATACACAGTTTTATGTGACCACTGTTATAACCCCTGCTAGCTTCAATACCAACTGGTTCTGGGGTGTCCTCTTGGTGACAGTTGCCAAAATCAGAGCCCCAAATGAATGTATAAGCTTTTTTCTGGCAGGTACTAGTGAGCTGTTACAAGGCCAGGGAACGGTGTAAGGATGGCATCCCCCAGCGTGTATTCTCTGAGAGCTCCTCTGTAGCTTCTAGATATGTGGTGAACTTGAAGCCTTCCCCTCAGTTGAGCTCTGGGACAAGTAAATAGAGCTCTTTTCACAGGAAGTCCGGGGTTGTGTTTCAGTCTACTGTCTATGTTGTGGTGATGGTTCACTACCATGAACTGTCTCTTCAATTGTTTCAGACCCGTAATGCCCAGAAATCCAGTCATCCCTGGACCATGGCCAGGTGGTCAAGGTCTGTCTCCTGTCTGGAATGAACATTCCTGACAGCTCCGTGGGCCACAGAAGAGCCTAGCGTGGGATTGTTGGCTGCACTGGGCTACAGGAGGGCATGGTAGCCCCTAGCCACAGTGAGGCCCCAGGAACACGGCGGGGCCGGGTGGGACCACAGGCTGCACAGGACCACAGGGACATGTGGGCCAGCCCCCTGGCTTCAGGGGGACTGGGGAGAGTGTGGAGGCAAGGCAAGTGCTATGGCTCTAGCAGTGTGATAGGAGAGCCCAAAAATATCAGCTCCTCCATCTCAGGAGATTGTCACAGACCTCTGCACTCCGGGCAGAGCCTTCAATCTTAACTAATGTATCTCCTTCTTATATGGTCTAGGAGCTTTCCACACTGTTGGGTTTGTGCTGAGTCCTGGTGTGCGTTTCTCTGAATGAGGGAACTTTTCAGCCCCTTCAGCCTTTTGCATCTTCTGAACCCCTGCCCTCTTGGTTTTCAAAGCCGAAAGTATTGGGAGCTCATCTCTGCAGTACAGGTTGTAAGGTTTGGGGTGCCTGATACAGGGCACAAACCCCAGCTCCCCGGGAGAAGCTCCACGTTTGTGAGGTCCCTTGTGCCTCCAGGTTGCTGGGCCAGAGGTGAGATTTTGAGTGAGGCTGCACCTCTGATTCTCCTACCCATCTTGGTGGTGTCCTTTAATCCTTTGTTGAGGAACCTTTTAGCTCATTTTCGGGTCTTTTTCAATGGAAATCAATCCATTGTATAGTTGTAGATTTCGTGTGCCTGTGGGAGGAGGTAGAATCAGCGTCTTCCCAGGTCAACATCTTGATTCAACCTCCATCACAGTTATTTTTATCACAGAGGTATTATGTAATATTAGGAGTTAACTTTGGAAAGTCATAGTAATACACCTTTGATCTGATGATATTCAGCAAATTTGAAATTTTCACTCAAAGAACTTTCTCACGTTAAAACCACTAACTACTGGACTTTGTAGTAACCTATTTATTTAGTGTTTATTACTTAGAAGTATATACCCTACTTTATCCCAGAAAGAGATTTGAGGCCATTAATATTTAGTTTTATTTTCTTTAAATGATAATAGAAGGCTTCTTTTATTTTCTCCGCTCCAGTTTACAAGATTGAAGGCATGAACACTGCTAATTTTAGGAAATTGTTTACAAGATTGTGAAGTTTAAGGACATGGTCAAAACACCTGGGATATATAGGAAAACATGTTGTCACTGTTTCATTAGTATCAATGAATACTTAGTACATGAATACAATCATAGAATACTTAGTGTCAAAGCATTCTGAATGAACACATTTTATGTATTTTCCGTCATACTCTGAATCCTTTTTAATCATCTGCCACCTTTAATCCTTGGTTACGTTAGAGTATTTTCATATGTAATTTATAATAGTCAAGTTATTTGACATTTAAAATCAAGCTTTATATATTTCTAACGTTATTTGTATATCCTTTAAAGCACTTTTAAATTTTATTTGACTTAATTGACTTTCTCTCTTGATGTCTAAATTTATTTTTAAAACAGCCTTAATAACCCTGACTTTTATATTGCTATTAAACTGTTAGCATGGAGTATAGATTAAAAGCTTGGAAAGCACTTATTTGAAAGTCATAAATATTGAGTATATGCAAAGCCTATCGTTTTATCTGAACGAAGTGCTTCCTAGTGATTAATTTCAAAAATTATCAAAAGAAACGCATAATTTAAAATACTTTTAATATTAAAGATTTTAAAAATATTCCCAGTTTTTATTCTTGTGTTTCTTTGTGTATTGCCCATCAGAGTGATTAGTATATCTCTCATTGCCCACTTATATCTAATCACAAAAACATTAACCAGCCATTAAGAGGTTTATAAGTACTGAATGTTCATTCTAAACAATTACCTAAAAAGTAATCTATTGTGTACTTTGCATTTGACTAGAGTTTGAAATGTGTTTTCTAACACTTGTTTCATTGTTCAAATCCAGTATAAAGATAGTCCTTTCAAATTCAAATGAACCTTCTCAAGGACAATCCTCCCTGAAAAACAAATGAACATCTGTATGATACTGAATAGAGCTTTTGAATAGGAAGTGATCAAGTCAATCAGAATATATGTGATACTTAATGCACCTCGGAACTAGATTTGTTTTTTTTTTTTAATCATACTTAGGTAATTTGAATGAGGAAGTTATCACATATACTTATGCTGTGATGAGGGAGATTATACTTCTTGTAGTAAAGACTTATTCTTTTGGAAATCAGCTTTCCTGTAGTCTTAGGCACTTGAAGCATCTCTTTGCCACAAGGTGTAATTATAAATTGATATGTCTTTCAGAAAAATGGCAGTCCAAGGGTCCATGTGTTTGCATGATTTATCCCATTCTGACTCTTGATATGGTATATTAGTTTTCTACCAGTTCCCTCAGCTCCTAGTGACAGATCGCATTTCTCCTCCATAGTTCTCCATGCAAACTTCCCCTGAGATGTGTGCTCAGTGCGTATTTGTTCTTGTTCTTGATTCTGAAAACTTGGCCTCTTTGCCCCAGTGCTGAATGGAATCTTGGTGACAGTGTTTTGGATGAAATAGAAAAGAATTGCTTTATTGCTTTGCCAGACAAAGAGGGATACAGAGAGCTACTGACCTTGAAAATTGTGCCCCCCACCCCCCCCCCAAAAAAAAAAAAAAAACTGAAAAACTGTGTATCCCAACCCAGGAGGACTTGGCGAGGCATTTTTTAGCAATAGCTCAAGGGTCAGGTTTCTCAGAAGTTCAGAGTGCGTGCAGGGCCGGCAAGTCTTTAAAGATAATCTCACAGTGAGCTACTCTGGTTCCCTTAACCTAGCCTCAGGTGGTCTTCTCTGGCCTGGAGAATGCTGACATCTTCCCTTTGTTAGGTTTTAGTTCTATGAAGAACTGTAAAGATACTGTATCTCCTGAGAAAGAGCCAGGACACTTCCCCAAGGCTGCACTATTGTTTCCTAGCTGTTCCTTCCTTGTCTCTGCACCTCCTCCCTTCCCTGATTAGCAACTGCTTCAGTCTGCCCTTGGGAACTCAGGGGAGGTCATGGAGGCTGGAGTCTGTTCCCTACAAAGCAGGAACAGAAGACACAGAAGAGCTTCCTGCCCAGGGGCCCCAGAGGGTCCTGCTTGGTTTCATTCTTACTTAGTTCCACTAGGCTTTTATTGCCAAGGGAAGATTTTGATCATGAAAGGGGGTATTTAAATTACCTTTGCTTTATTGATAGGTAGTACTTGAAATTATAAATCTTAAATCTGTTTTGAATTTTATTTTTATTATTTTGTCTTAAGCCATAATTTTTCTTTAAATGCATTTTTAATCATCATACAGCTCTTATTTATACATGTACTAATTTTAAAAGTAAGTCATTTTCACCTCTTCATATTTTCATAAATCTGATAGAACTCTCCCACTTATACATTTAATCAAGCAAGCTTCTATAAACATTGTTGTTCAGGTGCAAAGGGTGTCCGACTTGACCCCATGAAGAGCAGCACACCAGGCCTCCCTGTCCCTCACCTTCTCTCAAAGTCTGCCCAAGTTCATGTCTGTTGCATCAGTGATGCCATCCAGCCATCTCATCCTCTGACACCCTCTTCTTCTCCCCTCAATCTTTCCCAGCATCAGGGGCTTTTTTAATGAGTCAGCTATTCACATCAGATAACCAAAATACTAGAGCTTGAGCTTCATCATCAGTCCTTCCAATGAGTATTCATGGTTGATTTCCTTTAAGATTGACTGGTTTGATCTCCTTGCTGTCGAAGGGACTGTCAGGGGTGTTCTCCAGCACCACAGTTCAAAGGCATCGATTCTTTGGCACTCTACCTTCTTTACGGTCCAGGTCTCACAACCTTATGTGTCAGTTGGGAAGACCAGAGCCTCTACTATAAGGACCTTTGTCAGCAGAGTGATGGCTCTGCTTTTCAACACGCTGTCTACTTTTGCCATAGCTTTCCTGCCAAGAAGCAGTTGTCTTATTTCATGGCTTCAGTCACCATCCACAGTGATTTTAGAGCCCAAGAAAATGAAATCTGTCATTACTTCCATCTTTACCTCTTCTATTTGCCATGAAGTAATGGGGCCGGATGCCATGATCTTAGTTTTCTTAATATTTAGTTTTAAACCAGCTTTTTCACTCTCCTACTTCACCCTCATCAAGAGGTTCTTTAGTTTCTCTTTGATTTCTGCTGTTAGAGTGGTACCAATCTGCATACTAAGGTTATTGATGTTGTATCTATATATAACTATATCTAACATATGTATCTATATATTTGTCATATGTGTGATACCAAGAAACATATCAAGTTATAATTGCAAAGCCAGTAAACTTCATCCTCTAATAAGATGAGATTAACACCCTAATAAGACAGATTAATGATTCTGGTAAATATAATCTTGCTAAACAACCAGACAACTTTTGTAGTCTAGTAAATTTGCTTATAAATGCATAAATTAATATCTTTTAAAGTATTCTAAACTTTCTAGAATTACATGTGAAATTGTGTAGCTGTTTCAGAACGTCTTGCTACACATTGGTTTAAAACCAAGTGACCCAAAATTGCACTTGGTTTTGGTTGTTTTCACACATTCTTGGGGATTCAAATTTGTTTACAGAATCAGTGCTCTGTTTAAAAGTCAGGACTATGGCATATGCCACCAGTAAAAGTAGCTCAGTAGTAGAGGCACATGATTGAATGCACTTTCTAGAGGAAGTAAACTCCCCTTGCTCTTGGTAGACATTTTGGTATTGCCAGTTTGCATGGGTGAGGCTTTCTAAACATTTTTTCAATCCAACTTGCAATGAAGGACTTTGCCGGTTCCTCAGAATTTAATCATTTTGCATGTAATTTTGAATAATCTACTACATCAAGGCCTAATATTTATTAATGGGCTTTTGAATCTCTTGCTTAGGCTGTAATTTTACCCCCTTCTCATGTATCGTATCACTATCTTGCTAGTGATTTAACAACTCATAAGATACATCTTTATGCTAAACAGTATTCCAGATTCAAGCACTTGATCCTATTGAGTAGCATCATATTTCCTTCCTAGTGATACATCCAGAATTTTATTTGTTTCAGTTCAAAATTATATTCTAGTGATTGTGAAGTCTCAGTCCTCTTTCTTAAGTCTTGAATAAATCCTGCAGGCTCATCCTGTTTTGAGTTCAGCAGCTATGTTTTCTTTACGTTTGTACCTTTGACCATTTTTCTATATATCATCTTGTTTCTCCGAGATCTGTGTCCCCTTTTGACACTTGACTCTCTCTCAACATGGCACTGTGTCCATTTTAGTCTTCTAATATCTCTCACAATTGGCATCTGAAACCAGTACCAGCCCTTATTCATTTGCCACCTCGAGAAGTACTTCTTTATAGCCTTGGCAATTCAGATGGATTCCTTTTGTGTTAAATTATTCCTATTATCCTTTAGAAACTCACTTTTGCTAGGAATGTGTTTGTGTTTTTGAACTGTGAAAGATAATAGTGAAGCTAAAGATGGTAAAGTACAAAACTCAGATAAAAATTTGTTTTGAATGTCAGCTGTTGGGAGCCATCATGTGTCTGTGCTTTCATGGACAGACATATGATCTATCTCTCATAAGCAATGAAGAACTATCTAGTGTTCTAAAATAGGGCCATGCTGTGTGTATACAGGGAACATATGCCATGAGGTGGAGAATGAAGCTCTGCTGTGAATGCACAGTAATGAGACTCTGTACAGGCCTAACCTGAAAGTCTCCCTTCTTTGTGGTTACTCTTAATTTCCCATTTTTCAGAGTATGTGCCACTGTGTGTGCTTAGTAGCGCAGTCGTGTCCAACTCCTTGTGACCCCATGGACTGTAGCCTACCAGGCTCCTCTGTCCATGGGATTCTCCAGGCAGGAATACTGGAGTGTGTTTCCATGCCTTCCTGCAGGAGATCTTCCCAACCCAGGGATAGAACTGGGTCTCCCACATTGCAGGTGGATTCTTTACCATCTGAGCCACCAGGGAAGAGTATAGATGCCATAAATCAGACTAGCATAATTCAGTAGCGAAGGAAAACTTGACTCATCTTTATAAAAAAACTATCAAGTTAAAAAGCTAGAGCACCAGTTCATCATAGGATATTAAATCCACAGATTCTTTGCTGGCTGTAAAATATTCCACAGCATCCTTTTCTTGAACTTAACTTTGAGAGTGGATTTATTTTAAGAGTAGTAACTAAACAGATATCACTCAATTAACATTAGAACCCAACTATCCTTCAGACCGTACCATTGAAAATGTAATTATGCCATTTGAGCCCATTGTTCAAAGAAACAAAATATTTGTCTTGACGCATCTTTTCTGGCCCTAGTTGTTAACAGGAGTGGAGGCTTGCTTTTTCTGGCATTCTTTCTTGGTGCTCTGAGCCTTGTTTCCACTCATGCATATGTTTCGTGTGATGACTTTTCAGCTGATCCTTCTATCCCAGGTCTGCAGAAACTGAAATTGTGAAAGGCAAGTTTTTTAGTTCTCATTCTCTCATGCAATTCAGTTCAGCGATACTCCATTGTGGAACTAGTTTATTCTAATCATTGTGATTAAGAAAAAGGAAGTTCTTTCAAATTATACTTTTCTAATTAAAGTACTACTAGCTGTATAGTGGTAAAGTGTTTGAACAGTCTCATTCCTTATACAAAAACAAAGGTATTGGACCAGAAGACAGTTTCAAAATTTCCCGACAACTCCAAATTTCTGCCACTGTATGTTTCAGTGGCTTTCCCCATGTGTACTCAAGGAATTTATTCTCCCAGGAATCAAACAGAAAAAGTGAACTCATTCTTATCCATGACAAGTGCTGTAATGTCATGAACATTTGGGCAGTTCCTACTACCCTTTAGGTAGTTCTGTTATGGAAGTTCCCAGACATTCCTGGCTTAATCATTTTTTCCTTCACTACCTTCTCCCCAAGGCCCCTAATCAAGTACAGTTCTGTTCTCATCACCAAGACCAAAGAAGAGAGTCAGAAGTCAAGTCCTCTTCATGGACAGAACAGAAAGAAACAGTTTGGGTCAAGGCTGTGAAGAGTTACCTGCTCTTCCTTGCAGTTCAGTTCAGTCCCTCAATTGTGTCCGACTCTGCGACTGCATGAACTGCAGCACGCCAGGCCTCCCTGTCCATCACCAATTCCCGGAGCCTACTCAAACTCATGTCCATCACGTCAGTGATGCTATCCAACCATCTCATCCTCTGTTGTCCCCTTCTCCTGCCTTCAATCTTTCCCAGCATCAGGGTCTTTTCCAATGAGGTCGGTTCTTCACATCAGGTGGCCAAAGTATTGGAGTTTCACCTTCGGCATCAGTCCTTCCAATGAATATTTAGGACTGACTGGTTTGATCTCTTTGCAGTCCAAGGGACTCTCAAGAGTCTTCTCCAACACCACAGTTCAAAAGCATCAATTCTTTCGCATTCAGCTTTCTTTATAGTCCAACTCTCACATCCACACATGACTACTGGAAGAACCATAGCCTTGATTAGACAGACCTTTGTTGGCAAAGTAATGTCTCTGCTCTTTAATATGCTGTCTAGGTTGGTCATAGCTTTTCTTCCAAGAAGCAAGCGTCTTTTAATTTCATGGCTGCAGTCACCTTTAGGGAGAAGAGAAAAGGTCCTGTGGGAACCATGAATGCCCATAAATGCACTCATTTTCTTCTGTTTCTTTCTAGCCACATGTACTATTAGTTGTATGTGATAGGAGCCTTTTAATCTGAAATGGTAGATTAGAAATGTGAATTCAAAATTAAAGTCAAGTGTTGCTTTGTTTTGTCAATCCTGAGAATGTGTTGTAAGGCCAAGTAGATTACATCTGTAAGGACATGCTGGGCTTTTAATTACTAGGAAATTGAAGATACAAAGATTTTCACTTTGTTAGCTGCATGGAAGACTATTCTTTTTCTCATGGCTTTTTGAATTCTGTTGAGATTAATAGCTTTTTGTGTTGCTAAACTGCCTTTTGGAAACTTTACTTGGATTTCAGTAAAAACTTTAGCCCTCATTAGTTGTCGGGGGAGAAATAATAATGTTTCTCTTTAAGTTTTGATTGAATACATTAAGTTCTTTAAGTTAGCCTATCTTCTGCTTTAACCCTAAAGGCCAAATATCATTAATACTATAGGATTTCAATTCCTGGAAATTTGTGGTAGTTGTACTCTGCCTAACCCTGGTCTTCACAGAGAGATACAGTGCTTGGGTAGGAGTCCTGCAGAGTTGACCAAAGCAGCTTCTATTAGCCGATAAGCTCTAACCCTTGTAGAAGCCAGAGAAGGTACTTGAGCAAGTCAGCTGCAAACCAGTAACTGCCAGCCATTGATCAGCAAGCATTCCTTGGGTGCCTGCTCTGGGAGGCTTTGAGCAGTCCATGTTTCATACGGACAGGTATATTCCCCTCTCTACTGTTGCAACAGGAATACTTGCCCTCCACTAAAGAGAAATTAGGATAAATTCCCAGCCTTTAGAGGTCCCTTACACTGATTTTTCATTTGAACACTAAAGAGTTCCCAGTCTTTCTTTTATAAGCTATAGAGGCCTATTTTTGTTGAATTCTCTTTAGCACTAGCATACTAAGTGGAATATAGCCCTCATGGCTTTGGAAGACTGAAAGGTTTCCTTTACAGAATGTGTTCCTCCCTTACTTCCCTCAGAAGCACTGCTCCTTGGGACTTCCTCCTACATCAGTCACCGGGAGACAGAGGGTTCTGGAGCATGTTTAAGCCATATCTCTTTCCCCTCAGACTCAGCAGAAACTGCTGAATTCTTGTGTGAAGGCAAGAGTAGTAGTTTGTAAGGCACCCATGAATGGGTACTGCCATTATTGCCTTTTGATGTCTTTTTATAGGAATTGGCAAGTCAGTAGCCAAAAAACCTCTGCTGCATTCCAGTTAAGCAAGTAAAAGCTAAGAGTGTGGGATTGCCTTTCTTTCATTTAGTCCTTTCTGAGTAGAAAACTGTTGAAGTTATATATATAATTAAATCAGAAACACCAGGTTATGCTGTGGTTGAGAGACTTACCACAGTGAAGGTTCATATCTTGATTATGCTCTAGGTCCATTCAGGTCAGCTGTGATTCTCTTATTTATAGTTTTTACTCTAAAATCCAAGCTCATGGAGTACCTTGTCACTCTAACATTGATGATCTTGTGCCAGAGGGGACTAGAAAATGTCAAGCTCCTACATACCAGTTCTCCCTGACTGATGGATGACAATGTCTGTCACTTCTCTTCATGTTTCATTGGCTAGTGCATATCATGGGACCAAACTGTCTTAGTGAGAGCTGAGACACACAACCATCCTACAGGAAGGGGCAACAAATGCAGGTGATCGATAGTCCCAAACTGCTGTGATCTGTTTAGTTCCAATGAGAGGATGGGTCTGCTCATTGTTATTTATAGTAACCACCTCTTCAACAACACTAGACAACTCTACACATGGACATCATCAGAGGGTCAATACTGAAATCAGATTGATTACATTCCTCGCAGCCAAAGTTAGAGAAGGTCTGTACAATCAGCAGAAACAAGATCGGAAGCTGACTGTGGCTCAGATCATGAACTCCTTATCACCAAATTCAGACTTAAATTGAAGACAATTGGGAAAACCACTAGACAATGCAGGTATGACAAAAATCAAAGCCCTTACGATTATACAGTGGAAGTGACAAATAGATTCAAGGGATTAGATTTGATAAACAGAGTGCCTAAAGATCCAAGGACAGAGGTTTGTGACATTGTACAAGAGGTGGTGATCAAGACCATCTCCAAGAAGAAGAAAAGCAAAAAGGCAAAATGATTGTCTGAGGAGGCCTTACAAATAGCTGAGAAAAGAAGAGAAGCTAAAGACAAAGGAGAAAAGGAAAGATATCCCCATTTCAATGCAGAGTTCCAAATAATAGGAAAGAAAGATAAGAAAGCTTTCCTCAGTGAACACTGCAAAGAAATAGAGGAAAACAATAAAATGGGAAAGACTAGAGACCTCTTCAAGAAAACTAGAGATACCAAGGGCACATTTCATACAAAGATGGGCTCAATAAAGGACAGAAACAGTGGATCTAAGAGAAGCAGAAGATATTAAGAGGAGGTGATAAGAATACACAGGAGAACTATATAAGAAAGATCTTCATGACTCAGATAACCATGATGGTGTGATCGCTCACCTAGAGCCAGACATCCTGGAATGTGAAAGTGGGCCTTAGGAATCATCACCATGAAAATAGTGGAGGTGATGGAATTACAGTTGAGCTATTTCAAATCCTAAAAGATGATGCTGTGAAAGTGCTATACTCAACATGCCAGCAAATTCGGAAAACTCAACAGTGGCCACAAGTCTGGAAAAGGTCAGTTTTCATTCCAATCCCAAAGAAAGGCAATCTCAAAAAATGCTCAAACTACCACACAATTGCACTCAACTCACACACTAGCAAAGTAATGCTCAAAATTCTCCAAATCAGGCTTCAATAGTACATGAACCATGAAATTCCAGATGTTCAAGCTGGATTTAGAAAAGGCAGAGAAACCAGAGATCAAATTGCCAACATCCGTTGGATCATCAAAAAAGCAAGAGAATCCAGAAAAACATCTATCTCTGCTTTATTGATTATGCCAAAGCCTTTGACTGTGTAGATCATAACAAACTGGAAAATTCATAGAAATGGAAATATCAGGCCACCTTACCTGCCTCCTAACACATCTGTATGCAGATCAAAAAGCAACAGTTAGAACTGAACATGGAAAAACAGACTGGTTCCAAATCGGGAAAGGAGTACGTCAAGGCTGTATATCGTCATCCTGCTTATTTAACTTCTATGCAGAGTACATCATGTGAAATGCCGGGCTGGATGAAGCACAAGCCAAATCAAGATTGCTAGGAGAAATATCAATAACCTCAGATACCAGATGTCACCACTCTTATGGCAGAAAGTGAAGAGCCACTTTCTTCAGGTTCTAAAGAACCTGTTGATGAAAGTAAAAGAGAAGAATGAAAAAACTGGCTTAAAACTCAAGATTCCAAAAAGCTAAAATCATGGCATCCAATCCCCTTATTTCATGGCAAATACATGGGAAAACAATGGAACCAAGTGAGAGACTTTCTTTTCTTGGCTCCAAAATCACTGCAGATGGTGACTGCAGCCATGAAGCTAAAAGACACGCGCTCCTTGGAAGAAAAGCTCTGACCAACCTAGACAGCATGTTAAAAAGCAGAGACGGAACTTTACTGACAAAGGTCCATCTAGTCAAAGCTATGGTTTTTCCAGTAGTCATGTATGGATGTGAGAGTTGGAATATAAAGCAAGCTGAGCGCCAAAGAATTAATGCTTTTGGACTGTGGTGTTGAAGAACACACTTGAGAGTCCCTTGGACTGCAAGGAGATCAAACCAGTCAATCCTAAAGGAGATCAGTCCTGAATATTCATTGGAAGCACTGATGCTGAAGCTGAAACTCCCAATACTTCGGCCACCTGATGCAAAGACCTGACTCATTGGAAAAGACCCTGATGCTGGAAAAGATTGAAGGCAGGAGGATAAAGGGACTACAGAGGATGAGATGGTTGGATGGCATCACCGACTCAATGGACTTTAGTTTCAGCAAACTCCTGGAGTTGGTGATGGACAGGGAGGCCTGTTGTGCTGCCATCCGTGGGGTCGCAAAGAATCAGACACGACTGAGTGAGTGAACTGAACTGATGGCTCTTTGAAGAATAATGCTCCAGGCCGATAGTACCTCAATCCCCAGGGACTTCAACCCTGCCCAAAGAATACCTTGTTCGTGTGATTTGCATATGTAGATTTTACATTCCCCTCTAGTCAGTAACAATGATGATGATGATGATAAGAACCAACACTCTGTAGCACTATATTCTAAATATTATTCTAGGATACTTGCAAATGTTAACATATTTCATCTAGGAATAGCCCTATGTAGACAGTATTACTATTATCCTTATTTTATGAAAGAGGAAAATAAGATAAAGAATTAAAACTATCCCCAGTAATACAGTTACTAAATGGGAGAGTAACTATGTCTCTTTCTTCTGCTTAGCACTAGTGGCTGACTGTTTTCTTTGTTTTTATCATTTCTTCTGTTTCTTGGTGGTGTGTGGATAGGAGCACATGAAGAAGGGATCCAGCATCTAATTACATTTATTCCATGTTTGGTGCTCTTCATTGGTTCACGTGGTTTTGTCTTCATCTTACTGCAACCCTTTAAGACATGTAGTGCCATTTCCCTCATTTTTAGATGAAAGAATAGCATTAATAAAGGTTCATAGGCATGCTTCCATCACAAAGCCTTGAGTTGAGATCCAACCCCAGGTTCACCTGGCTCTAAGCAAAGCTGAGTGTTACCTCTATTACGGAACCTCTGTCTACTCTTTCAGGCAATAGCAAAGGATGTTCAAAGGCAATAAAGCAAAAATGCATGGTTATTTTGGCCAACACAGTTTACTCTTTCACATCTTAACAATTACTTTACAATATTATGATGAGTTTTGCCATACATCAGCATATATCTTTTAGAATTAATGTTTTGTGGTTTGTTTTTTTTTTAAATATACCTGGGGGTGGAATTGCTGGGTTGTATGGTAGTTCTATTTTTACTTTTCTGAGGAACCTCTATATGGTTTTTCACTGTGGCTGCACCAATTTATATTCCCACCAACAGTGTACAAGGGTTCTGTTTTTTCCCACATCTTTGCCAACATGTGTTATTTGTTTTGTTTGTGTGTGTATGGTGTCCATTCTGATAGGTGTGATAGCTCAGTGTGGTACCTCTAGCTTTTCAGTTTCTCATTTCTCATCTTAGATTTCTCAAACTTTTCAGTCAATTCAGTTTTGGTGATTTTCTATGCCTAGGATTTCTTCAAAGTTTTTCATCTTTCCTGGTACCTTTTTTTAGCCTAATTTTTTGATATATGTTTTCTGTGGATCTGTGTTGTTGCATGTATGTATTTAATCCACCATCTTTAAATGGAAACCAGTTTTAATTTTTTAATGGTTTGTCTTTGTCGTCATAAATTGTTATTTAGGAATATCATATATTCACTACATTTGGTAAATATAGTATCAAAAACTTGCATTATAGTGTTTGCATTACAGTATCAAAACTTTTTGAATTTTCCCTGTGGGTTATTATTTGGTATTTTTAAATCCTTTCTCTTTAAACAAGTAGTCTAATTTGATTCAACCTCTAAACCTTAAGAAAATCTGTTAAAAAGCAATGAAAATAAAGTGCAGTTTCATAATGGAGAATCTTTGAGAGGATTTTTAGTGAACTTACTATGCATATTTTGAACTATTTTGAATATGATATGAAATGAAATAGAATAGAACATAGAATTCAGGAGACCTGAGTTAAAATGTGGCTCTAGACCTTAGAACAAAAAAAAGCAGTTTTCAGCAACTTGGTAAATCACCTTAAGATTGCAGTGCTTTATCTATACCTCATAATATTCTTTGGAGAATCTCATGGGAAAAATATATGAATAGCTTTGTAATATAATTGTTAACACACAGTAAAAGTTTATTTTTATTGTATTTGCTTCTATCATCCAGAAAAATATGTAGTAAAGGATAATGCTAATTTTAGGGAAAACGGATGGGTTCAATTTTACATATTACTTTCTGTGAAAGAGCTGTGTTTTTAATGAAGCAAGTTGATATAAAAACATTGGTGAATATGAATCTCACTCTTTCACTTCTAGCCCCAAGTAAAAAATCAGATGCTAATCAAAATATTTGATAAATTCAGTAACAGCCTGTGTGCCATCAAGCCATGGAACAACAGAGCCGACTGAAGCAGTAATGTTAGTTCATCATAAACACTTAATATGGTTTTCTTTTATTTCCAGTGTACTTAAATGAAGCAGGGTTCAACTTTGTGAGAAAATGCATCCAAGCTGTGGAAACCAGAGGTCAGTGCTGCCTGATGGGTACACCATTACTGATGCATGGTCCCTTCTTACAAAGAAGCTGCTCAGAAATCAGGATGTACTTTGTTATCAACAGGAGCTTAATTTTAAGAAACACATGATTTATAAATTATACAAACATGTAAACAGCTGTACTTTGAGCTTCAGTTTGCCAAAGTCATACTACAGACATACTTCTTTTTCATGAAGTTTCATGATATAGCCTCACTTTACTTCTTTTTGATGGACCAGTATTACTATTTTTTTCCAAGCTGTAGGAAGTAAGATTCCTGAGGAGTTTGAATTCAACTCTCCTCCTTCCCTGCATTATTATCTCACAGTGATTTGTGTCACCGTCACAAATTCAGCACCTGTCTTCAGGCTAGTCATGACCTCTGTCCTGAAGTCCACTCTAGTTGCCTTTTACTTCCAGGAAAATTTGTCTAAAGCAAAACCTCCTGTTGGGCTTTGGAATTCTTTAAATTTATAATCAAAGTTTGGTGCTGCCATTTAAGTTTTGAGAAGTCAAGTCGTTTCCTTAAAAATCTCTGAATCTGTCTTCTCACCTTTATTTCTGTTTAATTTTTTGGGGGGAATAGTTGATTTACAATGTTGTGTTAGTTTCAGGTATATAGCAGAGTGAATCAGTTTTACACATGCATATATATAGACCCCATTTTAGATTCTTTACCCAAATAGACAATTATGGAGTATTTAGTAGAATTGCCTATTCTATACAGTAAGTCCTTATTAGTTATCTCTTTTTTATATAGAAGTGTATATATGTCAGTCCCATCCTCAGCTTTAAAGTGAAGCTAGCAATTCCATCCAACTGTTCAACACATAGGACTCCGTGATTAAGGAAACAGAATATGAGAAATACTGATCATTCTTTCTCATCTTGAATGGTTTTTTATATTCAGGTAGTGGTGAATAGACAGCTGTACTTTGCCATTTTGAAGCTCTTTCATAGACTTTCAAATCACTGTTCATTTTTGCTCTAAGAAATATATGTCTGATGAGTGTTTCCAGGGTAGGTTTGCTAAAGTTAGACTGCAAAATTGGATGCATACCTTCCAGATTTTCTGTAGGCATATATCTGAGTTTTTAACATTCTGTCCTTGGAACTTGTGTCTTATGCCGTTTTCTTGTGATTTTTTTCCTTCTCACTAGGCATCACCATTTTAGGTCTCTACCGAATAGGAGGAGTGAATTCCAAAGTGCAGAAACTCATGAATACCACATTTTGTAAGTTTTGGCTGAAGCCCGTTACTTACTTACTTTCTTATAGAAAATTCAAACCATAGGATTTTTTGAGATATAGATTATTGCTTGTCTTTGAGTATTTTCAGGTCATATCTAAAATTAATATTTGTATTCATTTTTAATGTCCATTATTATAGATGACCAATCAGAACTTGTAAAGGGGCCCTTTTTAGAATATTGAATTTTTCCTCAAGTGTTCTTTGATTAGCTAGAGGTACAGTAAGATTTATGGGTGCTGGGATTCAGATGGCCTGAACTGGAATCTTGGCTCAGCCAGTTTAAAGTTCTGTGACCTTGGGTGATTTGCTTCACCCCTCTGTGCCTTCACCTCCTCGTTTATAGAAGGAGGCTCATTGGGATTATAAGAATTTGATGCGTTAGTCCATGTAAAGCACTGAGAAGCACGCCTAGCACATGGTAAGTATGCTGTGACGTTAGCAATGGGCAAACATCTGACTTGAGAAACTGTGTTTCGTAAGAAATGTTTGAGGTTCAGAGTCAGAATGTGCTTTGCACCAACTCAGGCAAACAGGAGTCCAAAAGTTAGCTCCACTGGCCTTCCAAGAAATGCATGCCTCTCTGTTTGACCTACTTTTGTCTGCATCCGTCTTCTTAATAGTGCCCGTGATATATTGCATTGCAAAGTTTAGACATCTTACTTTAATTCTTTTCAGCTCCCAAGTCCCCTCCTGACATGGACATTGATATTGAACTGTGGGATAATAAGACAATAACAAGTGGACTGAAAAACTACCTCAGGTGAGGGGGGCCTGCCTCCTGCCGCTCTGCTGTGGTCTCACGGTCACCCCTGTGGGCAGGCAGCGTGGACTCCAGGGAGCCCCGTGGGGTCCTCTTCCCTTCTTGGCACAACTCGTTCACTGGAGGTAGATTAGCTCAGACTGGTCACAGTTACGTTCAGTGTTCTGGGGTTTATATGTGCTTGTTTCAAACAGTAAACTTAAAAGGCTGCGATAGTTTATGAGCGCTAAATAATAATTTCTGTTTCATATTAGATTCAAATTCAGGTCTTCGTATATTTTTTTATAAAACATCACAGGTTGAATTGGAAATTAAAAAAAAAAAGAAAAGAAAGAAACTGTTGCCCCCATATCTGAGAGGGATTTTGTTCCTGTAGTCCAATAGTTCTCACAAAGTATTAAAAATAATTCTCCCAGACTCTCCCATTTTAATACAGTGGCAGCAAGAAGTGCTCAGGACACTGGTATCTTTGAGGTCTGCGTTTTAGAGCTACTTGTCAACTCTCTGGTAGGACTTTGTTGTACTTCTCACAGAAGCACTGAAAGTTCAGGGGAAATCAGAAGGTAACTGTTCTGAAATCTGCTGTATTCTCTCTTGTAGGTGCCTTGCAGAACCACTGATGACTTACAAATTACACAAAGATTTTATTGTTGCTGTTAGTAAGTACATTTCCATTGGACGCATTGTAATTGATGTGGTTTTATGCTGTATCAGAGGTTGTAAGTTTAAACCTGCTAGTTTTAACATTTTCCTACCTATGGCTTAAGAAATTGTCATCCTCATACTTAACAGATTACAATATGGTTGTGAGAAGTCATAGAATGAACTAAAATACTTTGTTACTTAGTAAGGCTCATTGGGGTGGCACGTATGGTGTGATTAGAAAGAACTGTGAGAAATTACTCGAATTACATTTTACTTGATTAATGAATGTCAGTTTCTTACAAGAGCGACTTCATGGTTAAATAAACAAGACCACAAAGAGGTACAATCAGTTATACCCCCGCCTCCGCTGTACTCACATGATTTGTTCCTAAGTCTGGAGAAAGAGTCAGCTATTTTTAGAAGGCAGCAACACCTTTTCTCTCTTATTATATTTATTGATGATGATCAGATGGTGCAGTGGTAATGAGCCTGCCTGCCAGTGCAGGAGATGCAGTTTGAATCCCTGGGTCAGGAAGATCCCTTAGAGTAGGGAATGGCTACCTTCTCTTGTGTTCTTACCTGGAAAATTCCATGGACAGAGGAGCCTGGCGGGCTCCAGTCCATGGGGTCGCAAAGAGTCAGACACAACTGAGCACATACAATCTCACAAACTCATCAGATATCTATATTGTTTCTTTAGATCTGTGACTGCCTTAATGTTATATGAATAAGCAGGTTTAATTCAAAATTATGGGGAGCAGGGGAGGGGGCCAGTGGCAGTCATGTAACCTGAACAGTTAGAGTTGTGTAAAACTTTGGGCTAAAGGGTCAGGTAGCCATCTGAGCCAGTCTCAAGTTGTAACAGTTAAGAGTTGGCATTTCATTGTTAAGACATATAAGATATGACTGTAATAAGAGTATTTTTCACAATCCAAGAAAGAAATCAACTGCATTAGTTTATTACCACACATTGTAATCTCACAGGAGGTGTTATCTATTGCTAAAATTGTCAATTGAAGCTGAATGACCTTGGCTTGAAGCCCTGCATACATGACTGACCGCATGATCTCATGACATCTGTACTACTTAGCTTTCTCCCGACAGCTCTGCACTCTACTTCTTCTTTATAGAAATCCATCCTTGTAAGAAGAAAAAGACCTTTAAAAGTATATAATCCAGCCTCATTTTATTAACGAGGAAATCAGGACCCAGAGGGGGACAAGTGACTTTGTCCAAGGACCCTAGTAAATTCATAGCAATATCAAGACTACAAGCCAGGATTTTTGACTCTTAACCTAGAACATTTTGTTACAAGAAATTCGTCTTATAACAAACGGTGTTTGATCCAGTTAGCTAGAATGGCTCAATGAGCTGGTTGTTTCGATGCAAACATTTGGTGACAAGATTTTTTTTCTTCACTTTTGTGGCAAATAGTGATCATATTATTCACTATCATGATAATTAAAGCATTTCTCATGTATAAGAATCCATCTTCTGTCTGGGTCAAGGATAATAGAAATTGGTACCATTTGGCTTCGAGCAAGAGAAATTTAGCTCAGGAAGAAAGGGGAAGTTACTCAGAGACTTAAGGGGAGTCTATCAGAACTCCTTGGCAGAGAATGGGTCCTGCCTACAGTGGCCTGCATCCAGGAACTGCAAAGTTGGGAAGAGATGTTTCTTATCCACCCTCCCAGCTCTTTTTGGATGTCTCTCATTTTTGTTCTCTGTGGCATATCTACCTCATTTGCAGACAGATTTTTCTTCACTTGGGAGCACATTTGGTGATGGTCTGCCTTGTTTTACATAATCTGCCTTTGCACGAATCCAGCATACAGATCAGAGTTTTGGTGTCTCCATTCCAACTCCTGGGAGAGACTTCATGTTTAGCCCATTGAAAACCAGGCCCTTTCCTCACCTCGTGTGCAGATAGCTGTGCCCGGAAGAGATGAAGGTCCCATTTATAAACCCTGTGCACTGGGCACTTTCTGGAGAAAGGGCTTGGCAGGGTGGGCAGTCACCCTAGAATTTGTTTGTTGTAGTAAGAGAGTGTTAAATAGATTCCTTTTTCTGAAGCATTACAAGTTTCTCTAGCCAACTCGTCAGCCTCTTGGCTTTTTCCTTGCAGACTGAATCTGCTTGAGATGATTTTTCTTTTTTTTTCTTCTCAGATGTACCATGGTCAGCATGGGCTTAAAATCTACTAGGCCTTTGGTTGCATAATTATCCTGACACCTGAGAAAAATAACTCTCTGCCGTCTTTTAAACTATTAAATTTAGAAAAGAATGCCTCCTTCCTCTGGTCTGATAGAGTCACTCAGAGGTTTCAATGTGATAAAGTGTACTGTGGTGTATGGCACATTCGACCATTAGTAACAACTGCTGCCATCACTCATATTACTAAAAGTTTTATTCTCTCCTTTTGTAACAAAACCAAAGGAGGAAATGAGTTATAGTTGTATAGAAGTATATAGTTCAGAGGCTAAGAGCATAGGTCAGGATTAGATAGAACTGAGTTCTTCTCTACTTAGTGATTGCAGATTATGGACAAGTTACCCAGTGACTCTAAGCCTTAGGAAATAATAGTGATAATACTCACCCTGTGAAGCAATGCTTATAAGGCATGATGGATGGAAGTGGTTATGATGTTTAAATTATTAATGTTGATAGAATTAGAATTTGAATATTTGCAACCTTTTTTTATGTTACAGAATCTGATGACCAAAACTACCGGGTGGAGGCTGTACATGCATTGGTGCACAAGTTGCCGGAGAGAAACAGAGAGATGCTGGACATCTTAATAAAGCACCTGGTCAAGTAATGCTCTGACTCAGACTGCTCACTCACTTGTTCATCTGATAAGCCTAAGGATGTTCATGTCTTTCAAAGGGGGTGATAGAGCTGTAACTTTGCTACTATAATCAGAGTCCATTGAATTGCTTGAAAAATGATGCAGCAGTTTGTTTTTAAGATATAATCTATGTGTATGTGTATCTGTGTTTATGACATGCAAATAATTTTATCCCTGCAACTGTTATACTTATGATGGAATGTCAACTTAAAAATGTATGAAGGAGTATATAGTTTTTTCTCAGTTCTTTTAGATGCATTGTAAGCCTGAAGTTTGAAGACTGGGTCTCTGTTTTACTAGGGTCACCAGGTTCTACCAGGTCAACATGCCACTGGAATATTAGCTTCCCTCCCCAGAGTCCTAGTGTCTGTTGGTTTCTGAAGATCTTTTGACTCTTATTATTTAAAACTTTTGATAAATATTGTATTAATCAGGTTTCTTCAGAGAACAGAACTAATATGTTGTTGTATGTGTGTCTATGTGTACATACATATATATGTAAGAGAGACTGATTGGTTGCAAGGAATTGGCTGCACAGTTGTGGAGGCTGATTTCAAGGCAGGGTGGAGACCCAGAAAAGTTGATGTTGTGGCCCAAAGCCAGGTAGTCTGGAGGCAGAATACCTTCTTCCTCGGGGACCTCAGTCTTTTTCTCTTAAGACCCTAAACTAGTGTTTAGATGAGGCCCACCCAGGTAATGGATGGTAGTCTGCTTTACTCAAAGCCTACTGACTTAAATGTTAATGTCATCTAAAAATGCCTTCACAGAAACATCTAGAATTATGTTTGACCAAATATTGGGGTACTGCAGCCTAGCAAACTTGGCATGTAACACTAGCCGTAACAGATCTATCTTCATTCACACACACACACACATACACATTTAATTCAGAGATTTCACTTCAGTTACCATGCTGCTGGAAACAAAAGTCCAAATTCAGGTTTTAAACTTACTTAAGAATTCTCTTATAGTCTCATCTACAAATGGGAACAGTTTTTGTCTTAATGAGTACTGCAATTCATAGTCAAATGATTAATCCTTCCTTGTTTGCTACAAGTAGTAACCCGATTTATGCTAATTTGAGCCATGCACATTTGAAACTGTGCTCTATATTAACTTGCAGGGTTTAAGATAATATTAGTTGGCCCTCCTTGAAATAAGAGGAAATCCACTAGGAATGATTTCATTTCAAGTTCATTGTTAATGATTGCCCTTGTTGGCATTTAGCTAATGAAAAGGGACTCACTACCTTGGTCTGAATTACATAGTCTTGAATTATGTTTTTGAGTTGTGTGTCCTTTTCTTGAAACAACCATACAACATTTAGTGGGCATTCTCTTGCTACATTCAAGTTAATTTTTTAGCAAAGCCTTTTAAAATATACTTTAAAAGCTTCATGAGTGTCACATAAAATATTTTTCCTTAATTATCCAGAATGTTAGATGAACACAAGCTTCACTTTGAATTGTGACTGTAACACAGGAAATGGAGTATATCTAGCCACTAAAGAGTACTGAAAATTCTTCTGCCCAACCTTCACCACCGTTCCTAGCTGAACCTAAAAATCTCAGTCTCCTCTGACTGAGCAGCAGCAGTAGAATGTGTGCTCATATCACCAATGACTTACTTAATTCTCCTTCTTGTTCATTCGCTAAGTCAGGTCCAACTCTTTGCTCTGTGTTCCACTGTCTCTCAGAGTTCGCTCAAATTCTTGTCCATTGAGTCAGTGATGTTATCTAGCCATCTCATCCTCTGTTACCTCCTTCTCCTTGTGCCTTTAATTTTTCCAAGCATCAGGGTCTTTTCCAGTGAGTTGGCTCTTCATATCAGGTGGCCAGAGTATTGGAGCTTCAGCTTCAGCATCAGTCCTTCCAGTGAATATTCAGGGTTGATTTTTAGGATTGACTGGTTTGATCTCCTTGCAGTCCAAAGGACTCTCGAGTCTTTTCCAACAGCACAGTTTGAATTCTTCAGTGCTCAGACTTCTTTATGGTCCAACTCACATCTATACATGACTACTAGAAAAACCATAGCTTTCACTATATGGACCTTTGTGGGCAAAGTAGTATCTCTGCTTTTTAATATGCTGTCTAGGTTTGTCATAACTTACCTTCCAAGGAGCAAGTGTCCTTTAATTTCGTGGCTGCAGTCACTGTCCACAGGGATTTTGGAGCCCAGGAAAAGAAAATATGTCATCCCTTCCACTTTTTCCCATTCTATTTGCCATTTAAGTGATGGGGCTAGATGCCATGATCTTAGTTTTTTGAATATTGAGTTTCAAGTCAGCTTTTTCACTTTTCTCTTTCACCGTCATCAAGAGGCCATTTAGTTCCTCTTTACTTTCTGCTGTTAGAGTGATGTCATGTGCATATCTGGGATCGTTGATATTTCTCCCAGCAATCATGATTGCAACTTGTGTTTCCTCCAGGCGGGCATTAGTATTTAACTTAAGTAAACTAGTAGCAACTAATAACAATCTTGGTCCCTGGCCACCTTATTGACTTAGGGAAATTCAAGATCAGTGACCTAGATTGCTGGCCTTTAGTCCCTGGCCTAAAGGACCAGTGACTGATTACAAATCCCCAGTAACTAGCTCTGAGACATGGTATAAATCATTGATTTCTTTCTGAGAATTCATTGTCTTTAAGACAAGGCCTTATGTGGTCTCCTCTATGACTTAAACTTTAAGTATTTAAAAGTGCAGTTCAGAATGTGTTTCATATACAAGTTGAGGGAGTGGGGTGCAGAACTGGCTGAAACGTGGGATAAGACTCTATATCAGCTGACTAGCCCAGCATAAGGGAAATTCAGTGAAGAGGAATATGGTGATCAAATTATATCATCTTCCAAAGAATGTGGTTATCAACTTCATTTTCAGAATAGAGCAGTTTTTTTTAATGATTTCTAAATTTATTCCCAGTGAGCTTCATATTAATCTTATTCTAGGTTACTTATACTACCAGGCACTCTTACTTTTCAGCAAAAATACCTGGAGCCAATTTAATTACAAGGAAGAATATTATTTTAAGATCATATTTTATTTAATTTGACTTATTTTATTTAATTTTCTAAACACACTGTGATCAGGGTTATTATTCTTATACTTTACAGATGAGGGAACTGAAGCCTTGAGAGAGATTAAATAACAAGACTGATTGCACCCAGCTTCCACGTTGGAAGGACCCAAGCTTTAAACCCAGACAGGCTCACTGCCTTTACAGATGGCTTATTAGGCTCTCTAATTCTTATTAAACAATTAATTTATAATATTTGGTTGTATAAAAAGGAAACTTAGAATGAAATTCTTCTTATGCTAACCAAGAATCTTAGCTAATGCTGTCTAGGGCACAAGGGGTAAATTCGGTCAATGTGACAGTCAGCTCTTCCTGCCCTATATCAAATGTTGGGTGGATAATCCAGAATCCTGAATTCCTCATAAAATTTTACTTTTGCTTCTAGAATGGAGTTAGTGTGCATATTCAGTCACATATAAACATTATCTTGTGTTGTGCTCCTAACTAGAATTTTTCATCCTCACAGCCCCGGTGGGAGTAAGATAGAAAAGGCAGTGGTTACCCTAGTATATTGGTTAAATAAAATAAGGTTACCTCTTAAGAATGTATCCCGTCTCCAAATTAAATTAGTTAACTAGTCAAAGTCGTTTTTGAGAGTTCACTGGGGTTACTTTGCTAAGGTCAGTAATATCAGAGACTCTTTATTTTCAAGCCAGGACTAATGCTTCCAGATCTCCTTGTCCTGCTGTTTGCCTAACCCAGTGCTCAGCACTTGGGAGGCCCTCGGGGAAGTGGGAGACGGGTGGATGGAAGACAGGATGGGAACATGCCCTGACCAGTCATCTGACAAGGGGAGCTCAGGGAGACTCTTGCCTTGTAGTCAGGAGATCTAACTTGAAACAAAACTCTGTGTCCCTAATTTGCTATGACCTCAGGTACATCATGCTTACTTTAGGAGCTTTTCTTTTTAAAATCTGTACACTAGGAAAAACTGACTTCTTGGAGAATTAAGTACAGTGTTATCTGTGAAAATGTTTAGCAGTAGTTTCTTAATAATGTGTTTGGTAAGTCCAAAAATAATCACAGCCAGTCTACTCGTAACCATTTGTTCTAAAAGAATATACTACCGTAGGATTTGCCAGATAGCTGGTAGTTTCCCGAGGGCAATTATACTTGATTTAAGAAAATAAGACTTTTTTTTTCCTTTAAGAGATTAACCTTAGTAATTATGTTTTATTATGCTAATGTTTGTTAACTTTTTACATCTATTTAGACTATACCCCCCTAATGCCAGCTGGTAGTGGCTGAATCTATTTGAGAAATTTAGTCTGTAGTGGCATATTTACATCTTATGTATCATAGTTACATCTTTATGTATCATACATACATAAAATATATCATATTTACATCTTACCATTATTTGGTAGATGAGAACATTCCATAATTATTAAACATATAACTTAAAATATTTTTGTTGCTTTTATTTGCAGAGTGTCCCTACACAGTCAACAAAATCTCATGACAGTCTCAAACCTTGGTGTCATATTTGGTCCAACGCTAATGAGAGCACAGGAAGAAACTGTGGCTGCCATGATGAATATTAAGTTTCAGAATATTGTGGTTGAAATTCTGATAGAGCACTATGAAAAGGTAGGCTGGATTTTCACGTGGAAGTATAAAGTTTGTTACCTTGTTTCCAAGAAGGAATTTTGCACTTGTATTATCTGTGATCTCATTGTGCTCTCAGGCTCCTATATGGGGTCAGTCTTATAAATTTTGTATAAATTATTCATGTGGACTTTGCTTTTCTTTTTTTCTTATTCAGTTTTTAAATACTTCTCAAAATCCTCCAGGTAGATGGTTTCCCTTCTTTCTACATCATTAGCCTGTCAATATTTTCTTCTTTAGTATTTACATAATGAGGTTTTTACTCAGTATTCAGAAAATACTTTAGAATCACTTTATGATTAAGTCTATTGTAACTTTTTTATCTCTTTTGAATTAGATTCTCATTATACAGAAGAACTAATATTTTAGATAAAAATCAGAGAACAGTCTTGAAATCCTCTCTATATCCAGTCACTAAGCAGGCTTTCTTTAGGAGTGAGATCTTAGAATAATTATGAAAGTGAGAAAATGGGAAGACCAAAATGATCTGATTGTTAAGCAAACTCAGCCATCGAGGGGCTAAACATTGTGATTTATTTATGTCTGACACCGTCCCTGTGGGAGGATGGGGGTGCCTCTTTCCTTCCCAGTTGCTTTCTAGTACCTATAGGAGGATAGTCTTGGAGCCTTGCTCAGACTGGAAGTGCTTTCACAACCCTGGAGTCCACAGCTGCCTCTTATAGCTGTGTTCAGACGCCTGCCTGCAGCTCGTCACATTCTCCGCAGCTCAGGGCCAGTAGCATGCCAACACCTTCTGAGAAGCAAGGGGCTGCTAGCTGGGGAATGATAACAGCAGGGTCCTCTTCCCCTCAGGTTATGTTCAGGATGAAGGGGAAGAGTGACTGTAACAGTGAAAAGAATCAGTATGTCTTGACATAGATGTTCGTTGCCATTTGACACATTTCTTAAAAATATTGGAAAATCTGAATTTCACTGCTGGGGAATAGGGAGGAATAAAAAACCCAGAGGAGAAACATTATTCAGTGTAAATGGAAAAGAAAATTGTAATTGCTCTAGAAGTTTTATTTCTTGTATCAAGTGTCTCTTGCCAGGCAACTGATTCAGGAGTATAGAGTTCTAAGATCATTTAATAACACTCAAAGTTTATTTTATGATGAAAATGTCAGTGTCACCCTTCTGTTGACCTCGGTCCATTTTTCTTCCATGTAGATTTTTCACACTGCCCCAGACCCCAGCATCCCTCTTCCTCAGCCTCAGTCTCGATCCGGATCCCGGAGGACACGTGCAATCTGCCTCTCCTCAGGCTCCCGGAAGCCCAGAGGGAGGTATACTCCGTGTTTGGCAGAACCTGACAGTAAGTGCCCCACCCTCAGGGAGATGCCGTCTTCGTTAACTCAGCTTTATCCCACCTTATGGGCAATTAGGTAGAAAAAGAAAATGTCCTTACTGACGCTGTCTCCCAACACCAGCCCCCTCCACCACATTTAAATATTCAACGTCAGGATAGATCTTGGACAAGCCAATTCATTCCTGCTGCAAAGGGAAAAAAATAGTTTTTGCCCAGTGCCCTTCTTTCCTGTAGCTGTGATTAAGTAAAATATATCAGGTGCTACTTTGTAGCAGCTTTTGTCCTGTTGTCAAAGTGGTCTGGAAGAAAGCCAGAGAGTCTGGCCCAGGCAGTCATTTTCACTCTTTCTGTCTTTCACCTTATGTTCCTAAAGCATCATCTCTAGGGTATCAAAGTGTCTGAAAGAGAAAGGAAATAAAAAGAGATTCTGCACCACACATTATCCCTAACTTACTGTTCTGAGCCAAGCCCTACCATAAGGTGTGTGGTAGCTTCAGCGCAAAGCATGAGTTCAACTGGCCATTTTCGTTTTATTTTGTACACCCAGCCCTCTCCCTCCACCCTCAGTTTTCCCCACAATCGGGGTTTAGATGTAGTATTTGAATACTCCCTTACTGCTTCTCTGATGTTTTTTCTTATACCTTAACTTTTAGAAACATTAAAAAATGCACCCAGTTAAATAGCAAGTTTTCTTATGTTGCTATACTCTTAGCAAGGAAAGGAAAGAAATCTTTTCCTATTTTCTTCCATAAGCTTTCCTTTTAAAAATTGTAAAACAAATTTATAAAAATAAGAGTTGTGGAGCTGCTGACATTTAATAGCACCTTTAGTACCAGGAGGACTCATATAAATGGTAACTCAGAATCACCTAGGATCAGAAGAGCAGAAGGCAGAAATATACCTCAATATTCCCCCTTTCCATTGATTTCTTACTATGTCATCAAGGCATCTTGCTTCTCCTACTGGTGAATCCTGTTTCAGCAGCACATTTTGTCTGATTTCAAGTCAGCCTGCAGATGCTTCAAGAAGCAACATGATTTCATAGGGGCACATAGACAGCCTCCCTTGAATGGTGTAGAAAAAATGGGTTCACCGAGTTCAGATGAATGCTTTAAAGCCTCTCTGCACGACTGAGACTGTTCTGTCAGTCAGGTCTAGCCCTGCAGTGGGGCGCGGTGGCCGCGGCGCGCTGGGGAGGCTGTGGACAGAAGGGCCTGGCGGTGCAGGTCTGACTGCGAGCCCCTGTCCCTGATGCCCCTGTCTCTGGGGAGGCTGTGGACAGAAGGGCCTGACAGTGCAGGTCTGACTGCGAGCCCCTGTCCCTGATGCCCCTGTCTCTGGGGAGGCTGTGGACAGAAGGGCCTGACAGTGCAGGTCTGACTGTGAGCCCCTGTCCCTGATGCCCCTGTCTCTGGGGAGGCTGTGGACAGAAGGGCCTGACAGTGCAGGTCTGACTGTGAGCCCCTGTTCTTGACGCTCCCGTCTCTGGGGAGGCTGTGGACAGAAGAGCCTGGCGGTACACTGCAGTGGAGCGAGGCGGCCGCAGAGCACTGGGGAGGCTGTGGACAGAAGGGCCTGGTGGTGCAGGTCTGACTGCGAACCCCTGTCCTTGACGCTCCCGTCTCTGCCCGACCCCCAGGCGACTCCTATAGCAGCAGCCCCGACAGCACGCCCATGGGGAGCGTCGAGTCCCTCTCCTCTCACTCCTCCGAGCAGAACAGCGCCACGAAGCCTGCCTCCTGCCCGCCCAGGGAGAGGTCTGCCGGGATCCCATGGATTGCGGCCCCATCGCCCAGCAACGGACAGAAGAGCCTTGGTCTCTGGACCACGAGTCCCGAGTCAAGTTCTCGAGAAGACGCAACCAAAACGGACGCGGAATCAGACTGCCAGAGCGTCACCTCCGTCACCAGTCCCGGGGACGCGTCCCCACCCGTCGACCTGGCCAAGAAGGGGCCCTATGGGCTCTCGGGACTGAAAAGAGCCTCGGCTTCCTCCCTCAGATCCGTCTCTGCGGCTGAAGGTAAGCCAGGATGGAGCCTTGGCTAATGCCAAGTCTCTGCGTCGCCTCCCGGCTTGTTGAGCGTGATGACTCAGGAGGGAGGCGTGAACAGCGAGTGCAAATGGTGCTTCCCTGCTTTGTCCCTGGGCTGGGAGCTTGAAACCTCCTGTGTGCTGTGACTTTCCCTCTCTGAGCGGTGATGCTTTGCAATTACTTCCGATTGTGACCTTCCCTGAGTGACAGGCTGTTGGGCCCAGAGAACATTCTGTGCCTTCTCATTTGGACGCAGAGAAAATGACTTCCTTGTGTTACGTGCGTGGACTGTGTTATTGCTATTATTTTGTCTAATAGCACCTCGCCTGTTTTCTTGGGCTTTCTTTTCAGGAAACAAGAGCTACAGCGGATCCATTCAAAGTTTAACTTCCATAGGTTCCAAAGAGACACCCAAAGCCACGCCAAACCCAGATCTGCCTCCAAAAATGTGCAGGAGGTTAAGGCTGGACACCGCCTCCAGCAACGGCTACCAGCGCCCCGGCTCCGTGTAAGTGACAGGGCGCTTGCTGGGCATTTTTTGTGTCGTCCGTGGGGACACAGGGCTTGAACGTGTGCAAAAGAACTCTCGGGATTCCCACAGCCAAACGCTCACCCGTAGAGTGGGTACCACCAACTTCTGCAGGACCCTGTCCTCTTCTGCAAGTGGTGTGAATGTTAGCACACACTTCAGGCGCTTTCCTTGGAAGCAGGCTTTCCTTAAGGACATGAAAGCCACGTATAATATAGTGGTTTGGAGTCTGGAAACTAAACACCCACCACTCTGCTATTGGGACTGCCTGTATCCTCAGTCCTAGCTCTTCGTTAGAAATACAGCTGTTCTCTAGCCCGGGTGGTCTCTTCTTCTCTCCATTCATCTCCCCAACCTGAATACTCACTGATTTAAACAACTCCTGGAGAACAGGGAGTGGGAAAGGCAAGAGAGTGTGCTTCTAAGAGAAGGATACGACCCTGAAGTGTAAAGGCCAGGAGGGTGGGGTGTGTAGACAAGAACAGTGAGGGTGCAGATGGGAGAAAGTGGGGAGTGGGGTAAATACGGAATCAGAATCCAAAGAGGAGGGTTCTTCCTCCTTTTCATCTTAATGTTTCGACTTTCGCTGCGCTTTTCCAGATGCGGCATGAGCTGTTACTGAGCATCCTTGTACATGTTACTTATTTTAAGGACCACAGTGTCCTCCTGCAGGAGGCAGTGTCAACTTTGTTTTACAGATGATGGGAAGTCAGGGAGTCAGTCCACACTCACTCGGCTAGTAAGTGGCAGAGCTAGGCTTCTAACCCGGGGTTCTCCAGTTGAGTCTGTGCTGTTCCTCTTACGCCACGCCCAGTTGTAATGTGGCGGTGGTGCTGGCCTCTTAATTATCCACTGAAAGTCCAGTAAGACATTTCACTAAGCCTATTTCCATAGGAACAGCATCTTACATTCATTCATTCATCCCATTAACAAGAACCTTTGGTTTCAGAGTGAGTCTCACATACGTTCTCTCTCATGGTCAGAAATCCAGCTCCCACAATATAGGCTGATTTTGTGTCAGTTTTCTATTCCCTGGTGTGTATAGTTCTAGCCCTTAAGGGAAATGAATTTTAAGCCAAATGTGTAAAGGAAGATGAGAAAATATAAACTTTATTCTTTGTGAGGGAAAGAGAAGAGCTTCTATTTTGTGATTTACTGATAAAATAGAACTTAAATTGTAGAGTGTTTGTTCTGCTTTAGATGTAAAATGATCCTGCAGATTATCAAATGACTCAGTTCTGAGAGAAAAGTTTGTCAATTTAAGAAATAAGGTAGATTTTAAATATTCAGTTCATTAAAACATCATTCAAATAAATTTATATTCTCTTCTAGTAAATATAGGAACTTATCTAGTTAGCTGGGTTACATTGGTTTTAATTCTTTTCATTCTATCCTATAGTCTCACTTTTCATATGTTGCCTTTCCCGTGTCATGCATTGAAACAAGACTTGAATCCACAAATTTACTTGTTGGTTATATTTTCAGAGTTCTCTCTTTTCACTTTATAGGAAGTATGTTCAAGTATTTTAAAAATACATGAAACAATTTTTGAATTTGTTTTGTCTTGACTACGAGAATATAAAGCTGCTCTTGTTTTATCTTGTTGATGTGACTCTTCCCTCATGGCTCAACAGCAGGACTTCCAGGAGTGGAGTGGGAGATAAAAGGTTCCTTTTCTTTTGCTTCCACAGTTTTCTGAGGTGCAAAAAATGCAGACAGTATGATCCCCAGAGGAAGTAGATGAAGGTTTATTCCCATCTGGTACTCAGTGAACTAAACACTAGATCTAAAACTTACTTCTTCATTAGAACTTAAAACAATTAAAATTCAGTTCATATTTTGGGGACAAATTTTAACTCATTTTTTTTGTTTGGTTAACTGCTAGCTCTGATTTTCACTTTGAGCTGTGAAATGCATTTTAATGAAACTTTCATTTTGAAATTGTTTTTCAGTGTGGCAGCAAAGGCCCAGCTGTTTGAAAACGTTGGTTCAGTTAAGCCAGTTTCTTCTGGACGGTACGTTCTCAACTTTCCAGTAAAAAAATAAAAAAGAAATAGTGGTGACATGGTTTTGTGTTGATGTGGCAGGTCATCTTTGACTGCTCTGCCCCTCACTTCTGCAAATGGTCAAATTCACGTCTGCTATCTCTTGGCAGGGGAATAAATGGTCATGACCATATACATACACAGCATTTAGCATCTCAGAGTGTTACTGCAGTACCTTGTTTGTTAAAGCCTTCACAAAGGAAGAGTTCTAAACAAACAGGTTTTCTAATAGACAAGTTGCAATAACTCTTTGTACACCAAAGACTTTTTTGATGACAGCTTGTAGAAATTTTTCAAATATATATTTTGGTCTTGTAAAATTTAATGCATTTTTTTTTTTCTGGAAGAAGCTTCATGAACATGCACCAAAGACTGCATACATTTTCTTTTTTTTTAACTTTTAATTTTGTATGATACTGGAGTGTAGCCAGTTAACAAACGATGCTGTGATAGTTTCAGCCATATATACATGTGTCCGCTCTCCCCCAAACCCCCTCCTATCCAGGCTGCCATGTGACACTGAGCAGAGCTCCCTGTGCTGGACCCATTTTAAATATGAGTGTGTGCATGTCCATCCCAGACTCCCTCATTGTCCCTTCGCCCTCCTTCTCCCCCCGCCCCCAGCAATGATAGGTTCACTCTCTAAGTCTGTTTTGTAGGTAAGTTTGTTTGTGTGATTTCTTTTTTGATTCCACATCTGAGGGATGTCATACCATGTCTTCCCTTCTCTGGCGGACTTACTTCACTCGGTGTGACAGTCTCTAGGTCCAGACTGTGCTCAGTCTTAGTGGCCCCTGTGGCTCTGCAGAGCTGACTACCCCAGGCAGCGCTGGTGTTTGAGTGCTCCGCTCCATTCAGGGTTTTCAGATTTTACCTTCTGCTACATTGTTAGCAGGATATGAATTATTATGTCTTGCTGCTATTCATTTGCTTGCTTCTAAGGTTCCTGCTTCCTCTCCTCTTCCTACAAATTGATTCTCTCATCTTTGTTAGACTTTGGTTTTAATTTTGAATATGTCTAAACTAATGGATTTCTTTTTTACCATCAGAAACTAGTGCATGTCACAAGTATTTAATAAATGCTTTTTGAAAGGGAATATAAATGAGAACATTTGAAGGACCAACCTAGATTTTTTTTGGGGGGGGATGTACCCAGGAAATTTTGAGCTGGCCACAACCAGCTACTTGAGGCTGTGAAGGAAAGGAGTCAGATATGATTAAAGTATTACTATATAGTTCTTTTAGAAGTTATTCAGCCATAGCATTTTTATTGACCTTGTAAAAGTATATGGACCTTTCCAGCAGTTCTTAAGCACCTACACAATATAAGGCTTGTCCTACTTACTAGAGACAACAATAAACTTCAAACTCTGTTTTCGAAAGCTTAGCGAGCGCACCCGTAAATTAGTGTTTTTAGAGGAGAGCCACTTTGGTGTCTTACTGATGGTTAATGCCTTGAATTTATATAGTAAATCCCAGCATACTTGCATGTACCTTACCTCCATCTTCTGCCTTTTTATCAAGGCAAGGTGAAGACTAGGCACTGTGCACGTCAGAACAAGCATTTCCCTGAAACTATCATCACTGTCAGGCCTTAATATAAGGGATTTAACCTTGCTACCTTCTGTCTTGCAAAAATGATTGAATTGCTCCACTAGATGGAGCCCTTTTATTAGGAAATGCTAAACAATCTATTAAGTACTGGAATCAAAGAGATAATCTTTTAAGAGCTTGAAGACAGCAAGGTATTAATGAAATAATTTAGTATGATAGTAAATTAATGAAGCTGTTATACAATAAGTTTACTCACATGTTCGACACTCATCCTATGCATTTAAAACATACTTTTACACTCCAAATACTCTAAATCCACTTCTAATAAGCTGTCAGCATAAATTTAGAGCTCACTCAGTGATACATTGAAGATTAAGTCTTAGTCCGCAGTACTTGTGGACAGTGTCATAACTTTTCACCTGTCCTTTTATTTTGCTTAACCTTGTATGCCTTTATGCATTTAGGTAAAATAGCTGCCTCTTTAGACCTTCCCCCTTTGGGGGAAGTTTAAGTGGCGCATCTCTGTACAGACTGTGTGTGCCCAGTGCCTTTGTTGGAAGAGGTGGGTTTGACGTGGACCCGAGTCACCTCTTTTCTCAGGATGTGCTAGCCGCTCTCAGCTTGCTCGGGGTTGTGGCTGGTGCTGGAGGAACCAGAGCCTCCGCAGAGTGTGAGTGAGGCTGCTCCTTTGCTCAGGGACCATCACTGCCCTGCCAGGGACCGGGGCTGATCTCACGTTCATGGAGCAGAAGCCCTGATGGTCTGGCCTGACCTGGCTCTTTCCCCTTTAAAGTGAAGTCACTCAGTCATGCCCAACTGTTTGGGCCCATACAAACCTGGGGACTGTAGCCTGCCAGGCTCCTCCATCCCTGGGATTTCCCAAAGCAGAATACTGGAGTGGGTTGCCATGTCCTTCACCAGGGGATCTTCCTGATCCAGGGCTCGAACCCAGGTCTCCAGCATCGCGGGCAGACTCTTTACCGTTTGAGCCGCCAGGGAAGCCCTGTACCCTTGAGGTGTGTGTTTTTCTGTCTCCCTGCATCAGGACCCTTGCCCCTGAGATGCTAACGCAGATGGGGCCCAGGCTGACTCCCAGCCCATGTCAGCTACAGACCGAGGCCCGACGCGCTGTTTGTGCAGATGCCCGTGTGTCTGCTCAGACACAACCTCTGGCGCAAGCACCGTTTGTTCCTCACGGCTGCTCACCAGCTGACTTCACAGGGTCGGCAGGGCCCACGTGGACCCTGTGTGCATGGGCTGGGGTAGGAAGGAGCCGTGGTAGGACAGCCTGTCAGCGGTCTGGGTAGCTTCTGAACCACTGCTGGAGTAGGCGCTCTGCCCCCCAGGCTCTGCCGGGCCCTGGCTCACCTGTGCACCCCACAGTTGAGTCTCTTCGCGAGTCACGGGAGAAATCCAGCACTGTGCTGGAATGTGGAGTCAGTGGCGATGGAGCGTTAGCTTGGCTTGAGCAAGGAGATCACAGGAAACCCTGCAACGGCGAGGGTTGACCTCTCTCCTTCCTGCCCCTCCCAAGAGGAGTCAGGCTTCCCCCAGCCCTCCAACCAGCCAGGGTTTCTCTCCCACTCAAGACCTCAGGACTGGGGCCCCCAGGCTGTGGCTCACTTCCTGGACGAGTCTAGGACGAGTCCCCACTCAGGGGCATGAGTCCCAATTCAGATGCTTTTCTTCCCTTCATTACGTATGTATGTTTCAGCCTGGGTTGTACAGGAGTTGTTCTGCCAGTTTCTGGTTAGTTTTCAGTGAGAACTGTTCCACATGTAGATGTATTTTTGATGTGTTCACAGAGGGAGATGAGCTCCACATTCTCTTACTCTGTCACCTTGGTCGAACTTTTTTAATCTATAAAGTGAAGGTCATTATTTCCTTTTTGACAGACTATCAGTGGAGGAAGCAATGTATTTGAAGTACACAGTCAGCTCTCCATATACTGCCTCTGCAATAATAGCTAATATTGTTATAACTATTATCATTGAAACTACTTAAGGTATTCAAGCCTTTAATTAATATATATTGGGTATTTGGACATTTATCAGTCACTTGAAACCCTTTTGTACCATTAAATACAACTGAACAACAAAAGTTGAGGATATTTCCCTTACTGACCTCCCACAATACCTATTTTGATTTCCTTCTAGGGAACTTAGGGTACTCTTGAATTGGACCTCAAAGAAGGATGAACCAGTAGTGGGTCGTAGGGAGACCAGCTATTATGGGAAAGAGCCCACTGTTGGGAGATTATAGTGGATGGTCTTGAGCAACAGAAAAGTAACAATTCTGGATTGACTGCGGCTCTGGGAGTCATTGAGCAAAGAGCTGATCTAATCAGTTATGCACTTGATCAGATAAATTGAACTGGCTTCTCTAGGAGGTTGTTGATGGGGAGGAAACCATTTAGGATGGAACAGGTGATACTTAAAAGACCTTAATTAGGGCATTAACAAAAGCATGATAAACTGTAAGGAGAATTTTATGGATAGAACTAGAGTTGAGCAATTGCTTTGATATTGGGAATGAGAGACAGGTAAAGAAGATTCTAGGTTTTTAAGACTGACTGCAAGAAAGAATGGTGATTTAGCTTCTGAGTTCAGCTTGTGTGCGTACATAGAAGGGCAGGGAGAGTTTTAGCCCCGTTGTCTGAGAAGTCTGAGGAGCACTGAGAGGCAGTTAGAGACCTGCAGCTGGAGCCAGGAGAGCATGAAGCTTGGTGCCGTTTGAGAAACTTGTGCAGAGCAGCCACACTGCGTAGATGAAGGTGGGGTTACCCAGTGTTGGGGCTTCCTGCGTGGGGGAAATGGCCTTTGAGCACTGGTTTCATTTGAGGGTCAGGCAAAAAAGGTGAAGGAATGATCATGAGGAGGAAGCCAGGTCAGTGAGATGGATGCTAACCGAAGGTCAAGGAGATTGTTAGAGGAGGGCATTGGTTTTTACCTCTAAGACCTCACTGGAAACCTTTCAGAATTTGGGTTCAGGGGGTGGGCGGGGCCGCTTTCTCTGTCAAAGGAACTTGTCATGCCAGACTTGTTAAAATGAAGATTCTTGAATTTGCTGAGACTCTATACACAGTAGTATCTGAGACTGAGGCCTAAAGAATATGTATTTTTGACAACTTCCCCAAGTGATCCTTATGTATATCAAAACCTTTGAGAGCCATTGGAATAGAGAAAAATGCCATAGTACTAAATGTTTCTCTTAACCTATAAAATGCTTTCAAGGGGCAAATGGAACTAGGCTCTGTCTCAGCATTACAAAAGCCTGTGGAAAACAGGACCCTGAAAGCTTTCACCTCCGTCTCAATCAGGTACAGTTGGGCAGTGGGGAAATACACTTTAAAGTAGTATAATTTAGGCAAGGTATACCAATATCTTCTGAAGATTTAATTGAGAATTACATGCTTGAGAAATAAGAGAATTAATTAAGAATTGAGTGCTTGACTCATTATAAGCAGTCAGATTTTCTGTTACAATAATCTAAAAACAATATCTTTTTTTTATGATTACAAAGCAAACCTCAGCGCAGTCTTGTCGTCTAGTGAATTTGACTGTTTAAAAGGCTGTGAGGGAACTTCCCTGGTGGTCCAGTGGCTTTGATTGTGCTCCCAGCGTAGGGGGCCCAGTTTAATTCCTGGCTAGATAAGTTGATGCCGCAACTAAAATTGAAGACCCACTTGCCACAGCTAAGTCCTAGCACAGCTGAATAAATAAATACACAATTTAAAATAAATAAATAAAAGGCTGTAGGTCACTGGTTCAGAGCACAGTGATGCATGTAAGACACACATGAGATAGAACACTTCAACACTCATAAGGAAGACAAAGGAAGCCACGGCTATTAAGAGTAGCTTAGTTTTTCTTTTTTTTTAAGAGAATATGGAGAATACTAAAACACTAATAACAGTGAATGAAAACCACCACTCATTTCATCCCCTAAAGAGAACTGCATTTTGATGCACAGGAATCTAGTCTTATCAGTTGACAGTGGTTCTCAAAAGTTTTGGGTCTCAAAACAATTTACACAATTAAAAAGCTTACTGAAGATCTCCAAAGAGCTTTTGTTTGTGTGAGTTATATATATTAATACTTGTGGTATTAGAAATTTAAACTGAGAAAATTTTAAATGTTTATGAATTTATTTAAAATAAAAATAAGTTCTTATAACTAAAATATAACAATAGCACTGTGTAGATGTGATTATTCACTCTTCATTAACAGTCAACTGTTATTAATAGAAGTGATTTTCTCAGTGACGTTATCTTGGGATTTTACAGATGACATTTAAATGGATTCACCAGGTATGCACTAGGTCAGCAATCAGGAGATGCAGGTTTTAGCCTGACTGCCATAATGTTAATTTCTCTTGACCTTCATTTCCACATTATAGAGGTTAGACCAAAGAAATATGTAAGTTTCCTTTCAAAATCCAAACTCATTATATGACCGAAGTCATCTGGATGATCACAAGACCCCCAGTATATGGGGATCACTGTTTTCTGTAAAACCTAGTTAAGGTCATAATAGGGTCTCACCTTCCTATTTCTTCCCTCTTCCAAAGGTCATATTTCTAAGACAACAGTTGTTTTCCCTCTTCCCCTGAGCTAAGCCACACAGAAGTCTGCTCCTCTGCTGTCCCCATGCACCCCCCGTGCTGCAATCAGCCTCTGTCCCTTAACAATGCTCATCACCTGGAACTTGTATTTCATCCCCTAAACTTGCATTTCATCCCCTAAACTGGCATTATTTTACATTTCTGCAGATCTCCTAAATATCTGCCATGAGAGTGTCAGTCACTCAGTCGTGTCTGACTCACGACCCCATGGCTGTAGCCTTCCAGGCTCTTCTGTTCATGGGATTCTTTAGGCAAGAACACTGGAGTGTGTTGCCATTCCCTTCTCCAGGGATCGAACCTGGGTCTCCTGCATGGCAGTCAGATTCTTTACCAACTGAGCCACCAGGGAAGCCCTAATATCTGACATAGTGGGAAATAAATGGATCCTCATACACGTTCCATTAGCTGTCAGAGCAGTGCCTCTCAGGTCCCACCTGCCCCTCCTTCCAGATTCCCTTGAGAGCACTTAGAGACCCACTCCTCTGTAGAGAGCACAGAAAAAGACCCAGGAAGGTGGTGCTCATGGTGTTCCACTTACCATGGTGCCCAACAAAGTAGACGCTCAACAGAATTGCTGGGTAAATAGATAAAATACACATTTTAACCTTAAAAGACTTTGTTCGTGTGTTCAGTTCATTTTTATTAGAGTTGCAATATTCTTTCTTTGACATAGCAGCTTTAACTCTACAAGCTCCCATGAGAGACTTGTAGCTTTGAGGCATCCAACACTCAGATATCCAAGCCAGAAACAGCTCATTTTTGTTGACAAAAACCTAAGAAAAGGATGTGCAACTAATTTTAAAAAATCTCCAACCAATGACCAAGAAGCAAATGTGTGTTTATTGCATTATTTATAAATGTTTATTGCAGATTATCTTGGGCAGTTGAGAGGTCTTGCTGGTGACTAATTTTTCTGTAAAGTATTTGCTTTACCTCCTAATACTTCTCCTGTATGTGTTCCTCTGTAGGTTTATTCATAATAACTACGTACTAATTCATTGAACTTGGTGTATTTTATTAAATTCTGTACTGATGAACACTTAGATTGTTGCAATCTGTTTGTTTTTAACTTTGCCGTTGTGTATGTTACTTCTTTGCTGCCCTTCTGAGTATATCTTCTCCCCTCAGAAGTGCATTCCCGCTCTCTTCAGAAGTGAAATTCTTAGCATACAAAAAGTGTATATGAGAGACAGCATGTGTGTGTGTGTGTGTGTGTGTGTGTGTGGTAAGTGGCCATTCAGAAAACATTGTATCAGTTTTGATTTGGTGAATTTTTTATTTTGCTTATGATTAAGATGAGCATTGTGAATTTCTCACACTGACCTTATCAAACCTGTGTAAGTCCACTCGTTCGCATTAGACAGTGTTTAGCATTAGGAATGGGGCTTGTGAACAGATCATCTTCAAAACTATAAGGGAAGAAATGGGCTTTCAGGATAGCAAGCATCATTACCTTACTCTCCAATGCAACAGAAAGTAGGATCCTCAAAATCCTTTTCAAAGGATATTACAATCTTGTGAACAGACTCAATAGGTGACAGTGTTATTTTCACATCTTCTTCAATACACCAAGACAGTAAAAGAAAAAGCATTAGCACCTGGAAAGAAAACTTCACTGTCACAGAATTCTACATTAAATCATCAGAGCTCTGAACTGAGCTGTGACCTGTAGTTACAGATCTCAGTGGAAGAAAATTATAGTTGTTTAAGTCACATGCACTGATAATTGGAAAGTTGTAACAGATATTACTTTGTGTGGTGTATTTTGACACATTTAACAGTATCCATTCATTTAGTGATATTGTTCTGCATGTGTTCCCTCACCATCCAGTCTCATACAATACTCTAAGTACACTCTGAAATATTATTATAATAATTAGGTTGCATTTGAAGTACGAGATATATCATTGCAAGAATTACTATATCTTAATCATTTCTATAACTCTAGAATTTGTTTCCTTATGTATCTCTTAATTTATTTTAATGATTCAAGGTAATAAGATAGTATTTATTGGTGGAAATCATTGCTGCTAGAAAATTTGACATTTAAAAAAGTCTTTATGTATTTTTAGAGAAATGGCTCTGCAACCTTCAATTGTATCAGATATCAGATCAAATTATTTTTTAATAAACATATCCAGTTTTATTTGTCAATCATATCTCAATGAAGCTCAGAAAAAAGAACAATCACCTAAGGTTATATTTTTTAAATAACAGCTCCCAACCCCCACCTCCACACCTGAGATTCTAGTGTAATAAGTCTGAGAATGGTCCCTGGAAAATGCATTTTTAAAAATTCAACATTATATAAGTTTCAGGTTTATAGCATAGTGATATAATAGTTTTGTACATTGTACTCCATTTCAAGTTATTATGAAATAGTGACTGCCCCTGTGCTGTAAAGTATATCCCTGCTGCTGATTTATTTTATACAAGTGATTTTTATCCGTCAGTCCCCACCCCTGTTTGACCCGTCTCCCAGTTCCTCTTCCCACTGGTAACAACTATTTGTTCTCTGTATCTGTGAGTCTGTTTCTGTTTTGTTATATTCATTTGTTGTTTTTTTCCCTAAGATTCCATATATAAGTGATAGTGAAGAGTGGTTTTCTTTTTATGAATATCAGATCAAGATACACCAGATTATATCAGATCAAATGAGTATACTTGACTGGAAGATTTATATGAACAATCAACGTTCTTTCTGCGTCAGGTCCCGAGTCTCATCCTCAGAAGTCTTCATAGCTTGGCGGCACCCTCTCCTTTGCCCCCAGCCCATGTCAGCCAGCATACCCACGTGCAGCACGCATGCGCGTGGCTCCTCTTTACTGTGAAGCTCTGTCCTTCTCGGGGTGTGTCCACTTCATCAGCTCTTCCTTTAAACCACGTTTAACTGGGAAGTGGGTTGTGTGAGCTAGTGGTAGGTCCTTCTTAAACGTGCTTGCTGCAGACCTTCCTAGCCAAGTTCTTGAAAGTACAGCCTGAGACCCACCTCATAAGAAAAAGACTCTGGGGGCAGGGCCATAGTTCTCCTCTCCAACCTTTCTGATCTTCAGTAGCCACTTGGAAACTAGTTTAGGTAACCGAGCCTCATCCTGAAAGTATGGAGATAAGATCCAGAGTTTTGTTCCAACAGAGAAATGTAATCATCATGTTACACTGTTGCTTTGAGAGGATGCAAATGCAAATACTGCTGATGCTTCTTTGCAGATAAAGTATTGGGACCTCAGGCAGGAAAGACAGGGTACCTTGAAAATTTTAAAGGACTCGTGTAGAAAGAGTCCATAGCAGGGGTCCCCAACCTCCAGGCCACAGACTGGTCCCAGGCGGCAGCCTGTCAGGAAGGGCTGCAGAGCAGGAGGTGAGCGTGGACAGCCGAGAGAAGCTCCATCTGTGTTTACATCTGCTCTCCCTTGCTCTCATTACCACTCCCAACAGATCAGTGGCAGCCTAGTAAATGGAACGTGCTTAAATCATCCTGAAACCATTCCTCACCCCCCACCCCCAGTCCATGGAAAAATTGTCTTCCATGAAGCCAGTCCCTGGTGCCAAAAAGGTTGGGACCACAGCATCTTCCCTTTGTTTTTTTTTTTTTGAAATACACATTCATTCAGCAGGTATTTACTGAGTTACTGTTTAGCATCAGGCATTGTTCACAGAAGTTGCATTCTGATTGGAAGAGAAGCTAACTTTCTGTCCAACAATGACAACAGAATTCAGACTTAAAACAGGGGAATGTGAAGTTGCCTGGGACTGTTTTAGAGTGTGTTGCAGGGAAGACCTGGCCTTCAGTGAAGCTCAGGAGGTTTAAGGTAAACTAGAAGGCCAGAGCTGAGTGAAGACCAGGAGGAATCTCAGCTGGCCCAGAGGAGGGAATGGGCTCGGCGTGTTTGAAGGGAAGAAGGCAGGCCAGTGTGACGCAAGTAGAGCAGGTGCATAGAGGCAGGTTCAGAAGAAGCAGGAGACCCCAGCAGGCGCCTGGTTGGGTACAGCGTGGAGGCCAGAGTTGGGAACCAGCTGGTGGCTGGTTTTCAGGGAAATCCACGTGATCATCAAAACCTTTCAAACTGCCCTCTGGGTTGCTCTGTGTAGAATGGATGGCAAGGGGACAGCAGAGGAAAGAAACCCAGAGGATTTAGGAAATTAGGGGGCCATTCCATGAGCTATGGTAGAGGTGATCTTGATTTGGACTCTGGCTGAAGTAGAGATGGTGAGGAGTGTAGTCAGGTCATTCGATGTTGCAGAGTAAAGGCGACTTCACTGATTAGGTGACTTGGTTAGCAGCCTCAGATGATGGCTTTTTAGTGTTAGCTCAGATCATTTTAAGGAGGTCTCATACAAAACTTGGAAATTAAGCCAGAGTATCTGCCTACATGAAGACTGAACTCCCATATGGGAACAGATGTCGGAGAGGAGTACTGGCTTCCCTTTTAGAGAGCTGCGTATACTGTGGTTTACAAAGACCCGTCTCCATGTCCCCCTGACAGTGAGGCTGTCGTTGGATCCCCTTCATCATCAGCTTATCCTATTGTTTTTCTTATATCACACCCACTTAATTTTCCATACCGTCTAGGCCTTTTAATATGTGGAGCTCACCTCTGATACTCTGAAATTAAAGTGGCAAGTAAATGCATCATGCTTTAAGGTACCTGTGAACCCCTGTGGAGCTGGAAAGTAGCCTCTTTAGCAGAATACTAACAAATCCTGGCATTCTTTAAAACTAGCTTATTTCACTTGCTCTAAGCCAGGTGGTTGCTCTTGGGAGCAGTGCCTGGAAACACGAGAAAGGCTTTGGTTGTGCTGTCCGTGTGCTCTGGTTACACGGGCGTGTCCACTTTGTGAAATGCACTCATGCACGCTTCTGTATGCACACTGTGTATATCATGCTCCAATCATAACTGAAAGCTAGGGTCATTTTTTAAGAATAGTGTCCAGTGCAAACATCCTTGAGTGTTGCGGTTTTCACAGATTGCCTCTTGCTCTTTCAGCCAAGCCAAAGCCATGTACTCCTGTAAAGCAGAGCACAGCCATGAGCTTTCCTTCCCACAGGGGGCGCTATTCTCCAACGGTAAGTCCACCCGTTCCCTGCGCTGAGGTTACCGTCATGAGGGACGCAGGAGCAGTCTAAAGTAACAACCAGGAGACTCAGGATCCAGCCCAGGCCCTGCCTTTTGTAGCCGTACCAGTAAACACATCAGATTCCCCTGGAACAGATTTCCTCTCCTGTGTCAGAGAGAGAGCAAGTGAAAGTGTTAGTTACCCAGCGTGTCCGACTCTTTTCAACCCCTTGGACTGTGGAGCCCACCAGGCTCCTCCATCCATGGCATTCTCCAGGCAAGAATACTGGAGTGGGTAGGCATTCCCTTCTCCAGGGGATCTTCCTTACCGGAGTGATTGGTTATATGAATGCAAAAGGCATTTCCAGCTCTACAGGTCCTGTGACGTTGTTTTCACAGCTTGAGTATATGCATACAATCTAATGTGGATTTTTAGCCATTTGTGTGTGTAATTATTTGAAGCTAATGTTGACTGAGTGATATTTATTAATGTATTTTTATCTTTGCCAGTGTACCCATCAGTGGAACCAGGATGGTTGAAGGCAACTTATGAAGGCAAAACAGGACTCGTCCCAGAAAATTATGTTGTCTTCCTCTAATGCTATTTAGTGGACGGCAGTATCTACATGGTATCCATGGTAACAAGTAATAAGTGCTATGATTTTATCTGACACAGATATAAGGATCAGCCCATTAAAATGAAAAATAATCCATTTCTAGCGAGTTTTCCACAGCAGAATATGTAGCTCCATTAACGGAAAGGGGAAAAAATGTTTAAGTTGTTTGCCATTCTTTTTTATCTTGGGCTGATTTCTTATTTTGAAATAGCTTATCCCCATCCCCTGCTTTTTTTTTTAAAATAAGTAACTCTCCACAATGTCTCTTTCATAACATTTATAAAAATCTCAAATACTGTGTTAAGTACTACATCCCAGAAATTTGGAAACCAGAAATCTGCTATAAGACTTTTAAGACCTGCCCTTTACTGTCTGGTATTCTCTGAGAAACCTTGAAATCATTGCTAAAAAAATGTAATTTAAGCTGTTCATTTATTATTTTTTCTTAAAAATATACTGCTTTTATATATGATTGTTTTGCTGGTCCTAAACATTTCAAGGAAATAAGGTGTTTTTTTTTGACATAAGTTTATTTTTATTTGTTTAACAAGTAGATGATAATATTCAAAAGCAATAATGTATATGGTGTCTGTAAATGAAACCAAGTTAAGTCATACACTGATTCTGCTGTAAACACTCTGTCCAGCATTCCAGCTGCCGTCTATGTGCTTAGAGCAGGGATCAGCAAACTACTTCTGCAGAAGCTTAATAGGAAATACTTTGGGCTTGGGCAGGACCTGTTGTCTCCGTCACCCTGTTCAGACTGCCGTTGTAGTGGAGAGCAGTCACAGACACCACGTGAATGGGTGTGCCTGTGTACCAGTACAGCTTTCTTTCATGACGCTGAAATCTGAAATTGTGAGTCTGTCATGCCATAAGATATTAAGCTTATTTGACTTTTAAAAAAATCTATTTAAAAATAGAAATTATATCTGATGTGCCATACAAAAGCAGGTGGCAAGCCAGATTTGACTTATGGGTCATGGTTTGCTGATCCCTGGTTTGGAGGATGTGTAAAACTGTCTGTATTACTTTGAGATTTTATGAAATTTTACTCCATTAACATATAAATACTGATAAGTGATATGCACATACCCTCTGCTAGAATCAGTATAGTGAGTGGTATCACAAATGTGTAATTACAATGATAGGAAAATGATGGAAAAGTGCAGTATACAAGCATACAGCTTAAATTCTACTTGTTATTCTGTAAAGTGTCCAAGGATTTTATTGATACCCTTTTGGCTCCAGATGATAAAGATGATGTATTAAGACAGTGGTTGGAACACTATGCCTTCTAAAGTCTATAATTAGTTGAGGCATAATCTTAACATAAAGGTACAGGATTCTTAAATTATTTTGAAATTATTTCATCATCTTTAGCAGGAATAAAGTCATATATAATTTTCCATTATGCCTTTCGATTTACAGCCTTTGATAGAAATTTCACTGTATTTATAGAGCATAGAAATAGGTATTTACTATACATTTATATATACCATAATTATCTGGTCATATGTTGACCACTTCTTCTATTATTTCTATTTAATAACCCTCGTACTATTTCTAACATATCTGCATGTGGCAAAGAGCCTTTCTTCTCAAGATTCCCAAAAGCTGGTTCTCTGCCATGGATTGCCACAGCACTGGCCCGCTTGGCCACGGTATTGTACATGCTACTTCAAAGGTCCTCACTGTATAGACACTCAGGTATTGACTGTAGACAGTTCTTTTTACATGATACTGCTTTGTAATCTCCATCTCTTCTACTTTAAGTTAATGTTTCTAGAGTTAATAGGTTAAATTATATACATACACAACTTTGCCTTGGAGCATTTATGCTTTTAAAATTAAAAATGGAATAATGGATTAGGATTTAGAGGTAAAGAGAATAACAGTAGGCAGAATTACAACCAGAAATAAATATCAGCATGGAAATAAAGGAATGGAAAATATTTAATGTTGTAAAAATCAGTAATATAATGAAAAAATCAGATACATTTGTCTCTTTCTTTTTTTTTTTTTTTTTTTTTTACCTGCTACTGTTGATTTTTGTATACTATGATTATGTGTTGCTAGAGCTTCTTGACCTCTAGATCCTTGGTGGTCCTTAGAAATTGCATCGCTGGCATCCTGACTGCCCTCTGCTGGAACAGAGGTGGTCTCTCTAGGGGACCTGGTTCTTCATCCACAGCACCCTCAGTTTAAGCACCCTTGCTAGCATCTGGCATCCTGCTAAATTAAAGCCTCTTAAGGCAAATTGATTTTCTTTCAAAGACCAACTTGACTCTGAAAAGAGATTCAGAGTCCTTCTTCACTTGCTGCTGCAGAGAGAAATCTCAACCTTCATTTTCCTTTAACATGGCCAGCGTGTTCCTGCCTCTGAGTTGTCTGTGAGCTAATTCTACAGATGGTCAGTGAGGAATTAAACCTTTTGCTCTAAAAGTCATGGGCATGAAGCCCCTCTCCTTCTTCATGGTGAGTCATATACTGTGACAGTACTTGATATGGTCCCTTTTTTGAAACAAGCTGCGAAATGCTTGTCCCAGTTATGCTTTTGTTTGAAGTTTTAATCTCACAGATTTGTGAGAATGGTTCTTTTTCCTTCACATTGATTGTTCATGGAAGCAAGTCATGGCCTTATGCTACCACTCAAATGAAGCTGCTTTTCCCTAGAAATGTTTCCAACAGATAAAAGTATTTATGAACATTGAGAAAACTAGGGCATGTGCTGTGTTCACATGGAATACTCATTACACCAGAAAGTACATGTCAGTCACTACAAGAAGATCACATTTGAAATGACAACAGTGTTTCAGTAATGAAACTGTAGCCTTTCAGAGGCTCAGTGAGGATCCCTTAGAATTGCCACATCCACACCTTGGAGACTTCAGGCCAGGTGGGCACCCTCATCACTGCTGGCAGTAGAATAAGGCTGCGGGAGAATGACGAGTCCAAGGCAGTCATCTCATCTGTTAGAGGAAGATAGCCGTGAGTACAAGACCTCGCTGTGCCTCACAGGTGACTCTTGTACCACATCTGCCGGCTCATAAGCAGCAGTCGGTTAAGTGAAGGCTTTTGTTTTGTGTGAATGCCTGAGCAGTGAGATGATCTCTGTATCGCTCTGGAGTCTGTGAGGCATGAGGAAGTACCATTTCTCCTTGTTTGGCGGGGGTGCTTTTACCCTTGTATTCGCTCTCTGCCTCGCACCGTGAATGGGTATAACCAGCATCCCAACAGTGCTGGCTCTTCCAGGAAGGGTAGAGGTTTGTTTTTTCAAATGCTCCTTCCAAACTTTCCAAGTTCTCAAATAGGAAAAGAAGGCAAAGAGACTTAATGATTTGGGGATGATTTTCTGTTCTGTGGTAATAGCTTTTACTTATTGTGGCATGCCTCCTAAAAATCCACCATGATGTCAGGAAACTGAATCTGCTCTGCAGTCTTGGGAAATAAAACCTGCTAGCTCCTCACTCCCGGCCTTCTTCAGGTCTGTGCGTGTCTGATGTGCAGGGTCTCATTCACAAGGATGCTGGTTTACAAGGGTCCCTCAGAGCCTTTCTTCAAACCCCTTCCATTTTTAGTATGCCTCCCCCAGTTAGATATTTGGGGTGCCTTAATCAGCAGTTAGAACTCCATCTTGATTTGTACTTTGTTGACTGAAGTTAGAGGTGGACTCATTTCAGAACGGGTTTTGTTCTTTAGTTTTACAGTGCATTTGTAATTCGCAGCTGTTACTATGACCTAACATCACTGAGTTAGACCCCAAAGTCATGTCATTTGCTAAAGGAAAAAAGTAGAGACCTAATTACTGTCCAGAAGTTATTTTCTTCATTAGTATAAGTTTCCCACTTTGAGTAGATATTGCTGTTAACTTTTGCCTCTTACCCTGTTTGCTTACCTTCCAAAATCAAAACACTTTTCCCAGAGAATTATTAGCCTGTTGAGTAGACTTCTGAGTAATCTGTATCCTACCTGTCTCCTGTTGATCCTCAGACATAATTCAGGTACTTGTCAATGACTCTCACATCTCTTCACCACATTCACTGTATCCATTTGTTGTCACCAGTATCTCGCTGCCTCAGATCTATGTGGTAGTAACCTTGGACAAATTCACATTTACGGATGGCATGTACTTTTAGAGGATCAGATCAATAAATAGGATTTTTCACCTTTATTTGAACTGTTGTGTTCACTGTTTTAAACAAGAAATCTCAAGTACATTGACAGCACTCACAGCAAGCCATAGGCAGAAAACTGATTACATGTTCTGGTCCAAAGTTTAGAAGTCATTGCGTGACTTAGGGAGTCTAACGGATCAGCCTCTCTCTGTGGCACTCACAGGAGTGACACCACGTTCAGAGGTTGGGCGTCCTTTCCTCAGTGCCGTAGGGAGGAACGGGGTCTCTGTGTGTGCTGCAGACCCTCACCATCCTCTGTAGTCACGGCCAGGGCCACGGGAGGACCGCCGATGCTGGAGGCGGTGCCTGCCCCACCGTAGGTAGATGACCACTTTCTGCCCTTGCACCATCTCTCGACAAGGTTCCCATGGTCTTTACCCTTCCAGAGCCCACCTCTGCCTTGAATCCATTGTCTCTTAGATTAATGCTGTGCGTTGTTTTTTATATGCAGAATGTTGGAGATTTTATGTCTGCCTCTGTATCTTCGGTCATGATTTATGCTTAACAGCTGAGAAGTCATCACATATCGAGGGCTGTGATTTCAAGAGCCTTTTTGAACTCTAAGCTGAAGCCTTTACAATACATTGGGAGTGTGGCAGGGAAGATGATTTTTTTTTTTAAATTCAAATCCTATTTATATACTGTTAAATTTGAGGTACTATAGTTTATATAAAAGTTGAATATTTAGATGATATATTTCAGTGTTAGGAATTTGTCTGAAGCCATTAATTAACATAACAAATTAATAAGTATGAAGATGATTGTCAGTAAATTATCATATTGAATTTTTTGTTTATTTTGTAGTGTCTTGTATTTATCTGCACTTTGTGTGTATATATATATATACACACACACATACATATACAAACATGTAAATAACTTCATGTTATTCCTTATCTGAATTGCCACAATTTCTTTAATGTATGTTTACACTGTATTTTAAATTACTTTAAAAATAAACTATGTTTAGCACATTTTAATTTAGTCTTTGTATTTGAAAACCCACTGTGTTAGAGGGCAGCTGTCTTGGATCCATATAGAGAAAAATCAAAGTTTCAGGTACTGTGAATGGTCATTTTGGGTATGGCTGAATGGAAAAATCATACCAGAACTGATAACTTTTTCCTGATAATTGGATCTTTCCTGAGCAACTGTAATGTTGGTGCTTCCTAGTAATGCGGGTGTTGGACTTCCCTGGTGACACAGTGGATAAGAATCTGTCTGCCAGTAGAGAGGACATAGGTTCAGTCCCTGGTCCCGGAAGATTCCAGCTGACTGAGCAGCTAAGCCTGTGTGCTCTGGAGCCCACTCGCTGCAGCTGCTGCAGCCTGGGCTCGAGAGCTTGTGTTTTTCAACAAGAGAAGCCACGTCCATGAGAAGCCCACAGACCGCAGCAAGAGTAGCCCTGCTTGCTGCAGATAAAGCAAGCCCATGGAGAGCAACAAAGATGCAATGCAACCATAAATAAAAACAAATAAAATTTTAAAAGGAATAATAATGCGGATGTCTACAGGAAAAAGAAGCAAATAAATCATAAATTATCCAAAAAACAGGTATGTAGGCTTACCTGAAATAAAATAAATACATGAAAGTTCACAAGTGCACTGTGAAAGAAGAGCATGCGTGCTCAGTCGTGTCTGACTCTCTGTGACCCACTGGACTGCAGCCCTCCCGGCTCCTCTGTCCATGTCCTCTGTCCAGGCAAGAGTACTGGAGTGGGTTGTCATGCCCTTCTCCAGGGGATCATCTGACCCAGGGATGGAACTTGTGTCTCCTGCAGCTCCTGAATTGCAGGCAGATTCTTTACCACTGAGCCACCAGGAAGACATATCAGCATGCACATAATCCTCTTAGATGTTTATTACTTTTGTGACTCTTTTGGTCATTGTTTAGCTTCCCAGACAGTGCTAGTGGGAAAGAATCTGCCTGCTAATGCAGTGGAGGCAAGAGACAGGAGTTTGATCCCTGGGTCGATCCCCTGGAGTAGGAGGTATTCCTGCCTGGGACCGAGAAGCCTGGCAGGCTGCAGTCCTTGGGGCTGCAAAGAGCCAGACACTACTGAGCACGTGGTCACTCTGACTTCTAGCTAGAAACTTTACTTTTCTCCCTCAAAAAAGAGAATCATGTGTTTATTTTTTGGTGCTAAGTGGATTAGATTGTAACAAATCACATTGCAAAAACTAAGCCTGATGGGTTAGTAACGGAGTCATTGGGCATACAACCTGATTTATTCAAATGAACTGTAGCTTTCTTCCATGTCAAGAGGAGAAGCAATAAATTCATGACAAAGATCTGTTGGAATAAAAAGATAGTAAAGTGAATGAATTCCCATATGATTAAGAAGGAAAGGACTGTAGGATAGGTATTAGAGATCATTGTGGATCAGCTACTGTTTGAGAGTGTTAGGTTAGAAGGAACTGGCCTAGATGGAATCCCTTATAACTGATATTTTAGAAATAATTTTTTAAAAAGGTATTATATAGATCCTAACAGGCAAATCTGGAATGATTTAAACATCAAAATAAGTCACAATCAATAAGTATTGGCTAATTGGATTATAACCCGAAGTGTAAAATGTCCATAACCACACTGATGCAAGGAAATGGCAATAAATTTCATTTATATAAATAAATCTAAAATAGAGAAGAGACAAATATTCTGTACAGAAGAATTTCAAATAACAATTGATATTTTATTATTTTTTTCCTCTAGGGATTTGAATTAAACCCTTCCCCACTTAAGGATGGGCTAGGTTTAATGACTGGCTTCTAAAAATAGAGTTCAGAAAAAGTATTGTACCTTTACAGAGGAGAAGGCTGGCAGACAAGATCTTAACCAAGTGATACAAATTATCATCATGGATATTGTGTGGTTGTCTGGTAACCTGTAAGACGATGTGATGAGACGATCATATTACCTCTGTGGTTTTCTTTCCTGAAACCCGTAACTCCAGTCTAATCATCAGAAAAATGTCAGACACATCCAGATGCAGAACATTTTACAGGATAGATACTAGGTCAGTACGTCTCAAGATTGTCAAAGTCTTGAAAAATAAGATAATACAGAGAAAGAGTCACAGATCAGAGGAGACTTGGAAGACTAGATCCGTGGACTGCATTCTAGAAAGGAAAGAAGATATAAATGAAAAAACTGATGATGTCCAAAGAAAATCTAAAGTTTAGTTAATAATGTAAAAATTTAAAACAGTAACAGAAAGTAGCCACAAGATAGTGACATGAACTGGGGGTACCTTATTTCCTTTGTGGAATTTAAGTTGCTTTTGTTCAAGACGAATACTTTTAATTGTATCCCCCTTCTAAATTGGGATCTGTGTGTGGGACATGTTGCCTATTCATCACTGAATCCAGGCACTAGATCACAGCTTGGTCTACAGTAGGGTCAGCCCCTTTCATTAAATGAATGAATCTACTAATAAACATTTCTAGAGTTTGGAGAATCCACTTGTGTTGCTTTTGTGTCTATGTCTCCTTGCCCAGGAATAATGGGATTCATTCTTTGACATCCCCTAAATGCATGGTTCTACACTGGGGTGAGTTATATATTGATGGAGAAAACATACCCTTCCTCATGATCATTTTATAATGTTCTTACGTATAGAGATTATACAAGACTTGATCTTATAAGAAGGAACATGCTACCCATTCCAGGATTCTGGCCTGGAGAATTCCCTGAACTAGACAGTCCATGGGGTCGCAAAGAGTCGGACATGACTGAGCAACTTTCACTTTCACATCCATACATGACTACTGGAAAAACCATAGCTTTGACTAGACAGATCTTTGTTGGCAAAGTAATGTCTCTGATCTTCTGATAAACCTGTAAATATTTGAATTAAGCTGGATGATTTGGCGGTGATGTGGAAGTGCTCAATTTTCTAAACCATTCCATACAAAATAACACCCAAAATTTGAAAATTAAGCTGTGCTAAACTTAAAATTGAATTTCTTGGGCCAGAGAAGTTGAGTTCTTAAAATTGCAAAACACAGCAGTTCTTCCTATTTAAGAAAAAAAAAAAGACAATGCAGATGAGAACATTTGAAACCTCTTCATATGGGACACCCTTGGGAACAAGTTCCCAAAATAATGATTGAATACTTACAAATGTTTACAAATGTTTGATGTCAATGAGCCAAGCATGGTATTCAGCAGGGCTCTGCTGGTTGATAGAAATAAGTTACCTGAAACTTTCTACCTTTCCAAATTACCAGGAGCCAGTCTACTAAAGAAGATTCCCTGGGTCAGCCTGGGCTAGAGAAAGGAAAATAATAACATATTTCCCAATACTCATCATGGATTTTGATATCACTAAGTCACGTATCTATAGACAAGCTTATTTTTCACAGATTGAGTGTGTCGTATGTTGCCTTAGCAACTACCGTTCAAATGTCTCTCAAACATTTTTGGAGCAACAAAAGCAGAAATATTTCTTCAATAATTCATGCTTGGAACCCAGTATGTAAACACGTGAGCCCAGCTGCTAGTGGATACATCATGTGTCCCCCCATCCAGGCCCACAGCCTCTGGCATCTAGAATCCTTGAGGCTTTTGAGAGCGAGATTTAGAAATGAGTCAAAGTCTCTCATATCACTAATTAGAAAACTGATGACCATCTCAGTGTGTTTTCAGTGGAATCCTGGAATCCTCTGCTGTGATCTATCCACTAATTTTTAGATGTGTGGGGAGGACAATTTCTTATATGCTTTGACCTTTGAAAAGTCTTAACTTTATCTGGAAAGGATATCCTCTGATTAAGGGTGTCTTCCCTGATGGGTACACATGGAACGGGAAGGCAAAAGATAATATTCACCAGCATTGGCTATTATAAAAGGAAGAAAAAAATTATTTCTGGTGTGCAAGAATTTCTGAAAAGTAGATATAAAATATCTAGCCCAATGCCTTGTACCTAGTAGATACTACTGGATAATAATTATTATTAGGTGTATGACGGTTTTGCAACTTTCGATGTAAATGGCAAAAGACCCAGTGGAACCTTAAATTGTAATAATAAACATTAAACAATGGCACCAAAAACATGGTACATAACCACTGATCCTTCCAACTACTAGACACAGACATTGGACGTCTTTTTTTTTTTTTTTTTTTTTAAGAAAACTGAGGCTAAAAGGCTATTTTCTCCAACTTCCCAAAGGTCAGATAGTTGATGGTGGTAGCATGGACTCAAGCCCATGTGTCTGCTTTGAAACCCAGTAGTCTTTACAATCAGTGTGTGGTTTAGTCACTAAGTATGTTTGACTCTTTCACAACCCCATGGACTGTAGCCCGCCAGGTTCCTCTGTCCATTTGATTTCCCAGGCAAGAATACTGGGAGTGGGTTGCCATTTCCTCTTCCAGGAGATCGTCTTGACCCAGGGGTCCAATCCGGTCTCCTCTGTATCTCCTGCATTGCAGGGAGATTCTATACAGCTGAACCACCAAGAGCTACACCAAGTGGGTATGGTAAAAACTCATAGACCACTGCATTTGAAAGAGGCCTTTGGCAAACTCAACCTTACCCAGAAGAAAGCTGAAGATGGTGAGAGGATGCAAGCCCTGTTCTGTGAAAATTGTTTTAGACCAAAGTATTGCTACTCCATGTATAACCTTGAAACCATACAAGAGCTGTTTAGAGATGTAGACTCTCAGGCTTTCTGAAGCAGCATCTGATTGTAATAAGATTTCAAGTGCATTTGTATAAACACCACACTTGAAAAGCACTGATTTATTGAAATTTTGATGAGGCTTTCAGGGAGATCTAAGGGCGAGAAGAGACAGAGCTTATGTCTTATTATTCTAAAGGCCAAAGATAGGACCCCTTGGAAGAAGTCACAAAAATTGATGCAAAGCTTTTTCAAAAGTAGTTTTATCACTAACACTTCAAGGAGAGAACTAAAACCACAGCTTTCCACATGGTGTGTAAGTGCATCTGGATGACTCACCATTTGTCAGGGCTTCATAAAGAAAAACAGAAAAAAGAGAATTTAGACAAAGTCTCAAAAGACAATCACTGAGCCCCAGGACCTATGCAAATCATTGGAGAGCCCGAGCAAATCAGACATTATTCTTCCTTTCAAGAGGACCGTGGTTTATTGGGACAACAGATAAATAAAAATCAATGAAATGTCGAAATGTTGAAAAGATGGAGTACTGTGTGCTGTGAGAGCCCAGAGGAGGGGCGCTCTTCTGAATCCAGGAGATGGAGAGGTGATGACAAGGAATACACTAGTAGATTGTATGCAGAGAGAGACGTGTGGGCGACCGTGCCTGGATGTCATCCAGCCGAGAAGCGGAAGCGGGCAGGGCTCTGCAGGCAGGTGGGAGTTCCCCTCACTCAGAGCAAGGGCTCAGAGTGAGGGGTGGGGAGAGGGAGGGACGAGAATGGGGAGTGGGGAAGGGCTGCGATGAGCTGCACTTCCTCTTTTTCCGTGTCTTCATCCTTTCAAATAACAAAGCATAGCGCCAATCGGTGTTCTACTTGCTCACCATTTGAAAAAATAAAAGAGATAAGGTCTTTGTTCTCAAGTTCAAAGCTCAATGAGGGAGACAGACATGAATTAAAAACAATGGTACAAATGAAGTGAGTGTGATAGAGAAACACTTGTGAAAGCTTTTACACATGAAAGGAAATGTCCTCAGTAGACCTTCAAGAATGGAACACAGGCAAGGAATAAAAGGAGGAAAGACCCAGAGACTTCACGGTGAGTGGGGGGTGGGGTGAGCTGGGCGATCGGGATTGGCGCATGTCCACTGGTCTTGCTGCTTAGTCACCGAGTCGTGTCCGACTCTGACCCCATGGACTGCAGCCCGCCAGGCTCCTCCGTCCATGGGATTTTCAAGGTAAGAACAGTGGAGTGGGTTGCCATTTCCTTCTCCAGGAGACCTTCTTGACCCAGGGATCAAACCTCCATCTTCTGCAATAGCAGGCAAATTCTATACCCCTGAGCCAGCTGGGAGCCCCAGATGTTCACTACAATGTATAAAATAAATGACTAATGAGCACTGAGTCTATAGCACAGGGAATCCTGCTTGGTGCTCTGTGGAAGGAAATCCAAGGAAGAGGGGGGAGATGTTTGTGTGCAGCTGGTTCACTTTGCTGTACAACAGAAACCAGCATAACATTGTAAAACAACTAAACACCACCACCACGAAGAGTGGAATGGGGTTTCTCCACTCAAGATTAAAGGGGGATGGTGGGAGGACAGGATGATGTACAAACAAGCAGAGCTGATTTCACAAGGGCCAATCTGGAGCAGCAGGAAGGCTTTAGGGAGAAAGATGTGATCATATGAGCTTTACCGAGACCAGAAAGCAGGGTGAGCTTGTGTTTGAGTGTCGAGTGTGTGTCTCAGGCCCTGCAAGCTGAGGAGGCAATGTTACCTCAACCCTGAAAGACAAACAGGGCCAGACCAAGGAAATGATTCATTCCAGAGGTCGAAGTGACATGACATGGCCATTGTTTGAATGAGTAATTTAGGGGATTCAAATGTGGCTCAGATGCCTGCAGGGCATTGGGGAAGGAACAGCAATACCGGCGATGGGCAATGGGCAAAGCTATCAATGCAGAAAGAAACAGCCAGAAACCCTGGGCATCGTGAGTGGTGGACGTGCGTAACAGGCTCAGAGACGGGATACACCTGCCTGAGCCCGTCTGAGGGGCTGACTCCAGGCATTGCCTAGCGGCAATGCTTAAGAGATTGACTGATTAGTGCAGCCCACAAAATCAGGGGCTTTAACCGGCATTTAAAGGGTAGGATTCCTGGGTAGGGGGCTCCTAGATTGTCAATATATGCACGTTTTTCCTCTCAGCAAGAGGGTCCACAGATATGATCAAACTCTCAAATTTCAGCACTCAGTTGATATACCTTCTCCAATATCAAGAATACCAAATGCTGCTGCATACATAGACGCTATCATTTGTGACCAGCGTGTCTGTCAGAACCAAGGGTTGACCCTGAAGGTGGGAGTGGAGTTTGAGTGGGGACACCTTGACCCAAGGGATGAGGCTCTGTTGACTAAGCTCGAAAGCTAATGCCAGCCAAATGCTGCAGCTGCTTGGTGAGGAAATGCTGAGACCACAGCACACATGGAGGGGATGGTCCTAACGGGGGCCAGAGGCGGCTGCAGGGGTTTAGACCCCAGTGCCAGCCTGTTGCCTGGGGCCAAGTTACGACCTAGAAGCGGAGGAGGTGGCCTTTCTTCTGCTTTGGGAACTCATGAGGTCCTTATGCCAAAAGGAATTTTCTGGTCCTGGCAGAGCAGAGGGCCTTCACACCCTCTCCCTGATGGTGGGCGTCTGGGGACTCCTGGGGCAGACCAGTCTTCCCTCTCCCCAGGAAGTCATGAGTGGTATGAAGCACGAAGTGCAGGGGTGGTAGAGTGAGTGAAACTGCCAAAGGTGGCAGAGCATTTTATTTTTTGTTTCGTCATAGCAATGTTTATGACGTCTGGTTTTGATATGTTAACCATTTTCCCCCAATATATGTTAAAAAGAACTATATAGTTATCAGGTCTTTTTAGGTGAGAAACATCACCTTAAATAAACCAATACTTATAATGGATGCTTTAAGAGTTGCCTTTCTTAGTGATAATAAAACTTGATTCATGGAAATAGTGGGTAATTGCTTAAGGACCAACTAGCCTCCACCTTCTGCCTGTTAAAATCGCAAGGGGTGAGGGAAAGGAGAGGCAGGAAGAATCAAAATTCCAACCTGTGCTTGGTGAGTGCGATAAGTAGTCTTCCAGAAGTGGCAGACAGTCTTCACTGCACACGCGTTCCTCTCCGCCCTTCCAGAGTTGGAGCCGGCCACGCTCCTCCTGAATGTAGGGCGGCCGTGGCGAGCAGAACGTGGTACAAGTGCTGTGCCAGTTCTGGGCCAGCTCGGGGAAGCTAGCCCCTCACTGGGCTGTGAGGAAGCTGAGACTAATAAGAGCAATTCTTTGGAGCCACAGGAATAGGGCGTGAGGAGGAGCAGTGTCGCGTTCTCCAGTCCGGGAGCCAGCTCTGTGTGGCCCCAGACAACTCCTGTGAATACAACATGCTTGTTCAAGTCCTGACACATAAAAGCAAGACAAGTAATGAATTCTTTTAAGCCACCAAATTTTGGCACAGTCTGTGTAGCCAATAGATCCTGGAAACAATAATTACGGGGCCATATGGAGAAGGCAATGGCACCCCACTCCAGTACTCTTGGAAAATTGCCTGGAAAATCCCATGGACGGAGGAGTCTCGTAGGCTGCAGTCCATGGGGTCGCAAAGAGTTGGACACAACTGAGCGACTTCACTTTCACTTTCATAGATCACTGAAACAATAATTATGGGACCATGCAGATCATTGAAACAATACCTATGGGCCCAAAGCCCTGGGAATCCTGACTTCCTCGGCTTTGTAGCTGAGTGTGGTGAACACTGTCAGTTCCCAGCACTCTCAACGTCCTTTCTCTTACGGTAATAGGAACCCCATTTTTTTGAGCTTGTGACATGGTACCTCAAAAGAAAATTGCATTTTCTAGCCTTCTTTGGTATGATGTGTGGCTGTGCGATTACGTTCCAACAAAGCAATAAGAGAATAAATAATTACCACTTCCTTCTTGGATCTTAAAGATAGGAGACAATCTCTTCTTCACTCTGTTCCTACATCAGCTTCTTGAAAGATGAGTGCTTTTGTGCCGCCCAGGAAGTGTGGCTGGAGCAACAAGATAAAAGTCTGAGTCCTCTCATGACTTCATGGAGCAGAACTGCCATCCTCCTAGACCACCTGCCTGTTACACAAAAGAGAAGCTTCTCTTTCGTTCGAAGCCTCTGTTGCATGTGTCTGCATCTGTATGCTAAACAAATACATTCATTTTCTGCTTACCTACAGACCTTGGAAGCAGTGATGCCAGGAAGAGGGACACAGGGCCATAAACCTAGGGGCTTCCCTAGTAGCTTTCCAGAAGGTCAAAGGGCAGCCAAGGGAATAACTGGAAGTAGGCATGATTGGCTATTTAGCTTGGGGAGTTAGTCACCAGCACCTGTAATCCTCACAGGTGAACAAAACCGTGTCCTCCAGCTGAGTATATATAGCTTCCATGCATGCATGCTAAGTCACTTCAGTCGTGTCCAACTCTTTGCAACCCATTAGACTGTAGCCCGCCGTGGTCCTCTGTGCAAGGGATTCTCCAGGCAGAAATACTGGAGTGTGTTTCTATGCCCTCGCCTGGGGATCTTTCCGACCCAGGGATTGAACCCTTGTCTCTTGGGTCTCCTGCATTGGCAGGTGGGTTCTTTATCATTAACGCCCCCTGGGAAGCCCGTATGTGGCTTCCATGTGGTCTAAATTCAGGAAATGGACTCTGGATCTTAGCACATTCAGAAGTGTACGCAGCGACCTGAATCACATCTTCATCACAGAGTGCATCATCTGGGCTGTATCTCTCTGGTAGCTATTTGTGAGTCACTAGACTGTGAGTCCCAGGAAACCGCATTCTCTGAGCCCAGGGAAGGAGCACTGTGTAAGTGGCCTACCCAAATCTGATCTTCCTCATGCTTTATGGAACTTAGATTTCCTTTAAGGAGACAGTGGGCTTCCCTGCTAGCTCAGCTGGTAAAGAATCTGCCTGCAATGCAGGAGACCCTGGTTCAATTCATGGCTTGAGAAGATCCCCTGAGAAGGGATAGACTACCCACTCCAGTAATCTTGGGCTTAAGAGGGTAAAGAATCCGTCAGCAATGCGGGAAACCTTGGTTTGATCCCTGGGTTGGGAAGATCCCCTGGAGGAGGGAATGGCAACCCACTCCAGTATTCTTGCCTAGAGAATCCCATGGACGGAGGTGCCTGGTCCATGGGTCTCAAGAGAGTCAGACAGTACTGAGTGACTAAACACAGCACAGCAAGGAGACTATATGCCTGGTTGGAGAACTGTATTCCCTGGACTCCTTTGTAATGTGAAGACTATCTGATGAAGTTTCTGCCACTAGTATGTAAGTAAAAGTTATAAATGGGAAGTTTCCGTGCAGGTTTCAGTTTTTGTTTTTTTATTAAGTACTACACCCTTTTTCATTGTGATTTCTCTTCTTATTCTTCCTGCCTGGAAATTGGATGAGAGCCTGGAGGTGAAGCACCTATTTTGTGGCCCTAAAGGTGAAAGCAAGAAAGAGCCTGGGTTATTTATGTTATTGTGGAATATAACTACAAATTGTGCTGTTTTGTGAGGAAAAACTCATATTTGGTTAAGCTGTACAGTTGAGTTTCAGCTACGGTCAGTGATTCTACTAAACCATTTGCAGAACTGAAGAATATCAATCATGAAAAAATGCTGTACTTAACATACATGGTGGCTGAGTATTGCTAGTTTCACCTGCTTCTTTGAAGGAAAGGCTCAATGTTTGTGAGATATGACTTAATATGTATGATTGATGAATGTACCCATTTCAGACCTTCACTGTGTTATGCTTCTCCCCATTTATATGTTCAAATGCTGAAATCACCAATGCAATTATATAATATAGATTTGTAAACTAATCTTTAAAATGAGTATTTTGTTAATAATAATGAGTTTTATTTGTGATTCCATAAGAGTATGATAAATCTGCTTTAAAAGGTATGTATTACAGCAAAGGGCCCATAGGAACACTTCTCACCTAGATACAGTTCATTGTCTATTATAAATCTTTTCTCTGTATTCATCTCTAAGTACTTTCCAGAGAGATGCTCTATTTCAGATGGACAAAATAGACTTATGACAGAAAGACCAGGGAAAATACTCAAGTCAGAAAAGGTAGACTTGGGGGAAAAGAGGGAGAAGGGAGAAGGAAGAGAAAATTTAGGGGTTGCAGACAGACAGAGCTGACTGTCTCTGAACGGAGGATGCTGCCACTTATGTCTGAAGACTTACAAAATGCTGAGTATATACGGAGGCGTGGGACAAACAGGAGACCTTTACAGCTGGTAAAGAATCTGCCTGCAGTGTGGAGACCTGGGTTCAATCCTTGGGCTGGGAAGATCCCCTGGAGAAGGGAAAGGCTACCCAGTCCAGTATTCTGGCCTGGAGAATTCCACAGTCTGGATAGTTCATGCGGTCACAAGGAGTCGGACACGACTGAGCTACTTTCACTTCACTTCACCTCACTTCACTTTCATGCTGTTACCAATTAGAGTTCTTGGCCTCCCCCAGCAGAAATTGGTTGGAGGCCAGACAAGAAACTCATGCTGGGCTGGTTGGGGCAGGGGCCAGAGGGGAGGCTCCTCTGGGGAGGAGCCAGAACAAACACCAGGTTCCCTAGGTGCTCCCTTCCTGCAGGTGAAAGTAGAGTGAAGGTAGGATTGCCCAGGGGTTGGGCCAGAGGGGTGGCCTGTTTTTGCCCACCCCTTAGATGGTGTTCTGTGCAGGGGGCGTGTCAGTATCCTGCTTCTGCTCCCAACACCCTGTTTTTGACCCCAGGTTCCTCAGAAGTGGCAGTTTGGTGTTTTGGTCTCCTTGTATCATTTGGTTCCAAAATTTGGCCCAGCTGGGCATGCACGCAGTTATAGTTCCACACAGTTTCTTTGTATGTTGTCGCTCAAGGAGAGGTGTGCTCAGGTGCAAGCATCGTAGCATGGCAGCAAAGGGCCCCAGACCCCAGGCCCATCTCAAAGTGACCCGGTGAGTGGGTGCCTTGGAGGGGTCTGCTTCCCTGCTTCCCAGCTCCCAACCCAGTGTTTCTCTCTGCAGTTATGCAAAGCCTCAGCCCTCTCACTGTCAAGGAAGACTGAAGTCCTCCTTAGCTTCACATAACATGTTTGCTTGTTAATTTCTAAGTATAAATTGTATTTAAGTATATGTGTTGATTCTTCCAGTCATTTGGTTCTTGTCACCAAATGTCTTGACACAAGCTTCAATGGTCAATAGCAATTAAATGGAGATGAGGCTGGGCTTGGGGTCAGAAAACCAGGTTGGAATCCTCATTTAGCCATGGACTTAGTTGTCTAATTCTGTGTAGCCCTTCTCTGTTAGCTTCAGTTTCTCCATCAGAAAAAATAGAGATAATATCTATCATATAGTTTGTTATGAAACTTTTATAAACTGGTGTACTTCTCCTCCCAGAGTACTCCTCAGCAAAATTTAAAAGGTGAAAGACAGAATCTACTGACAGGGATATGGCCAAGAAAGCATGGGCTAGCAGGGATCTTACAGCCAAACTTAGACTTCAGGCAGGTAATACAAAAGTGCAAAGTGAGCCAAGTAAGGCTGTCATGACTTAGAGAATGCTGTACCTAAAAGGCACAGAACTATTAACCACTAACTGATTTCCACGTGCTTAGCTGCTCAGTCGTGTCTGACTCTCTGGGACCCCATGGACTGTAGCCCTCCAGGTTCCTCTGTCCATGGGATTTTTCAGGCAAGAGTACTGAAGTGGGCTTCATTTCCTCCTCCAGGGGATCTTCTCGCCTCAAGGATTGGACCCATCTCTCCTATGTCTCCTGCACTGGCAGGCAGATTCCTTTTTTTTTTTTTTTTTTAATATTAGTTGCAGGCTAATTACTTTACAATATTGTAGTGGTTTTTGCCATACATTGACATGAATCAGCCATGGATTTACATGTGTTCCCCATCCCGATCCCCCCCTCACCTCCCTCCCCATCCCATCCTTCTGGGTCATCCTAGTGCACCAGCTCTGAGCACTTATCTCATGCATCCAACCTGGGCTGGTGATCTGTTTCACAATTGATAATATACATGTTTCAATGCTATTCTCTCAGATCATCCCACCCTCACCTTCTCCGACAGAGTCCAAAAGTCTGTTCTGTACATCTGTGACTCTTTTTCTGTTTTGCATATAGGGTTATCATTACCATCTTTCTAAATTCCATATATATGTGTCAGTATCCTGTAATGTTCTTTATCTTTCTGGCTTACTTCACTCTGTATAATGGGCTCCAGTTTCATCCATCTCATTAGAACTGATTCAAATGAATTCTTTTTAATGTCTGAGTAATATTTCATGGTGTATATGTACCACAGCTTTCTTATCCATTTGTCTGCTGATGGGCATCTAGGTTGCTTCCATGTCCTGGCAATTATAAACAGTGGGCAGGCAGATTCCTTCCCACTGAGCCACTTGGGAAAGCCCTGAAGTTTTACCTCCCTCCCTAACAGGTAGGGCTGGAGAGAAGCAGGGTTTCCCCACTGGTGTCAGTGCAGGAGACAGGAGAGATGTGGAACTCAGGGGTCAAGAGCCAGGCTGTCTGCACTCAGGCCCCGGCCTTCTGGTTTACTGTCTGTAACTTGGGGAAAACTACGTGGTCTTTCTGTGCCTCAATTTCCCTCTCTTAGTGTTGGAGGATTAAATAAGTGGATGTAGCCATGCAAAAATGTAGGCTTTTCTGATTTTTTGAGAGATGCTGAAATCTGGGTATTTGTCTGTAATCCCTTGCTTTCAGAGTGTTGGCAGATATTTCAGAATGTTAAAAGATTTATTGGACCAAGCAACACAATCTTAAACGCAGCTAGTGGGCTACCGTTCATGGTCTTTGAGTTCAGTAAATTTAGGGGAAGGCTTCAGCCTTTCTGTTCCTTTCTTCTGGTTGAAGAATAGGTCTTCTTGAATGAGGAAACTCTTACCAATGTCTGAAGCTCTTGCCGCCAACACAGCTTCCTCATTTGCCTTACAAGTAAACAGACAGGCTCCATGAGGAAAAAAAAAATGTCTAGTTGGCAGAGTTGGATGCAGATAGCTGTGGACAAACAGGAGAGCACTAAAGGTGCTAAGGAAAAGCTGCATTGTCTCATTGGCACAGTGAATGGGCAGAGGAAAAATTGGCTTCTGTGTGAAATAAAGATGATTGCATGTGACCAGGAGGTGGTCAAGAACATGAACATTTTAAATGGTCATCTAAAAGAGGCTTACTGGGGTCTCAGAAGAAAAAAAACAAAACTTGAATTTTTTACCCAGCGTCCAGCATCTTTCAGTCTGAGATCCTCAGGTTCAGGACCAGTTGTAATCAATATCATCAAGTCTTTGTGACTGTGAAGCACACTTTACTGAATTATCACTGCCTCCACATTTTAACCCATACCGCTGTCTTCTGTTTTCTCATTAGGAACATCTGCTCAGAGACGGTGGGGGAAAGTTTTCTCTGCTGCTTCTTTGTTCTGGCAAGGGACGCCACAGACCTATGCTGAGGTGAGATTTGGCAAATTCTTCTTAAAACATAGATTAACTCTATTAGAATTAACGCTTCAAAATAAAAAAAAAGTCCTCACGGCGTGGAATTGCTTGTTTCTGAGTAAGAGTGGAGCGGTTATGGGGTGGGGCACGGTCACTGCAAAAGAGAAGGGAGGGCCTCACCTCTCGCGTGCTGACTGTCCCAGGCTCCAGGCTAGCCTGTCTGCTTTAGTCATTTCATTTCAGGCGTGTAGACCTGGGACCCTTCAGGCTCATGCAAGAAATCCTGTAAGCTGCTTGTTTCCTTTTTCATGTAATGATAGTCAAAGGGCTCAGTAATAAAAAAGGAAGAAAAAGAACTTTCTGTTCTCTGGTTAAGAACTTTACATTTTCATAGAATTCTTCTGCTTGACTTTTTTCCCTCTTGTGAGCATCACCTGTATTGATGGTTTTATTCTATGTCAGTATAATCAGGTTTTATTCTATGTCAGTCACCTCACAGAGGGCAGAGAGATTTGTGGTTAAACTCCAACTTTCTGGATTTGAATCTTGATTTTCTAAACCCTAATATTCTAACTTATAACACAGAAACCCTAATAAAATATCCCGTAGATTATTAATACTACAAGAAGTGGTCCTTAGGCTTCCCTGTCCATGGAATTCTCAAGGCAAGAATACTGGAGTGGACAGCTAGCCCCTCCTCCAGGGGATCTTCCCTATCCAGGGATCAAACCCAGGTTCCTGCACTGCAGGTGGGTTCTTTACCATCTGAGCCACCAGGGAAACCCCCTTAATAAACAGTTTCTATTATTATCAGTTCTTATATCAATCCTAGAAAGAAAAGTATTATCTAAATTTTACAGATGTGGAATGAATTTAAGAAACTGCAATAACAAGCTAGGGTTATTTCCCTGGTTGCTCAGACCTTAAAGAATCTGCCTGCAATGCAGGAGGTCTGGGTTTGATCCCTGTGTCTGGAAGATCCCCCGGAGAGGGAAATGACAGCTCACTCCATTATTCTTGCCTGGAGAATTCCATGGACAGAAGAGCCTGGTGGGCTACAATCCGAAGGGTCACAGAAGAGTCAGACACAACTTAGAGACTAAATAACAACAAATAACAAGAAAGTATAAGTCTAGAAGTCTTTATTTTTTCTTCATAACTAGTGCCTCTCATGGGAAGATACATTCGCGTTGCTTCTTTTAGCCCTAGTTAAAGCATAATTTCCACCAATACCGATGATAATTTTCCTCGTAATCATGATACCAGAACTGGCCTAATGTGTGCTGGGTTTCTTGGTTGTATCAAGTGATTTGTCTTAGAAATGCATTACAAGATGCAAATTTAAGAGGTAGGCATTCTCAGATGAGAATCAAAAATACTAAATAAAAATCTCCCATGTTGCTAGCACTGCTAGCTATCCCACTGCTGGGTGGGATAACATAGATGAATAGGATAAATATAGTTTTAAATACCAGACTTTCAAAACCTTCATTTAATGGTGGAGGAAAACAACACTACTAGGTATGCTTGTTCAAAGCTTTTCACACGGTTTTCAAAAAATTCTAGAAAATGCTTTAAATTTAAAAATTAAATCACACGGTCAGCCTGACTGGCAGCCAGTGTCTCTATGAATGTTAAGAATAGAATAATGATTGTTCTCCAGACTGACCTGTTCCAACAAAGAAGAGGTTAGTCTAACCATAAGCAAACCTGGAGCTGAAAGAGGGGAGAGGAATGGACTGGGAGAGGGACTAAAGCTTTTCCTTCTCATGCTCGGCTCATTACCATTTGATGAGGCAGAACAGCTTTCTGAGTTTCATTTTCTGTACTTCAAAAATGTTGTGATAATAAATTCTTGCTTTCCATCAGGGATGCTTTTCCAGACGACATATGAGACAGTGATTATGTAAGCTTTTCAAATGGTAGAAGTCAATCCAAATATGAGCAATTATTAATATGTCAGCTGCTGCTTGAAGAAGTGAAGAAGGCATGCTAAATTAAATTCGAACTGTGTAAGAATCCATAGGCATTATTTAAGGGGAGAAGTTGAATTACTACTTCTATGTCATTATGTGTTCTGTTTTTTATTTTTTTAAAAATTTTATTGAAGCAAAGTTGATTTATAATTTCTACTCTACAGCAAAGTGATTCAGTGATACATATATATATATATATATATATATATATATATATATATATTCTTTTTCATGTTCCAATAAAAGATTTAATACCTATTTTGTTTTTATTCCTGGTGCTTTAAATCTCAAAGATACCCAAGTCTTATTTAAAATGAAAGATAGTCCTATAGGAAATATACTATTAATAGATAAGTAGAATAAATAGTATGAGGTAAGAGGCAACAGCTTAAAATATTTGGATTTTAATTTTTTAAAATTTCTTTATCAAATTTTTAAACAAACTAAGACTCTTGTTTATTAAAACCTTTCCATAGAGCACAATAGGTATTTCCTGGGATATTGTAACAAAAGAGCCAGTGATGCTGAGAAGCAAAACCGACTGGCGGTGTTTGCCCCCTGTCTCGCAGCAAAGCCTCTCCAGTTTCTTGGCCTTCTGTGGCCACCACACTAAGAAAGGTCTTCCTAGGAAGGTGACATTGTTCCTTACTGAAAAGATTAGGGAAATCATCCTAGGAAAGGAGATTTCGATTCAATCTTCAAAGGATATAAAAGACTTAAAAGACAAATAGCAAAGCAGAGGAGGACACTCATGGGAAATTGTTACCATTAATTTCATTGTTCTTATTTCTCTTCACCTGTTTTAAAGTTAAGAATTATATCTAATTTATTATGTCTTAGTGGTACAACTTGCCTACTTACATGCACAATTGATATATGCTAAAACTTTATGTTGTAGAATGCAAGTGTTACCTGAATTAATGTACTCTTAAAAAGCACATTTCTAGTTGAAGCACCTCTTTTTGACCTTTTAAGAAGGAAAAAAACAAAACAACAAAAAACAGAGCACATTGACAGTTCAAGGGATGAAGTAAATGATAGGTGCTGGCTGGACCCATGGAACTCAGCTGGGTACTGATTCACTCTAAACCATACTGTTCCCTTCAAAACCCAACTCATAACACCCACAAAATTAAAAAAAAAAAAAGGGTTTCACTTTCGTTTCCCAGTCCTTTCCTGCCCTAAAGTCTATTATTTGTAAGATGTTTGGACACTTACAACGATAAACATGACTTGTGGACCCTAACACATTTATTGTCTTATTTGCTTCTCAAGATCTCCAACAGACCCTAAGAAATAAATACACATTTATGCGGAAGTGTTATCAGGGCCCACTTGTGTAACAGTTTTAATCTCATTGGAAAGTATCTGCATCTTCTCTCATAGCAGTAACTGGAGAGATGTTAGACCTTCATTACTCTGGACTATTTCTAGCCATAGGAGCCCTCATCACCAAAAAATGTAATCCTTTCAAAAATACCTTTTTATTAAACTAAATTCCAAGACCTCACTATCCAGGAAACCTCTCCCCAAGAGGCCTATGCCTAATACAGAAATCACACTATTTCCTATGGATAGGACATGTTTTCCTTTATGAAATAGATGTGATAGGAAGGTATATATTTTTTAATTTATTTACTTCTTAGACTACTAATTGATCAGTTGCTTCCTATGAAGTAGTTCTCTGAGTGGGTTTGCAGGGAGTGAGTGTGGACAGGTATAGTGTGCGGCAAATACCTGGGCTGGGGCAGGCTCGTGTGCCCGGGGTTGACTGAGTTTCCGAAGCCCCTGCAGACACGTGGAAGGCGCCATAAGGGAAATGGCAGACACAGTAGCAGTGTGGGTGCAAAAGACAAAGCTCTGCTTTCACAGAGCTCTCTCTGGGATCACTTCTGAGCCTTTGGATGCCATTAATAAACGTGTTCATTCTTTAGCAATAGTGTAAAATTAGCTAGCTTTCAATTGTATTTACAGTAACTACCTAAAAAGCCCAGCTAACCCAGAGGCACTTCCTTTGCCAAAGTTCACATTGTCCTTTTGATATAAACACACAAAGATTCATGGGAATGGTCATTGACCTTCACAGCTAGAACAAGAGAAGTGTCAAAAGTACTGTACATAGGAAGCTGAGACCTTTGTTAATGTAATTGAGAAGCTGATTTGTTACCTTTTCTTTCAATTGCCTCTCCTGGCAATGAAAGGACTCTGATGCCATAAGGGACCACAGTCTGCTGTGGGACCAACTCACCCACCCTCCCTCCCAACTCCAGCACATATTCAGGCTCTTTTTCTGTCTCTCTTTGGGTAGCTTGTAAAGTGAGTGGCTGCTCTGTTGACATAGTTGGGTTTGTGTTTCTCAGATGTTGAAATTTTTATTTGGAAAAGAAACACAAAAGTAAGTCATAAATAGCAGCAACAGAACTTTGAGGAAAAATTAGCTATTAAATAATTCCTAAAATGAAAGGCCCTTGCAGATGACTGTGGGGACAAGATTTATTTACTGTGACATTTTTCATGTGATAATACAGTTTAATTCTTTTTTCAAGTCCTAAGTTTTCTCTTTCAATAATCTTTCCTGTTTTTCTTATTTATTTAACATCTTTTTAATGACACTGTCAAACCATGGTAGTTTTCTTACTTAAGATACTTGTCTTAGACCTCTTCTTTCACTGAACTGCTGTTTTCATAATATGAAGTTCTCAGATACTCAAGCACTTCTGTGTTCATTGGCTTTTTCATTGCCCTTGTTCTCCAAGGACTTTGTCAAAAGTTTGCAACTATGAAGCATTTCATGCTACCACTTTGACTTGCAATTTCCTTTTTTGTCAGCTTTTCCAAAACCAACAGACTCAGCTCCAGATTAGGTTCCTTTGGGCTACACTGACCACTCTCTTCCCTGAATTATAACACTAGAATTGAAACCTATGATTTAAGATTCAGTTATAAAATGGCATAAATTTCCTTGAGTTTTTATCATGTGTGCAGTATTCCTCAGCTCTAATAAGATCATGAGTTAAATGTGGATGGACTTTGTCTTCTATTTAGAGAACCCTTTAAGATCTTGAATGGCACATGATACAACCTTGATGTATATTGGTTAATTTCTTGGGAACAGTGAGGGACATTCCATCTTGTCATTTTTCAGGTCCTTAGATGGTCTGAAGAAATGTTTTCTATTTCATTCCCCCCAATCATTTTAATTAACTTTTCAATTAATAAATTTAATCAATTTATTAATAGACCTTCATTTATTAAAATAGGATTCTATTTTAAAGGTCATTGGATCAAGCATTTAATTGACAACCTACATCTTTTTCCTTTTCTTTTTTTTTTTTTTAATCTTGGTCACTTATGGAAGATAATGCAGTTTCATTCTTCTTCCAGGTCTACAAAACTGTGATTTTAAATATTTCAAAGCAAAAAATACATACAGAGATCATTCATTTATTCATTTTATATATGAAATCACTCTACTGAATTTTGTGCAAATTAGTGATGAGAGATGTAGATAAGTTACAAATTTCTAGAACTAATAAACTCTTCATTAAACTTTATTCTGATCTTTGCTTTTGTCTCTCTTTTAGCCTGAAAAACAAGAAAGTAAAAGATTTCACACATTTATTGATGAATAGGTCCAAGATAATCATCAGTGGAGCAGAAATGCCTACTTCTATCATTTTATCATTGTTTTTGGTTGAGAAAAAGAATGGTAGAAGTTTAACGTGTCCCAAAACAACTTCATTTATCTGCAGAAATATGAGAAATTCATTTCAATTTTTCAAAAAATCCATATTTTATTGCTATACATATTAATCCATAAAATATGGATAGAAAATGATAATTATCTTACAGTTGTATCATAATAATATTGTGATGCTAACTGAAATGCGAGGTTAAATTCACTAACTCAAATCTATATGAACAAAAATTAAAGGGAACTTGCAATTTACCAGCCTCTATATCAGCTGAAAACCTACCTCTGTGGGGAGTTCTACCTGATCGATAACATTCAGAGGTCAACCTACAAATTGGTACCTGACTCCAACTATTACATTCACAACCTCTATGGCCTTGGATGACTTGTGCTCTCATTTGAGCTTCAGATTCTTTATTTGCAAAATGAGGTGGTAGAATTGATTTGTTTCCTTACAAATTTTTGTTGTTGTTGCTGAGTTAAAAAGTTAATGAAAAAGAAAAAAAAAAAAAAGTTAATGAAAGCAATGGAAAACACATGTATATATGAACACTAAAATTATACACAGACTGTGTTGGGATTTATGCTGCCTCAAAGCCACTCCTTGAACCACAGATACAGAACTCATGAACCAGAGGAATTTTAAAGGCCAGTGTAACTCTAGCATCCTATGACTCTCTGAACATACTTTTGCTTTAAATCACCTTAAACAGTATAATGAGAGAAAAAAGGGAAGAAACATATTACATATATAATTAAAAAGATAATTCAAGTACAACATATATCTGGGTAAGAGGATCAATTTAGATACTAGACTGTGATGTTTGGAATGTGGTTAAAATAATGAATTTGATATGCAGAAGTGAATAAAATATATCAGCACTAATAACGCATTTTAACAGTAATGTTTTAAATGATAAATTTCTATTTATTACAAGATGAATTAACTTATACATCTCTAGAGGTACAATGTTCTTTTCATGTCATTCAAAAATTCCATATAGAAAAATATACAGATTCAGAGAACAATTAAAACATAATGACTTTCAAATTAATACAGAAGACACTATTAATTTGAAATACACATTTTGAAGATGATTTTTAAATAATTTTTACCTTTATCATGCACACTGTTAATCTTCAGTTGAAATTATTTCACAGATAACTTGGATTTAATAAAATGACTTCTGTATTCCCGTCTAAACCATTTATCCTTGGGGTATGGTTTGAAGCTATTTGCTTATTACTTTAAGCAGTTATAACAATAGGATTATATGAATATAACTGGGAAGAATTAAAATGCAAATGAACATTTTGAATTATATCATTAAAATCAACTTCAAGAAAGTATAATGGAAAACGTAATTTGTTTTTCAGAACCAAGGTGTTATTAAAGGGAATGTGTAGAGAGGAGCTGGAAAGACAAAAGGAATATTGTTTTTGCGTATCAGACACAAATCGCTATTTCAGAGAATTAGAATTTACTGACAATAAAGTACAGAAAAGTAGGTTTTAATGCAGGAAAAATACATTAGGTTTGAAAATATCAGAAGTCAATATTTTAAGATTCATTAGTGTTATATACTATAGATATCCAATTTTATAACTGAGAGGGTAAAAATCACTCTGGGGAAATTTCTGTAACTACTATCATTTTCAGATTATTGACAGATGTTTAGGAAATAAAGAGTAAGTTTTCCTTTCATTTTTTTCAGAAATTAAATGGAAACACTCAAGTTCAAATTGCATGAGGTTAAACAAAGCCAAGATATAAATTAAAAATCTGTTAAAAGTTAGATTGAACTACTTTTGTCTAGATTTCAATGTAAAGAAAAGGCAAAGTTAAAGAGTCTACAATACAGTGAACAGAACTGTAAGTTCCAAAATGTTTGAGATACCTGTATATCATATGTCCTCAGTTTTCAGATAGGGAAAATGAGGTTCAGACAGGATAACTGTTAGGTAACTCACACTGGCGCAGGAAGAAGTGTCAGAGTACAGCGCAGAACACAAGCTTTTTAGCCTGTATTTTAGCCTGCACTGATGACCCTTGTTTTCTCTTGTAAAAGGAACTTAGCTACATCTTTCTCTAGATTGCTGTGTATGTGAGCTTGCACTCAGGCATGCATGTGGAGTTGAGACATTCTGCATCCCAGAATACTTTCAACGAAAGCCCTACTTCAGTATAGATAACATGACATTGCAATAAGTTAGAGTTATAGTTCCACATGATATATGCAACTTTGTTCTATGCAAGAAAGTTATTAAAAATATGAAAAATGATGTAAATATGAATAGCCTCTGAATTGAGTATTTTCTTCATTTTTGGAAGAAATTTATTTTGTATCTCCACAGCAAAGGTAAAATGAACCACCAGACAAGAGTCTTAGATGGCCAACTCAGATAATTTAGAAACAAACAATAACCTCTTCCTGTCCCCAGAACACCTCTACTTGGGCCGGTTTCCTCACTGTGAAAACATATTTGTTATTAAAAAACACTCTATTAACTGAGCTACTTGTAGAGAAGATATTAAGTATACGTGAACGTTAAACATGGAATTATTTTATTTTCATAAAATGTGCTTTAAATGAAGTCCTTTTAAATAGTAGTCATGAACATGAGTCTCCATTTGGAAGGAAGAAAAATTCACGGGATGTGCAAACAACCATTTTGGACAACATTCTTTTTTTTTTTTTTTTTTTTTTTAAAAAAGCCCTCTTAGCAATCGCCTGTGACAGGTCGTGGTGGAGCAGACTGAGCCGGTGCTCAAGCCTGAGCTTAGCAGCCTGGAGGTCCACAGAGGGCTGGAGGGCCCAGTCCCCGGCAGGACTCCACACACTGCCTGCTCTCCTTGCTTCTGTGCCTGATCAGCATTCTCACTGGCAGGGTGAGGATTTTCACTTTTATGGCTTTTCAACAAGTAAGGAGCTGTATCAGTGAGTTTATTGGTTTGGTTATCAAAAATCATATTTGGCCACCAAAGGTTGATTTACTAATGTTAACTACCTACATCATAAAATATATGCTGTAACTATTAAGGATTTTCAGCATGTGCTTATCTATTTCTTAGAAAAAATATATCTGTATAGTGTTTTACAGTGTGCAAAGGAATTTTATAGACATCTCATTTAAAAGCAAAGCTCTTTGTTGAAATATTCTCTGCTAGATAGGTGAAGACATTGAGCTTCAAAGAATTGGTGACAGATACTATGATCACAAAGCATTACGTTTTAGGGAAGTGACAAATCTTTTAAAACTAAGTGCAATACTGCTGTTTGTTTTTTCTGCATGCATTTGGGTAATCTTAAGAACTATTTGAAACTGGTGCTTAGACCTCTATTTACGAGATAAACAAGTATGCATGTTTTGGTTCACTCCATGTTTACCTTTTATCAACCAGGTCATTATTATTATTATTATTATTATTATTATTATTAGAAATTCTTAATGATAATTATCCTTTAATAAATGAACAACATACTTCAACCAAAATTCCGAAATTTGACCAAGCTAACTGTAGATACCATGGCTCAATTTAACGTGAATATAGTAGTTCTACCCTCAGCTTAAATTTTGTTGCATAATTTATAGATTTTCCCCCTTTTCTATATTTTCTCACATTTTGTGGGGATTTAGATAATATGAATTTCTTAACTATGCATAATTTCAATAACTTAAATGTCATTTAGGAACTTGAATAACTGTAATAATGGCTTGTAAACTATAAAAATTTCACAAAAAATCTAATACTTTTTGGACATTGATTCAAATTCTTAAAATTATTCTTTCCTTTGATAAATTATTTATGACTATATAATGTTTCAGCAAGAAGAGTACATCTTTAAGTCATTGTCACCATTAGGAAATGTGTAAAATTTGTGAAAAACAAAATAAGTCTGAAAAAACATTTCTTCTATTACATATCATCCACATTGGTCTGATTTAAATCTTACTTAAAAGAAACAATATCATCATGCAGTTCCGCTAAAACCGTCAATAAATTCAGGAAGAATTTCAAAATTTAAATATGAATTTTATGAATAATTTTATATTTACCACAATTGTTTTTCTTTATCTAGAACATGGTACAACTTTAAGTAATTTTCCACAAAAATACTTTGTGTCTATATCTGTCTTATCTTTAAATAAGATTAGATGGTTATTTATCTTAACCTTTTGGTACATAAGGATTAAAACATAAAGCAAGATATTTGGAGTAGGACAGGCACTAAGGCATCAATTTATCAAAACCACTTAGTAAATATAATAATGGAAATATTGAGAATATATCCTCAAAATTCCGACCACTAAAAAGCACTCATTGCCAAGGCACTTGGAGCCACCCTGAGGCTACAAATCAAGAAACTTTGACTTTTAAGGATGTATATTATACTCCCTAATTTCACTTTGAGTAGGATTTTAAAATATACCTTAATATGTATATATTTCAAAAGGCACTGTATTCTAGTAATTTTTAAGACCTAGAAGCTATCAGTGAACTGTTCAATCCAAAGTTATTTCTCTATCAATAAAAGACCTGTTTTTACAACTACACAGACCATGTCAATTAACTGCTTGCACAAATCTCTATCTGTCTTTCTCTATATATAATTTCCAGTGATTAAATCTGACTTAAATCTTTAGTAATAACTTTTGTAAGGGGAGGAGTTGAGCTTCTTTTGATATTTGATGAATTCCTGAACAGAGGCTATAATGTTGGGAAATTGATGTTATTTATATTTTGGTTTCCCCAGAAAAGTGACTCCCCATTCCAGAAGCTTTTTATACTTCTAGTCAGAATTCCAAAGCCAATTCACCTTCATGAGGCTTAAACATACAGCACATCTATTAATAAGCATGATTTTGTTTTTTCATTTCTCAAATAAAAACTATTACAAAAGATTTAATAGGTATGCCAGGAAAACTAACTTAATTTGGAAAAAAAGTGACAGGATGTCCTTTTTTCTCTTTTTTTGAAGCGCAATAGTGCAAGAAATTGTTTTTCAAATTTAACGAACTACTCTGAACCTCTGTCTTCTCTACTGTAAAATGGAACTCAATATTTAACTTGCAAAGATTAGTGTAAGAACTAGAGATAATATATGTAAAACTCCTTTCCAATACAAGGTCTGTGCACAGCATCTACTCAAGTAGCAGCTAAAAACACTGGTAATATTTATTGAGTGCATACTCTTTCCTGATCTAAATAAACAGGAATTGATATCAACACAGATTAAAAGAAGCAGAAGCAGTGGGGTTCTATGAATGAAGACTGAATATATACTCACACCGTATTTCACTGATGCTAGGAATGTTTGGAGAAGGAAATGGCAACCCACTGCAGTGTTCTTGCCTGGAGAATCCCAGGGACGGTGGAACCTGGTGGGCTGCCGTCTATGGGGTCGCACAGAGTCGGACACAACTGAAGCGATTTAGCAACAGCAATAGCAGGGATTTTTTTTATCTTACAAGGAGCTATCAAGGGAATATTTTTACACAACTATGTATGACTTCAATAGGAACTTATTTACCAAAGGAGCATATTTGCATATGTCCAGTATTAAATTATATTTATAGTAATGAAACCAAATTCACAGTAATTGAAATACTTTGTTAACAATTAGATTACATTCTTTTCACTTTAATGTTAAGTACATTAAATTTCATATGAAAATCAATAATATTTTGTATAATAAATATTAAACCTTTTACTTCACCAGTGTGATACACTGCATTATTGAATCTTATTAGAAAACAGTTGAGTGCATTTTGTCTTCATGAACAATTAGCGGGGTTCAATGTAATTGTCTTGAGATTCAGTCCTTGCTTCATTAAAACATACACACAGTCAAGTATATTACCTATATAATATATAACCTATATAATTTTACCACATTCACTACCATACAACCTGAAATGTTGATTATAAATTTAAAGTGACTGATAAAATAGAATGTACTGATGATTTTTATGCATCTTGTATATAACTGTATTGAGGTTTCAGGTGCTCTAATTCATTAAGAAAGACAGAAGTGTTTATTTTTAATTTCAAACAGACTAGTAATAAGAATACTAATTAATTAGTGGTAAATTGTTGTTTGGAAAATATATTTTTTTCACTTTCAAACTACAAACCAATTTAATGTCAGACCCCTGGCCAAGTGGAGCAGACTGACTAAGTTTTTTCATGTGAATCACAAAATATTTTCTCTGAAGTCTACCTCTAGTGTAAAAACAAAGCGGAATTTTGAACATTAGATTGAAAATAAGTATGTAACTATATCGTCAGGTGTTCACTATCGCCTGGTTCTTAGTTTTGCATTTGTCACCCGACCATCACCAGGGAACCCGTGCCAGGCATACATAAAAGGAGAGTCTAATACTCTCGATAAGAAGCTCAAATGAATATCAAATATCATCTCTCCATTTAAAAATGGGGATCTAGGAGTGTGGAACTGGACTCAAGAAGTATATAGGGGCTAAAATATCTTTCAAGGTATAAATCTTCTGTATTAACACTACAATCTATTGAAAATAGGATAGTAGCAATGGAAACGTAAAGGGGTATGGATCTTGAGCGAGGAAAATGATGATTCCTTGTATCTCTTGCCAAATATTACACTAGTTTTACTCAAGGAATAGAGAGGATTTTTCATCAACTTCAACACAACAAAATGTAAAAATCAACTATGTGTAAAGAAGTCTACTAAATCTTTCAGGTGAGTACAAATCATTAGATTAAAAATAAGTATGTGATGATGCCATTACAAGCCCACTATGCTATAATTTTTATAGGTATGCATTTGTTATCATCCAATAATTCCATGGACAGAGGAGCCTGGCAGGCTACAGTCCATGGTGTTGCAAAGAGTTGGACATGACTGAGCACACACACACACACAGAACCAGGCTTGTACAGGGGAAGGGAGAGGGTCACCCTCTTGACAGAAAAATTCATATTCCAAAAGCACATCCAAAGAACATATTTATTTAAATATATTAATTTTTGTGTTTTTCATTTTGACACCTGGTCCTAGTCAGTTGAAAGCAGCCATGTTGCTCCAAGAAGAATTAGAACTGTTACAGCAGAAATGCTTAAAGGAAATTGATATTTACCTTCTCATTGTACAATCGGTCCTTGAAATCTAGAACAAGACAAGTCTGGAGAATGGGACTTTCCAAGGGGGTAAAAAAAAAAAAGATTCTCTAAATCTCAAGGACATCTTCAAGCGGTGGACTCAAACAGAAAGAATTCCCAGGAATAGATGAAGAAGACTCAGTCTAAGACCCAGGGGAAGCTTCCAACAGACAGGAAGAGGAAGTGAGAAGCGTCTGTGATTCAGAAGAGGGAATTGGAAGAGTATGAAGATCAGATGATAGCATCCCAGTTTTGAAGGAAGTGGGATGAGCTAAAGAACACCCAGACAAGTCAGGGGAAATCCAAGAAAACCATGGCTTTTATGCATGGTTATAAAGTCTATAAGCATCTCAGGAAAGCTTGGATTCAACATGGTGCCGGCTGGGTGGTGGCTTCGCAGAAAAGGTGACCACACACAGAAGCCAGATGGGGAAAGCAGCTGGGCCTCAGAAGGATGTGCTGAGCCAGGAAGGAATGGAAGATTTCTTCAAAATGATACAAGTCAGACAATCAGACAAAATCAGACAAGACACAGCACCTTGCCTTCCTAGACAAAAGAGAACAGACGCATTTATGAGCCAGTGTCTTAATCAAGAGGTGACAGCGGTGGGTTCTGATGACCAGGTGTGGTGAGTGACGGGCGAGGCCAGTGAGGTTCAGGAGAAGGAAGACTCCTTCCCAGCACCACGGCCCCGCGTAAGTGTCTCCCTTTTCCTAGCTGTCACAGGTTAGTGGAAGTGAAAAGGAAGAACAGCACTGGATGGAAACTGCAGGAGGTAATTCAAAATAAGGCTCTGTGAAATGAAAGGTGATAAATACGCTATTTTCATGCCAAGTTCTTTCCCCACTCTCTCACTCACCAGCCCTCCTTCCTCGACTCCCCTCACTCTTTGAAGGCATCACGAAGAAGTCTTCATGAATAAGACATCATCAAGAAGTCAAGACTCTTTGCAGAGAACTAAACATTTTTTTGTACTTGCAACTATACTGAATAAGAGCATCTGAAGAAGGATCTACACAAAAGATCTTTATTTATTTATTTTTTTAGTTGAATACAGCTTAGTTTCCCTTTCTTCCCCCATTTGCTGATTCTTAAGCTGTTCTAGTCTTACCTTTGTGCAAAAACCAGGATCTTGAGATTTAATAGATGTGCAAAGGTGAGCATATTGGTAGAGGGGTAAAGACTGTTTGATAGGATTCTAGAACTTGGTATACTAAATTTCTTAGTTTTTTTAATCATCTTTTTTAAAGAAAATTTTGAAATTTCAACAGTGACAGAACAGGCATCTGACCTATGTTTGACAATTTATACGGCATATTTTACCTATTTCCATAAACTCTGTCAATTCTTTCTTTTTTTTTAATCTCTGGAAAACTAGGGAGGAGGCAATGATCACCTCCAGCTCTTATGTTATGACCATTATTTTCCACTAGATTACTGCAACTGCTGCTCTCCTGTTTAAACAGGCGTCAAGACTACATGACTGGACATGGTGTACAAGACCATTAATTTCCTGGACCTTGTTTTCTTCCACCGCATCATCAGCCCACACCCCATACTCTCACCATCAGGTCTGTGCCTGTGCTGTTACCTCCTGCCTGGAATACTCTCTTCATCCTCCCTTGGGGGTCTGCTGATTCTGCATGCTCAACTAATTATTAAATCACTTTTAGATCATGACTGAGAAACCTTTTATCAAGATGCCTTTGTCCACTCTCAAATTCAGCCTAGGTGCCCCTCATGTGCTCTGATCGCTCCTTGTACTTCCTCTACCGTGACATTCAATACACAACGTTGTAACTGTCTATCTACCGAGTCCAGTCCCCATCCAACTGTAAACTCAGAGAAGGCAGGATTGCTCTCTAATGTATGCATTGCTTATCTCCACATTCTGGTAGAATAACCGACATGCAACACAGTAATGCTTGTAACTGGTTGGTGAAGAACAAAATGATTCCTAAATAAGATAAATAAATTTAAAAACTGACTCCTAAAGTAAGACTTTTCAACTTTGCAAAAAATCCCCAAAATTTTTTGTTTTTGTATTTCAGAGCTTTTTCTTTTTTCTTTCTATTAACATAGATAACTGAGAGTCAGTTACTTTATATTAATGTAATTTATTAATAATTTTTTTTTAGTTTCAGAGTTGAAATAGATAATTTGTTCCTAACTTTTTCCTCCCTCCCTCCTTCCTCCCTTCTTTCTTTCTTGTAGTCCTTCCTTCATTCTTCCCTTCCTGCCCTCTTTCTCTTTCTTTCCCCCTCTCTTTTCTCTCTCCCTGTCTCTTTCTCTCTTCTTTTTCTCTCCCTGCTTTTTAAGTGTTGACACCTAACTGACAGCTAAACAGAAACTTAGAGATCAGTGATTTTTTTCTAAACTATGTACCCTCAAATTAGAAAATGGTCATCTTTATTAAAAATCAAAAAGTAAGCTTCTGGGCATACTTATATTTTATATGATTGGAGAGTATGTGATTATTTTTCTAATCTTTACCATTGTTATCACTGTAGATAATCATTCATGTTTTGTATCATTAGCATGATTGTTCACTCAATAATAAAGGGGGGAAACTACTGTTTAAAGTACTTCTCCATTTCACTTCTGTAAGTTGTATTTACTCCTTGGAAAATATGAAGATTTTTTATATTTTTCTTGTTTTTTCCCAAAATTTCAATGAAAAATTAAAAAAAACCCTCTATGTTCTGACTTTTCTTCTGGATGTGCATGTGTCAGAAAAAGTGAAAATGTGCATTGGAATTCATAAGAAGAAACTGAATTGGTGAAAATGATGAGTTCTAAAGGCTGCCACTTGAAAATCTCTTTCTACCCTCAGTTATATCAAATATAGGACTCACCATTTTAATAAATATTGGATACTATTCTTAGCCTACAGAGAATAAGCAGAGCTGCATATCTCTGTTTTGATGAGAATATGGTATGATTATATTAACCTTACATAAAACTTCTGGTGTTTCTCATGAATTTTAAAGCTCTTAGAGAAAGCTATGATAGCTGCCCATTGATTATTTTTCTATTACATATTTAAAAAACATTTTTTCATTTACCCAGTGAAAGTTACACAAAACCCATTAAATCAGTGTGGACATGATTGTTATGCTACTCAGCAACTCTGATATTTCTTTGAATAATAAACGTGAAGAAAACAAAACAATTATTTCTTAATATGAATACAGTTTGGTGGGGAGATACTTTAAAATCTAGCTTCCTGAGGAAGAAGTTAGTAAAAGTTTAATGGCAAAAAGTTTTAAACTACTGCTTTCTATAAATAATCCATAACAACAACAAAAACCACTCACAGGTAAGTAGATTTCATAGAAAGAAGTGTTAAGCTTTATATGTAATTGACAAGAGGAAAACATTTTAAGTAGGTTTCATTTTAGAAAAACTTATGCTTGCTAAATTGGATATATTAGGATTTGATGTATTAAGAGCAATTTCAAAAGATTACAATACCATTTAAATAGTTTGCTCATATATATCTAAATGTGGACCATGATACTGATATCACACTGCAGTTAATATTTTTCTTTAAAGCAATGGACAGGGTAAGCTTTCTCCGCTGCTTGATTCACATTTCTCTGTGAGTCTTTTGTCAGTTACAGCTTTCAACCAGCTTTAGCTTTCAAAAGCTAAAAGTAATGCCTTCCCATCTCTCCATGAGTAGAAAGAAAGCAAACAAACTCATGTAAGGTCAGCATGACATAAAGCAACAAGAGCCAGTAAACTGAAAATGAGGTTGACATTTGGGGCCAAGCCAGCGGTCCTGTAAGGCTCTTCCAGCTCCACAGCTGCAGAGGGTGTGGACAGGCCGGGCGCAGCCTCCAAGCAAGTGCCCGGAGCGCTGCCTTGGAACGCGATCAACTCCAAGGAGAGGAGCAGAACCCTTTGAGATTGTCTTTGCTTCGGCGATAGGACATCTAGGTAACGTACATGTTAAATCACTGCCACTATGAACTTGAAGGAGAACAAGTCACTCAATCCTAAAGGAAATCAACCCTGAATATTCACTGGAAGGACTGAGGCTCCAATACTTTGGCCACCTGATGCAAAGAGCTGACTCATTGGAAAAGACCCTGATGCTGGGAAAGATTGAAAGCAAAAGAAGAGGACAGCAGAGGATGAGATGGTTAGATAGCATTGCTGACTCAATGGACATGAATTTGAGCAAACTCCAGAGACAGTGGAGGACAGAGTAGCCTGGAATTCTGCAGTCCATGGAGTCACAAAGAGTCAGACATGACTTAGCAGCTGAACGACTATGAACTGCTGCTCTTTAACTTATCACCAATGCCCCTCTTCCCTAAATTCTCAAATCTTGTCTAATGATAAAGAGGACAAATTATTAAAGAAAACTACATTTAGCCTCTTTTCTTTCAAGTTTTTAAGGCCATACTGTTTCATGCCTAACTCTGGACGTACAGGTTTTATTGGCCCCAAGTAACTGATGGTCTGTAAGGACTTTTCTTGAGTTTAAATGGGAACGTGGGCCAACCTGAATGCAGTTATCTAGACCCAGTTCACATTCTGGATTCATATGGACATAGCCCAATCCAGGTTGGATTGGATTCCATAATATGAAGCAAGCAGTCATTTATTTTACTGCTTTTTGTTCAATTTGTGAAATTTGATAATTTGATAAGGACCAGAGAGTGTAGAATAATGGTATATTAAATAGATAATGGATGCAAGGTGGAGAGTTAGAGACTGTCTTTTTCACTAAACTTTGAGTAGGGCAAACATAGTAAAACCACAGAAATCAAGCAATATTATCTTCATTAAAATCATTACATGGCTTAGTCTAGTGTGGATAAGCAATTTAGGACTTGGCGAACCTGTGAGATTTTCTGGCTATGTATTTCCTGCAAAATTTAAGAGCTGCAAAAATTCCCCATATCCAACTGGTAGTTACCCTTTCTTGGGTTGTCTGCTTATCCATTAACTTTATCAATGGAGACATGGTTGGTGAGTTCTCAAGTATAAAAATCAAATAGCTTTAAAATTGAAAAAAAAAGTTATTTTGAGTACTTATACACAATTCCCTGGAGATTGTATGAATATTTAAAAGAATTCATATTCTATTCTGAAATCTGGTATGTAAAGAGTACACATGAGAGAAATTGCTCAGGTATTCACAGCAAAAACTCTAGAAATTTAATAGCTTTCTTACCAAAAGAATGCAAGATCAAAGCAGACATGAAGATCTCTTCTGGGAATTTTATAACATAGCCTTAAGGATAGGAATGTTTTTCAGGGAGCTGATAACTTCATTATGTTTCCAGACCCATTGTTCCTTTATGCAGAATTATTACCACAGTAAAAATAATCTGAGCATGAACTATATAGCATAGATTTTTGGAATGGCTGTGTTTTATTTCAACCTCTTTATATTTTAAAGAAATATTTCTTTAAAAAGGTCAAAATCAGTACCTTTATTCTTTGTATTATAATGAATGGAACAGGCTCTTCAGATTTTTTTAAAGCAGGCCACAAACTCAAAAGACTATTTTTTTTTTCAGAGGAAGAAATCAACTGAATACTTTGAACTCTAATTTCAAATCAAATATATTAAATATTCATATGCACATAGAGGTAGAAATAAAGCAACTTCATTTTCTAGATTCCTTGGTTTTACTATAGACTTTACCAGATTAATCTGATAAAATCATAACTAGAACTATGGCTTAAAGAAAAAATAAAAATAGCAGTTACTATTTCTGAACACTTGTGTATTTCTTTTCATTTTCATTTCTATTAATCTCAAAACAATTGGCACAGACCAGTTTACTCAGACTTGCTCAGCTCATCCAGTATTAAACAGAAGAGAAATGGAGAGCAGGGCTAGATCAGCTCTCATATTCAGAAAACCAAGATCATGGCATCTGGTCACATCACTTCATGGCAGATAGATGGGGAGACAGTGGAAACAGTGGCTGACTTTATTTTTCTGGGCTCCAAAATCACTGCAGATGGTGACTGCAGCCATGAAATTAAAAGACGCTTACTCCTTGGAAGGAAAGTTATGACCAACCTAGATAGCATATTAAAAAGCATTACTTTGACAATAAAGGTCCATCTAGTCAAGGCTATGGTTTTTCCAGTAGTCATGTATGAACGTGAGAGTTGGACTATAAAGAAAGCTGAGCACCAAAGAATTGATGCTTTTGAACTGTGGAGTTAGAGGAGACTCTTAAGAGTCCCTTGGATTGCAAGGAGATCCAACCAGTCAATCCTAAAGGAAATAAGTCCTGAATATTCATTGGAAGGACTGATGATAAAGCTGAAGCTCCAGTACCTTGGCCACCTGATTCGAAGAGCTGACTCATTGGAAAAGACCCTGATGCTGGGAAAGATTGAAGGCAGGAGGAGAAAGGGATGACAGAGGATGAGATAGTTGGATGGCATCACCAACTCTATGGACATGGGTTTGGGTGGACTCCAGGAGTTGGTGATGGACAGGGAGGCCTGGCGTACTGTGGTTCATGGGGTCACAAAGAGTTGGACAGGACTGAATGACTGAACTGAACTACACAGAACTCACTATCCACTGCAGCTGTTTAGAAGTTACAGGTTAACAAGGTATGGCTATTTGAAAGGCATTCCTTTTGTAGAAAGCATACTACCTACCATATTTGCATATTATCTGTGCAGCAAGTAATTATTTTAATGTAAAATATGAAATATAATAGTACTGCCTAATTTAAAAGTGCCATTTTAAAGATAAAAACACAACTGCCATGCAACAACAGACACTGGAGGTATAATTGCTTCAGATCCAAATGGCTTCTCAAACCATTTTCAGGGAAATATTTTTATTAACTCAATAATCTATTTCAGTATCCTTCAAGTATCGTCTGATATATAACCTTCTTCTTGTGATTTAATTTAACTTTAGAGCCTATAGAAAGCACATGACCTATAAAATTAATATAAAAGTTATGCAACTACATAGGAACAGGGATGTTAGTAAGCAGAAATTTGTAGAGGAAAAGATTTAGAGCCTCCAACATATCTTCATTTGGTGATGTCATGTTCTTTTCCAAAAGCTTTAATTTTTTTAAACCTTAGCTTGAAATATTAAATCCTAGGATTTAGACACCTTCATTTTCTTGTTCTATAACAGGCACTCAATAAATATTCATTGAATGAAATCAGAGATGAGAAAATTTTGTATACTAAGGTTTTCAAAACAAACCTCCATTGTATTTAGAATACAATTTAGAGCTATTTATATTTTCTTAAGAAATAATTATGTTTGTGGAATTTTTCTTAGGGAGGGAAATAATACTCCACTCTGTTTTAAAATTTAGAACAGGGAGCATAAAGTGTGTTCTTACTAAATGAAAAATGTACTTATATTTTCTATGTTATAGTCAGTACAAGGAGAAAACTCACAAAGCAGGAAAAGAAAAGCTGGGATATTTGAAGAGATGAAGATAGGGGTCATGGGAAGAGAAAGTGATCAAGTCATGAACACAGAAACATGTCCTGATGCAACAAAACACACATGGGATTAATTGTAACATCAAACTCTGAGAACATGTCATTCAACTCCCCGACGAGGTACATGACTATCCTACATCAAAGTGGCTCTCAGACTAGTAGCAGAGTAAGAACATAGAACAACGCACTATCGTAATCCAGATCTGCACAAAATCTGGGGAACCTTAGGAGAAAATCAGTCTCTCTCTGGAAGATACAACAGAAGTGATGTTTTGCTGAGCCTTGAGCTGAGACAGGACTGGTATCAAAAGGGGGAAGTGAAGGCAGAAGACTGACCCTAAAGACTTGTGCGGCTGGAATAAAAGGTGAATGTATGACAGTGGAAGATAAAGAGAGTCAAGTTACAGGAACCGATGTTTGAACACCATTTCAGAGTAACTCCTATGTCACTGCATTGGTAAGAAGAGTGGACCAATTAAAATACAACCTTTGAAGGTGGATCCCAGGAAAGGGTAATTGTAACAAGCTCTCCTAGAGACTGTAGTGGGCTTCCCTTGTAGATCAGACGGTAAAGAATCTGCCTGCATTGCGGGAGACCCGGGTTTGATTGCTGGGATAGAAAGATCCCCTGGAGAAGGCAATGGCTACCCACTCTGGTATTCTTGCCTGGAGCATTCCATGGACAGAGGAGCCTGTTGGGCCACAGTCCGGGGGTCACAAAGAGTCAGACACAGTTGAGCAATTAACTCTTTCAGAGACTGTAATGTGCAGCTATATATATATATAGTTGAGAAACACTGCAGTAGGTGACTGGAAGTCAATGAATATTTTCCAGTAAGGAAATGTCAAAATTAGATCCTTTTTAGGAAAATAACTTTGGCCTGGAGAATGGAGAGAGAATGAGTTTGTGTTTAAGACTCTGAAAGACTAAATAGCAGTCACCATTATACTGGAAAACACATGTATTCACTGAAAAAGACATGTAGACAGACACTAAGGAAGAGACCTTTTTTTACTAGTTAAGACTATTTGAAATTCTTGGTTTAAACTCTTATTGAACGTTATAACCAAGCATTATGAAATTTGTTTATTACCTGTTTGGCACATGGAACTAAAGAACTCAAGCCATGGGTCCTGGTTAGAAATTGTTTTAATCCCTATTTCAAATGCCTTATGAGGATTCACTGTCTACAGTTGCTCTATATCTAATTCATTCTGAAAATGGAAGAAGTTATTGGCAAGAAACAGTTATGGTAACATTATGGTCTGCCAGGGTTTTTTGGTCAGATGAAACCACTTTATCATGTTTTGGGGGTCATATTACTATTCATTAAGATTATTCTATGTTATTGCCCCTTGGTAAACTTTAAGTATCTATCAGTTGAAGGGAATGGGTAATTTAAAAATGCATTAAGAAATCAGACACTTTAGTAAATGTTTCCTATATTGTTTTCAAAGTTTTTTTTGATTTTTTCTCATTAACAACTATTAATCTGCATAAAGTAAATAATCTGCTTTATTTATAAGGGAATGTCCAATTTTAAAGAAATTTCAAAAAAGAATTAGGTCTACTAGTTTTTCTGAACTGTTAAAAATTATATATATACCTAAAATTGGTATAAATTATTTTATTCAGGAAAAAAATGATTGGTTTTTGTTTTTACCAGTGGTTCTTTCTGTTTTATGTGTGTGTGTGTGTATTTTTTAAAAAATAGGTCAATTTAAAAAAATAGTGACACCTAGGTGTCCAGAGATACCTCAGAAAAAAACTCATGTGTCTCCTAAAGGGATATTTTCAGCTCATATAACAATGTGAATTGTGTGTTTTCTAGTTATTGGTTGTATTATTTTAAGCCAATATTTAATGTTTCCTGAACTATATCAGACTGGATCAGAGACACTGAAAACATTTTAACTGTGATTTGTCCACTATGCCCACTCAGTAGAGAAAGAGAGTAATACTTCTCTTTTTTCCCCTCCCTTCTTTTTTTTTTCCCTCACCTACCCTCCCTCCCTTTCTTTGATGTGAAAACTGAGTAACAAGCTCTGGCCGAAAGGAACATTCTGCAGGAAACTTATTATTACACCAGTATTAAAGATGAGGAAATATCATAGAGCCTTGGTAAGGATAAGTGACTTTCCACATGCCCTAGATGTAGCGGGTGGAGTTAGACCACAGAATTTCTGGCTTCCTATTTCAATTCAGAATGCCTTGTTAAAGGACAGTTCCCCCCGCAAAAGGTTAGTAGAAAACTGCAAAGCTCACGATGTACTTGTCATAACGCTATGCCTCTCCTTCCTTAATAACCTCCTTAGAGATCTGTGCTTCAGATCTGGGAAACAGTCTTAACATATAAGCTGGTTTTCTTAGTTTGAGGAGCATCAATCTATTTCAAGAACTTTAAATTCTTTTTCTA